>NW_004443965.1:20148630-20180864 GCF_000243295.1 Trichechus manatus latirostris
TTGTTAACCAATGTCATAAAACAACATGTGTACTACTGTTTAATGAGAAACTATTTGTTCTGTAAGCCTTCACCTGAAATACAATAAAGTATAAAAAATAAAAAATAAAAAAAAGAATCATAATTCATTTAGTGGACCATCATGAAACATTGACATTGTATTTTAAAAGATGGGCTATACAATGTGCCAAAAAAAATATAATTAAGAATAGAAGAAAATTTTTTTTGCATCATAAAGGGAATCTGCCAGATACCTATGTAAACATTATACCTAGTGTCAGAAAATGAGACAAATTCCCATTAAAATCAGAAAAAAAAATTAAAAAACCCAGAAATTCCTGCTACTTTGCGTTTCAACACTGTGCTTAATGTCTTAACAAATACAGTAAGAAAAGGAGAGAGAAAGAGAAATATTACAAAGGAAAAGTTAAAACTCTCATTTTTAATTCGTATGAGTTAAATTTAGGAATAAAAAAAAAAAAAGACGAATGAGAAAAGCAATTAGCCCTAGTTAGAATTTATTAAGGAGACTGGATACAGATGTTAATTGTAAAATCAATAGCTTTCCTACACCTCATCAATATCCAATTACAAAATATAATTTTTTAAGTTTTCATTTTTTAAACTTTTTAAATTTTAAACTAATGACAGATTCCTAGGAAGTGGCAAAAATAGAAAAGACGGGTCCTGTGTACTCCTCATTGGGTTTGCTCTAATGATTATCTCCTATACAATTTATGTATGAAATAAAGAAATTTATATTGGTACAATGTGTGTGTATATTTCTATGTCATTTTATCACGTTTAGATTCATGTAACTACCGCCATAATTAATCCCATCACCACAAAGAATTCCCTTATGCTACCCCTTAACGGAGCCCTGGTGGCAAAATGGTCAAGGGCCGAGCTGCTAATCAAAAAGTTGGAAGTTTGAATCCACCAGCCACTCCTTGGAAACCCTATGGGGCAGTTCTACTCTGTCTTGTACGGTCGCTATGAGTCGGAACTGACTCGACGGTACATAACAACCAACAACCCTTTAACAGTCACACCTATTCCCTTCCTTCCCACCACCTCTAATCCCTCACCACTATTAATTTGTTATCCATTTCTATAATTTTGTCAGTCTAAGAATGTTAAGTAAATGGAATCACACAGTTTGTGACCTTTGACAATAGTTTTTCTTTTTTCACTCAGCATAATGCCCTTGATATCTGTGCAAGTTGTTGTGCGTAACAATAGTTTATTCCTTTTTATTGCTGAGTAGTATTCCAGGATATGGATCTACCACAGTTTGGTTATCCGTTCAATGTATGAGAAATACAGTTTCTGTGCATCTTCACCAGCATTTGGTATTATCTTTTTTTTTTTTTAAGCTCTTCTAATAGATGTGTGGTGATATCTGTTTGTGGTCTTTATTTGAATTTCCGTAGTAGTTAATGATATTGAACAACTTGTCGTGTACTTATTTGCCATCTATATATCCTCTTCAATGAAATATCTCTTTATGACTTTTTGTCTATATTTTATTGGATTGTTTTCTTACTGGTGAGTTTTGATTTTTTTTAATATATATTCTGGGTAGTTCTTTTTCAGATATGTGGTTTTCACATATTTTCTCAAATTATTTGTCTTTTTATTTTCTTTACAGGACTTTTCACAGAGAAAATGTTTCTAATTCTGGTTAAGTCCAATTTATCTTTTTTTTTTTTTTCCTTCGTGGATCATGTTTTTAGTGTCATGTCTAAGAACTTTTCAGCAAGTCCTGTGTCCCAAAGATATTCTCGTATGATTTCTTCTAAAAATGTAATTGTTTTAATCCATTTTAAGTTAATTCTTATATAAGGTTTGAGATTTAGGTCAAGGTTCATTTGTTTGCCTATGGATATCCAGTTGCTCCAGCACTATTTGTTGAAAAGGACATCCTTCTTCTTTTTTGCTCTTGTACGTTTGTCAGAATCAGTTGGCTGTACTTGTGTGAGATGATTTCTGGGTTCTCTGTCCTATTGAATGCGTCTATTCGCTCCACCAATACCACACAAACTCTTTGTGGTGGAGTCAATGTCAACTCGTAGCGACCCTAGAGGACAGAGTAGAACTGTTCCATAGGACTTCCAAGGAGTGGCTGGTGGATTCCAACTGCTGACCTTCTATTTAGCAGCCAAGCTCTCAATCACTGTGCCACCAGGGCTCACACACACAGTCTTGTTTATTATAGCTATATGACAATTCTTGAAGTTGAGTAGGCTAATTTCTCCCACTTTATTCTTTTTCAACATTGCATTGGGCAAACCTGCTGCAAAAGACCTCTCTAAAATGCTAAAAAGCAAAGATGTCATTTTGCAAACTAAGGTACGCCTGACCCAAGCCACGGTGTTTTCAATCGCATCATATGCATTTGAAAGCTGGACAATAAATAAAGAAGACCAAAGAGGAATTGATACCTTTGAATTATGGTGTTGGTGAAGAATATTGAATATACCATAGACTACCAAAAGAACCAATAAATCTATCTTGGAAGCAAGGATGGCAAGACTTTATCTCATATTCTTTGGATATGATATCAGAAGGGACCAGTCCCTGGAGAAGTACCTCATGCTTGGTAAAGTAGAGGGTCAGTAAAAAAAAATAAGACCCTCAATGAGATGGATTGACACAGTGGCTGCAACAGTGGGCTCAAGCTTAATGATTGTGAGGATGGCGCAGGACTGGGCAGAGTTTCGTTCTGTTATACATAGAGTCTCTGTGAGTTGGAACCGACTTGACGGCATCTAACAACAACAACATTCTTTTTTCAAAATAACTAGTTTCTTTTCATTCCCATATAAATTTTAGAATAATTTTGTCTATACCTACAAAACACTTGTTGGAATTTTAATAGAAAGTGGAGTAAATCTGTAAATCAATTTGGGGGGAAAGGATATCTTTCCCAAATTGAGTCTTCTGATCTCTGAATACAGTATATCACTGTTTATTTAGATATTTTTAATGTCTTTCATCAGCATTGTGTTATTTTCAGCATACAAGTCCTTACATGTTTTGTTAGATTTATACCTGACTATGTCTTTCTTTTTTTGAGTGATTGGAAATAGTCTTTATAATTTTAGTTCCTATGTTTTTATTGATAGTCTATAGAAATATAATTGATTTTTTATGTTGATCTTGCATCCTGTGACCCTTCAAAACTCACTTACTCATTCTAGGAGTCTTTTGACAGATTCTTTGGGATTTTCTACCCAATTTTCTACTTGATAGACCATCATGTCATCTGCAAATACGAACAGTTTTATTTCTTCTTTTCTAATCGTTATGATTTTTATTTCCTTTTCTTGACTTATTGCTCTGGCTAGAACTTCCAGAACTAGGTTGAATAGCAGGGATTAGAATGGACATCCTTGGTTTGTTGCTGATTTTAGGGGGAATTCATTTAGTCTTTCACCAATGAGATGTAGGTTTTTTTAGATGTTTGTAATCAAGTTGAGAAAGATCCTAGTTTTTATCTAGTATTAATGAGTGTTGAATTTTGCCAAATGCTTTTTCTGCATAAGTTGATATTATCATGTGATTTTTCTTTATAAGTTGTTAGTATGGTGGGTTACATTGATTGATTTTCAAATCTTGATCTAACAATGCAGCCCTGAAATAAATACACCTTGGTCGTGGTATATAATTCTTTTTGTATATTTCTGAATTCTATTTGCTAATATTTTCTTAAGAATTTTTCCATCTATATTCATGAGGAATATTGGACCATTATTTCTTTTTTTTTGAACTGTCTTTGTCTGGCTTTGTGTCAGGAGCATACAGGCTTCATAGAATAGGTTAGGAGCATTCAAGGTCTCTTCTACTTTCAGAAGAGATTGTGTAGAATTGGTGATAATTCTTCTTTAAAGACTTGGTAGAATTCTCTAGTGAAACCTCTGATACCACCCCAGCAGTGAGGTGAAAGTGCCTCATTACCACTGGGGTAGAAGTGTAATTCCAAGCTTCCCATGGGGTTTCTACTAACACTGGAGTGGGATGCTTCATTATTACCAGCTGGAATGAAAATCCACACTGCCTTGACAGGTAAGTGGGGTGGTTGTGACACCCCATTACAGCTTCGTAAGAGTAGAAGTCCAAGCTCCCCACTCAGCCTTTGCTGGTTCAGGACAGGGTTGGGCCACAGTCTTTTTTCTCTGGTGTTTGACTGGACTAGAGCAGTAATTGTCTAAAATTGTTCTGTCTTGCTACGCTGCCCTTCTCCAGCTCATCTGGCTAAAGTTGGCAGGCATTTGTTGGGTTTTCTGATTTTTGTTTTTTTGTCTGTGCCCATTGGTGTTTTCATGTTCCTGGCTTCTCCAGAACCCAGTCTGGAATGTATGAGTCAAAGAGAAAACCTAGGAACTCATTGCTGTGTCTTTCCTCAGGTCCCAAGTCCCTAGTCAGTTTGCCTCCTCTCCAAATTTCTTATGTTTGTTTCTTTATAATGTCCAGAGTTTTTAGCTGTACTTAGCTGGAGGAATAGGGAAAAGTAATTTAGTCCATCTTTCTGGCAGTAGGCGTCCCAAGTTCCCATATTCAATTACAAACGAAACTAAAAAAAATACCTGGAAATAAACAGAATAGTGGATAAGATCCTTATAAATTCCATTTAAAATTTACTGAAGAAAGAAAAGTTCTAATTAAACATTTTGTATACAAAGTATAAATATTAGTATACACTCAAACCAAACTTCTTGCCATGGAGTTGATTCCGACTCATAGTGACCTTATAGGACAGAGCAGAACTGCCCCATAGGGTTTCCAAGGAGCGGCTGGTGGATTCAAACTGCCGACCTTTTGGTTAGCAGCCGAGCTCTTAACTACTGAGCCACTAGGGCTCCAAATATTAGTATGTTGATATTGGTAGGGGCTGTCAAGTCAGTTCCGACTCATAGCAACACTGTGTATAACAGAACGAAACTCTGCCTAGCCCTGCGTCATCCTCACAATCATTGTTATGTTTGAGCCCATTGTTGCAGCTGCTGTGTCAATCCATCTCGTCAAGGGTATTCCTCTTTTTCACTGACCTGCTTTACCAAGCATGATGTCTTTCTCCAGGGATTGGTCCCTCTTGATAACATGTCCAAAGTATGTGAGACGATGTCTTGCCATCCTCCATTCCAAGGAGTACTCTGGCTGTATTTCTTCCAAGACAAACTTGTTCATTCTTCTGGCAGTCCATGGTATATTCAATATTCTTCGCCAACGCCATAATCCAAAGGAATCAATTCTTCTTTGGTCTTCCTTCTACTTTAAAGAGGTCTTTTGCAGCAGATTTGCCCAATGCAATACATCGTTTGATTTCCTTACTGCTGTTTCCATGGCCGTTGATCGTGGATCAAAGTAAAATGAAGTCCTTGACAACGTCAAACTTTTCTCCATTTATCATAAAGTTGTTTATTGGTCTGGTTGTGAAGATTTTTGTTTTCTTTATGTTGAGGTGTAATCCATACTGAAGGCTATGGTCTTTGATCTTCATCAGTAAATGCTTCAAGTCCTCTTCATTTTCAGCAAGCAAGGTTGTATCATCTGCATATCTCAGGTCATTAACGAGTCTCCAATCCTGATGCTCCATTCTTCTTCATATAGTGCAGCTTCTCAGATCATTTGCTCAGCATACAGATTGAATAGGTATGGTGAAAATATGCAACCCTGACACATACATTTCCTGATTTTTAAACCATGTAGTATCCCCTTGCTCTGTTTGAGCAATTAGTATTAGTATACAAAGTATAAATAAAATCTCTTATATACAAAGTATAAATAATATAAAAATTAAATTTTCCAATGAAAATATAAATATAAATTCAGTGCAATCACAGGGAGCATTCCAAAGGGACTGGATTTTTTTTAATAAACTATTATATTTCCAATTCCATATGGAATAGTACATGAAGGAGAGTATTACCAAAGGTTGGACACCCAGTCTCTAGACTTAGACAGCCAGGATATCTTGCAAGCAGAATTTGTCATGAGATACAGACATCCCAGGAATTGATGAGTTGAAAAATAAAAATTTTTCTCTCCTCTAGCCTCTCCAGCCAGTAATACATTCTCAAATTAATATACATTCTGGAGCTTTAAACATAATCATGTACTTTGTTAAGAATGAAAAAAAGAAAACATCAAAATGTTTCCTGACAGATTCTCTTGGCTGGCCAAAAAGCACTACTAGAATGATGAAGAACTGGGACACAGAGATCCTCCTGATAGAGCTAAAGCAAATAAATGCAGAGAGGCATGTCTTAAAGAGAGTTATGACTGTGACCTTTAGGTTGTTTGGAGTCAAACATATATATATAATCCGCAAGGTTCCTGCAAGATCCATATGGATAAAAAGTGTTGCCATCTAGATTAAATGGGGTCTGAGACATTTCAAGGTATCAAAAGATTGATAGGCCCCCAAATTTTGAAAGGCAGGAAGCATGCTGAAAAAGCTACTGCCAAAAAGGATATATTTCCCAATGTTTTTTTCAGAAATGGCTGAGCAGAGGGATATAAAACGAAGAATATCCCTGAGGGTGGAGCTGAGCTCCATGGAAAATAGGGAGTGGAGGCCATTCTCAGAGAATACAAATGAGCACAAATCAAAGAACATTCTACATTTCAGAGTAGAGGGATCTGTCAACACTTTCTCAGTGGGTTTCAGAATTGTTATGGACAAGGGAAAGCCATGTAACTACCATTCTTTTCTTTGTTCAAATGGAGATATTTGTTGAATTTATATGATTCCTATTCCACCATTGCACATTGACTATGTGGGGAGGGCAGATTAATTTTTTTTCAGTTCATATATTGTCAGATAAAAAGAGCGGCAATTAGACGTGATCCTGGACTTCAAGAATGATATTGTGATTGGATAAGAATTTGGGGGGATTGGGAAAGGGGTGAGAGTACTTTGAATATAGAAAGGACATGAGTCATTGGGACCAAGAAGGCTAATCGTTGTGGATGACATTATTAACTTCAAATCTCCACGTTTCCCTCTATGCATACCCTTAACTATGTAATGTTGCAATTCATTCCCCAGCCCTTAACTTTGGTTTGATCACGTGACTTGCTTTTGCTAATCAGTTTTTAATAGACATGACTCAAACAAGAGCTTAAAATGTACATATACAGTGAGATTTGCTTCTTGTGTCTCTGCCATTGCCACAAGAAAAACATGCTCACTGGTCCAAAGAAGATGAGAGACACATGAAGCAGAGCTGTCTAGCCAACCCACAGACCTATAGCTTAAAGCAGAACCACCTTCAAATAGCCTACAAAATTACAAACAAAATAAAAATGCTTATTTTTGTATGCCACTGAGATTTTCTGTTGGATTTTTACTCGCTGTAACTGTGGCAATAGGTGAAGGTAGCAGTAAGATTAATTGTGGAAAGCGGTGGTAAAGGAAACATTCAATTTTTACTCAGTACCCCTCAGTTTTTGAAATTTTATATAACATAAGAAAGAAAATCGTCCACGTCATATTAACAGTAGTGGTTCCTCTTGTGTCCTGCTTAGTTATCCAAGTTTTTTTTTGCTATAGTCTGCCTGAATATCAGACTCTCCAGTTTTCTGGATTTGAATACCTACTTCTGGCCTTTCTACATTCTGCAATTAATTCTAACTCACTTTTCTGACTAACTGATCATAGCGTTCTGCTCTGAAAACATCTTGGATTTCAAATGTATTAACTGCTGCTTCGGTAAGACACACTCCTGTCTGTGTATTAGTTTTCTGTGGCTGCTGTGACAAATCACCACAAACTTGGTAGCTTAAAACAACATAAATTTATTCTCCTACATTTCTGGAAGCCAGAAGTTTGAAACAGGTTTCACTGGGACAAAATCAAGGTGTCAGCAGAGCCACACCCTTTTCAGAGGCTCCAGGAAAGAATCCATTCCCTTGCTATTTCTAATTTCTAGTGATTGCCTGTATTCCTTGGCTTGTGGCCTCTTCCTCCATCTTCAAAGTGCATCATTCCAAACTCTACTTCCATTGTTACATAGCCTTCTCCCCTCCAGTCTAATCTCCCTCTGCCTCCTTCTTATAAGGACACTTGTGATTACATTTAGGACCCACTCACATAACCAGGATAATCTTCCCATCTCATGATCCTTAACTGAATCATATCTACAAAGTCAATTTTGCTATGTAAGGTAACATTCACTCATCCTACCGCAGCTAGCCTCCGGCCCACCCCAATTCTTTCTGCATGGCTTTATCCTTAAATAACTTGTCAAAGAGGCAGTTCATATCTAGCTAAAAAAAGTGGTTCAAAATGATATTAAAAAAATTACCGCACAAAATGGGGTGATCATGGTGAATTAGCAGGGTACTTTGTCCAGTGTAACAATGAAGCACATCTACCTCTACAGTGGGCCAACAAGATCCATCCAGTTGTGTGTATTTTTCTTTTAGGGACCAAGGTTTTCATTAATTATATAGTAGGGTGTGGACAGAATAGTTCTACATAATACTCTTAAAACCAACGAAAGTTACAGTTTGCTGTGATAGGTGTAAAACATGTATTCTCAGAACAGGAAATAGCATACGAGGAGAATTTGAGTGAGCACAATTTTTCAAATCTACCTAGTTCTTTATGTGTGATCCCTTAAGTTGTGCCTGTCTGTCTATATTACGCTTTTTATATCCCCAACCACAAAATCCTGAACTTCCTACGTAATTACCTTATATAGTTGCAAAAACTGACTAGCAAGTCACATCACCAGGATCTAACATCTAGCTTCCAGGTATACTTTCTTACAACAGATGCCATCTTGCAAATTTTCCACAGATTATGTAATAGCTGGGCCTCAAACATACATAATCACCCTGCAACTTTATAAGATATTCATGGTCCAGAGGGATTGAGTACAGCAGACCTTACCAGAATCTACCACAAGGAGACTTACCTTGTGTTTACAGCCCATTGGAGAACAAACAATAAAAGTCTCTCGAATGAATAAATGAATGAACATCCTTACCCATTCTTCATATTTATGCCCCTTTTACCTAGTAATGAGTATTAGCCCTCCTGTGGATCTTGCACAATTGTAACATCTAAAATAAATACCTTTGTGGATTAAATCACATACACATACAAGGAAATGCGCTATAGGTTATCTTGATACCCAGCAGGTATGGACACCAAGGGAGCTATTCCAGTGACATATCTGTGATGTTTATCTTTTTGCCAGACACATTCATTGATTGTGTATGGATTCTCCAAATGTAATTTGGTTTCTCTGCTTGAAAATAATGTAAAAGGAATTTAAGAATGACTCATTCACTCTCCTTTCTTTGACTCCTTAGAGTATAAAACAGTCTTCAATGGAATTAAAGAAATAACCGCCCAAGAGGAAGTCAGAGATGACATCTGACTATAATGAGTTTAGCAACCTTCACACATTGCATTTGGCAGTTTTATTAGGGTAATTGCGTGTGTCAGGATATTGTCATTAGAGGCTGAAACAGTCAAACCCTGAAAGCTCAGTGGCTTAGCATAAAAAGAATATTTATTTTTCACTCACATTGCAGTATGATGAAGGTCATGCAACTCCCCTTGGTGGATTTTCCTTCAAAACCTAGAAGTCTGGGTTGATTCCATTTTACAACACTATTACTCAGAGTTCTTATATTCCAGCTATATGTATGAGAGGGGGAGAAGATGGGAAAACCATGCTTATTCTTAACTGTCCCTGACCTTAAGAGACTCATCACTGTCACTCACCAAAATTCCCTTTGCTGAGAATTCAATCACATGGTCTCAATCTAATTACAAGGTAGTCTGGAAGTTTAGTTTCTCTGTGTACTCAGGAAAAGAAGATAGTGCAGTGAACACTCCAGAATCTCAGTGGTTTAACATTACAAATATTCCCATTGACATAAAGTCCATGTAACAGAAAACAGACTTGGGAAGGGCACAAGTTCTTCTATCTACAATTATTTAGGGATGCAGTATTTTAGAGGTTTCACATTGCTCAGTACTTGGTTTGGTAGTTTCTTGGCATGCAGAGATCCAGCCAACAAAGAAGAGAGAAAGAATGGGGAAGATACTGCCATTTCTTAACCATTTAAATAACACCATTACTTCCGCTCAAATTATATTTGCATGAACTGGTCACATATCACTACCTTGATGCGAGGTTGAAGAGGAAGGGTTTGGAAATGGAGTCTCTGGCCAGGCAGAGACTTTCCAGAAACAATATAACAGAGTGGAAATATCAATGTTTTCTAGACAAATAGCCATCTCTACCACAGTATCATTTCTTAAGAAGCCAAAACACTGTGTCCTCTAACTCAATAATACCAATTCTGGGATTTAGACTAAAAAATTATTCAAAATATTGCGAACGTTACACATAGATGTAAGACTTTCTTCATGCTCTTCACACCTCTCTCCTTATCCTCTGACAAGAACACAATGGACCCTAGAAGAAATAATGGAGATCTTCTCCGTGATCCGTGGAATCCTTCGTCCAGGCCCTATCTATGACCTTTCAGAGAGATGGCTCTTTTATGAAGTCTGACTGGTTGTAGCACTGGTTTACCTCATTTCATTCAATTCTTTAATTATTTACAGTTTCATTCTTTGAAGCTAATTGGCTAATCATGTCGCCTACCCAAAATCAACCCCAGGAAATCCAGTGGCTCAAGGTTCTGAATGATAAAACAAAGGTTCTCTATTAAAAGATTATTTTCAGTGGCAAACTTTTTAAAACAATAGAAATTTCTAAGAAAAAGAAAGTTAATTTAATGTTATAACAATAGATGCAATTTGTTCCAGCCATTTAAAATGATGCTGTCTCTGAAGATCATTGAGCAGTGTGGAAAATGTATATTATATAACATTAAGTTTTAGGAAGGGGACACAAAAATGTTTGTGTACTCATGTGGCAACAAAAATTTGAGAAAACACTGGAAGGCTAGTCAAGAAAATAAAGTTTTATTTAGAGAAAAATAATAATGTTGCTAAGTAAATAATAAGATTAGTGAGGATTTCTTTCTTTTTCTATTTTCCACAGTTTCTTTTGGAATACTTTATAAATAAACATACACAAATATATACATACATACCTGAGCAGGATGGCAAGAGGAAAGAGTGTTATCAAATAGAATTTTTAAAGTTTACTGAACCCTTGTAGCTATAAAAGATGTATGAAATTTTACCCTTAGGATATAAGTGGATACCCTTTTATGCATACATTTCGAATCCAAAAAGAAAATTTTAAAGTTTACAATTCTTAAATGATGGAAAAGATACATTTCTTCTTCCCTATTGGAAACCTCAAAAAAAAAAAAAAAAAAAAGTTGTGCAAGAAACACAAAAAGGAAATTAGACCCTTGATGAAATACACAAATAGATATTATCATGACCCTCAATATATATGAGGAAGGACTACCAAGTGCACTCACTATTTACTAGTGTGAAAGAGAACACTGAAAGGGGATGCCTGAGGCTGCAGATCTCATGCTGAACCTTCAGAACACCAAGTTTTCCAAAGTTAGTGGCAAACCCTGAGGGGAAACCCATAACATATTGATTAAACAGACCCATGTCTGTAATAGCGATTGAAGATCTGAGGGCTGCAGCAGGAGTCTTTCTGTATTCTGTGGACAGCTCCAAGCGCCAAGGGAGGCTGCACTGAAGACCACTATAACCGTACCATAAGGCAGAGAAGAATCTGAGTGAGAGGTAGTCCTGCAACAGCTAATTTTTATTAACAAAAGAAAAGGAGAGGTTAAACTTACTAGTGCATGCACCAATAATATAAGCCCCGTAAAGAAGCTTCTCTGTAAACCAGACAGATTTTTGTGTAGCACTGAGTTTACCCTTTTTCCCTTCCCTTCATTATTGAATAACTGGTCTCTGGAAGAACTTGTCTCATTCGAAGATGATTAATTAGCTAAAAAGAAACCAATATATGATTTTAAAACAACTAAGGAGAAAATGACTAAAGGAAAAAGAAAAATGGGTACATGAAAAACACGTGGCAAATAATTAATTGTGGAGAGGTGGAACATTTCTTCCCCACTTCGGATGTTTCTCTCTTTGTGGTGGGAACTCCACTAGTGTAACCCTCCTGTCTCACTCCACACCTTACATCTTATTCTCCAGGGGAAGAAGAATAACATAGTCAGATTGCTTAGTTTGTAAGATGAAGATGGGCAAATTGGAAGTGAGTTATGTTTGGGGAGCATGTCATCCATTAGCCACGTTGTAAGTCTACTCAAAGGTCTGCTACAAAGTAGTGCTGCCAGGTAGATAAATTTCTCTAATTCTGGGGTTCATATTATTAGGGCCTTCACTTGCCAAGAGATATAAACCATGTTTTCCTATGTAACTTTTGTCAATAAAAAGCAAGATTTTGACTTTTAAATGCCTTATTCCTTTGTTTTATTAATTAATTGTTTCAGGTCTTAAGTAAGGAAGAAGGATGCTGTCTACTGATTATCCTGAGTGGGAAAGAATACACCCAAGAAAGAGACTGTCTTAGGCTGGGTTCTCTAGAGAAGCAAAACCAGTAAAGTATATAAATATATGTATAGAGAGATTTATATCAAGGAAATAGCTCATGCAATTGCAGAGGCTAAAACATCCCAAGTCCATGGATCAGGGTTGAGGCCTCTCCAAATTCACAGAGCCACAGAAGCTGGTGAACCCAAGGTCAGCAGGTCAGAGAGGGGTTCCCACTCACAGGCTGTGAAGGTCAACAAATTCCAAGATCAGCAGACAAGACCACAAGCTTTCTCCTGATTCACATAGCTTCAGGGGCTGGCGAACCCAAGATCAGCAGGTTGGGGAACCGGACTCTTGCTCACAGGCTGAGAAGATCTACAAATTCCAAGATCAACAGGTAAGCTGCTAGCTCAAGTTCCAAGAACCGGAGGTGAGACAACAAGAGGCAGCTGCTGAGTCTGGAACAAGCCAAAAACCTTGGCAAGGCGAGCAGGCAGAAAGTAACTGCAGAAGGCAGAGCGATGAAAATGAGGGGGCGGTGAGCTGCCACAGGCCCTGCCTCTGCCAGTACCACTCAGCAGATTCCATCATGGGGGTGACCACATATCACATTTCAACAGGGAAGTGATCACAACATTATACAACTGCTAAAACACTGAGAATAATGGCCTAGCCAAGTTGACATACAATCTTAACCATCACAAAGATTGACATGATGCTGAAAAATTCTTCCCTTAATACATAAGTGAGCAAACTTTTAAGCAATAGTCTCAAGGATTTGATGAATAAATAATAACACAAAGATGAAAAATTACTTTGAAGAGTTCCAGAAAGAAGAAACGAATGTGAATTCATCAAAGAAATGAAGATTTCCCAGGAAGCAGCAATAAGAGTCACAGACACTACTACGGATAGGGATAAAACAAGGGCTAAAACATTGGGTAAATTTTAGTTGAAAAATAGAACGAAAATTGTTACAATAGAGAAATAGCCAGATAGTTATTTGTAGATACTGGTGAAGAGGAATTGGGAAATAGTTCAAGTATTCCTTTCTTTCCCATCCTGGGGACAAAAGTTATTATTTAAAGCTGATATATCAAGTGATTGAGGCATAAGTGTACTCTCAGATGTTGCATTCAAAACTAAAATAATCAGGTATGATGTGTATTGAAATGGAGAGAGGGAGGATAGGTGGGTAGAGTAGAAATATACTTAAATTTTATCATTATTCTTAGTGGGAAAACAGTAGACAGTCCTTAAATAAATGGAGGATTGACTACATAATGTAATTGTATACTATTATAAATTTTATCACTAGGAAAACTAAAAATAAATGTAAAAACTCCAAAATCATCAGAAGGAACACATACAAACAAAAACTATATTATATATCCTGAAAGATAAAACTGCAAAAGGCACATTACAAACAGAAAGAAAAAAGTGAAAGAATATAATAAATTAAGACCAGAAATATCTCTGTCAGATCAATAAGTATAATGGGGTAAGCAAATATATTTAAATAAAAAGACAGATCAGATTGGAAAGCGTAACTTCAAATATATGTTATTATAATAGACATATCTCAAATAAAGTAAAAGATGTCACCTTGAAGAGTAAGGTGCTCCTGACCCAAGCCATGGTATTTTCAATTGCATCATTTGCATGTACAAAAGATGGATGATGAATAGAGAAGATGGAAGAAGAATTGACACCTTTGAATTGTGGTGTTGATGAAGAACACTGAATATACCGTGGACTGCCAAAAGAACGAACAAATCTGTCTCGGAAGAAGTACAAACAGAATGCTCCTTAGAAGCAAGGATGGCAAGATTAAGTCTCACATACTTTGGACATGTTATCAGGAGGGATCAGTCCCTGGAGAAGGACATCATGCTTGGTAAAGTATAGGGTCAGCGAAAAAGAGGAAGACCCTCAATGGGATGGATTGGCACAGTGGCTGTACCAATGGACTGAAGCATGACAATGATTGTGAGGATGGCGCAGGACCGGGCAGTGTTCCCTTCTGTAGTACATAGGGTCACTATGAGTCAGAACCGACTCCACGGCACCTAACAACAACAACAACAAAATAAAGTGATTGAAAATTTTAAAAGTGAAAACATTGGAAGATGGTTCATTTTTAAAATAATTTACCAAAATCATTGTCTTTCTTTATACAAATAGCAACCAGTTTAGAAATATTATTAAAAGGAGAAAAAATTAAAATTTATACTAGGAAAAAAAGATATTAAAAGTGAGCCAAAAGGCAAGTTCAGAAAATTATTTCTAACACACATGGTCACTGAGGGGCAGATTTACTTAACATTACTGTCATGGATTGAGTTGTGTTCCCCAAAGATATCTGTCAGCTTGGCTAGGCCATGATTCTCAGTATTGTGTGATTATCCACTATTTTGTCATCTGATGTGATTTTCATATGTGTTGTAAATCCTACCTCTATGATGTTAATGAGTCAGGATTAGAGGAAGTCATGTTAATGAGGCCGGACTCAATCTATGAAATTAAGTTTTGTCTTAAATCAAACTCTTGGGGATATAAAAGAGAGAAGCAAGCAGAGAGACAGAAGGACCTTATATCACCAAGAAACAAGAGCTAGGAGAATAGCATGTCCTTTGGACCCAGGGTCTCTATGCTGAGAAGCTCCTCAGCTGGGGAAGATTGACGACAAGGACCTTCCCCTAGAGCCTTCCTCTGGAGCCGGCCCCCTGAATTCGGACTTCTAGCCTCCTACACTGTGACAGAATAAAAATTTTGTTAAAGCCATCCACTTGTGGTATTTCTGTTCTAGCAGCTGTTGATATCTAAGACAATTAAAAAGAAAAAAAAACCTAATAGAAAAAAAAATGTGTTCTAGCAGATCAAGAAATGGAAATATAAGTGGATCTAAATTCTTGAGACTATGCTTGATCTTATTCATAATGTAGAAAGTGTAAATTAGCTTTGCAATGAAATATTCTCCTTCATCCATCTGATTGACCAAGATAAGAAAGTTTGAGAACACAGTGTTGGGAAGCATACAGAGAAACAAGCACTGCCGTACATTTATGTTAACTCAAAAAAAAAAAAAAAAACATTGCCACCAAGTCGATTCTAAGTCATAGCGACCCTACAGGACAGAGTAGAACTATACCATAGGGTTTCCAAGGAGCAGCTGGTGGATTCAAACTGCTGACCTTTGGGTTAGCAGCTGATCTTTTGGTTAGCAGTTGAGTTCTTAACCACTGTGCCACCAGGGCTCCACATTTATGACAGAAGCATAAATTGGTGATACAGCTTAATGGAAGACAATTCAGCATCATCTGTAAAAATAAAAAGTGACATTCTATCTAGCACAGCAATTCCTTTTCTAGGATTTATCCTACTGATATACTCAGACATGTGTTCAATATCATACGTACAATTATAATCACTGCAGCATTTTTGTAATAGTGAAAGAGTGGAGACAATATAAATGTTCATCAATAGGGAATGGATTAGGTTAATTGTAGTAAATCTTTTATGTGGCACGCTATGAAGCCACTTAAAACAATGAGGCAGCTCCTATACACTGATATGAAATGCTTTCCAAGATATACTGCCAAGGAAAATGTGTACAGAAAGACACATATACTCTGAAACCATTTGTACAAAAATAATAAATAAGCATATATGCGATGCGTGCGTGTGTGTGTGCATGCGTGTGAGTGTGCGTGCATGTGTGTGATTGCAATATGTGTATTGCAGTCTCTGGAAACTGAAAACAAGTGTGATGAATAAGTAAAGCAGGAGTAGAAACGAAAAGTTCTTTTTAATTGATACTTTCCTGAATCTTTTAAATCCTATATGCATACATTCCAAAATGAAAAGGAGGAAAAGAATAAGGGAAAGGGAAAGAGAGGACAGAAAAAGAAGGGGAGAGAAAGAGAAAGGGAAAACGAAGGAAGGGAGAGGGAGAAAGAAGGAGGGAGGAAAGGAAGAATCTATATGATAAAATTCTGTGTAGCTAATAAAATCCAAAAGGTGTGACATAAGAAGATTACCCATGATATGCTATTAAATAAGAAAAAAGATGTAGAACAGTTTGGTTAATATACCTTTATTAATAAAAAAGAAATGGATAGATATAAGAAACTGTTAGCCATGGTTAAACACACAAGAAAGAAAGAAATGGAAGGTTGAGTACACTAGGCTTTGCTTTACATTTTATAACTTTAATCTAAATATAGCATTTTTTTTAAAGTACCAGGGTTTATCTGGCATTTTGAACAATAAGCAACATATTTTATATTTAAAAACCTGCTGTAACATTTTTAAAATTTCTTAGTTACAAAGGAAAAAAAAGACTGCATGTTTAGTAAGTTACTTATTATTTATTATCAACAATGCTGTAAAAAAATTGGTAAGAATCAATCTAAGAATATATAAAAGGCAGTAACCAAGAGTTGTTTTTTAAATTCTTCATCTTAACTTAGAATGTGGTCACCATCTCAAAGGTAGCTGGTCTCCTTGTGGCCCTTGGTTGCTTATTACCACCTCATAGCAGCGTTTTTTCCAGTTGACGCCCTGGACCATGCAGTCTCAGGTGACCTATCAAAGGATCAGCACATAGATTGGCAATTTCAGAAGAAAAAGCAGAGGAAAAAAAATCGCTGACACGTATTTCACAAATGCAAAGGATAAAATTAATTTTTTTTCAGAAATCTCATAAGTTACTTATAATACTTACATTTCCAAAGGTTTTTCATGTATGATAAGATCTGTATGGGTCCAGCTCATCTTGCCTAAAATCTATTTTCATGTCAATTGCATGTTAATTATTTTATGTTTTAATTTGCATGCTTCGTTGTCACTATTATGTTTATACTATATCCCAAGTTTACAAATGAGGATAAATGTCTCAAGGGGGATTCATTGAAATAGTATTATTACCACCAAAATAAAACGAAAAACGAAACTTGTTGCCATCAAGTCAATTCTGACTCAGAGCAACACTATAGGACAGAGGAGAACTGCCCCATAGAGTTTCCAAGAAGCACCTGGTGGATTGGAACTGCCGACCTTTAGCTTAGCAGACATAGCCCTTAACCACTACCAGGGTTTCCATTATTTTTTCAGAGAAAAAAACAAGTGAACTCAAATATACTAACGTTACTGAAAATGAAAGTATGAAAACTCCAACAGGTAGCCACAAAAGCACAAAAGGAAGCTGCAATGATGAATATCTGAAAATCAGATTTTATTTGGGTGAGCAATCCATTTTTCCCTTTTGCAGTTTGGCACTGTCTGTATGAAGCATTATCAAGTAGCGTTATGAAGCCAGTGAAGTTTACACAGCATTTTGAAACAAAACACAGTGTCTTCCCTAGCAAAGAAATTGATCATCTCTGAGAATAAGTACAAAATAAGTTTTCTAGAATCAAATTCATTTATTTTGTGACAAACATAAAAGACTAAAAATACAGAAGCATCACTCAAAGTAGCATCCTTTCTAGAAAATGCAAATTTAAGTTACCATATTGCCAAAAAGATAGACACAGAGCACAAAATTTATGATAAATATTGTGTGCGAAAAGGAAGTAGAATGAGCTATGGGCTTGTTTTTTCAAAGTATACTGCTGATATAACACAATGTCAGTGGTAAACAGTGTGAGTGAGCGATGACTACGCTGTAACACAGATTAAACTTTGCAGTTGAATATAAAGTATATGATACATATAAAGTATATGAATCAGTTCTTGGTTTATGTGAAGGATATAGACGAGAAACATTATTTTGTTACTCTCTTAAAACACTCTAACACACACCTATTGTATAAAAGACTTTTGATTCTGATAAAGTATGTTTGAGCTCTGATGGAGCTTGAAAAAGGATCAGCAGTGACAGAGCCTGAGCGATATGTGCAGCCTGGAGAGAAGCTGTATATACAAAGGTTACACTTGAATGTCAAGTCATACAGTACTTCATGCACAGAGAATGGCCGGGGGTCAAACCCATGCCTCTTGACCTTGATTCTTGGTTGAAGAATATAGTGAAAATTATGACTATATTTAACCCTTTCAAGATAACAATTATTCTCTTCTTTGAATTTTTTGTTGATACTATGTGTTTTTATTAATGAAGGCATGCTGATTAAAGGACCAATTCAGAATTTTTTTGTTATGAGTTATATTTTTTATACTCATTATCTTGAATCACCTATGTCCCAGTGGCCTCTGGACAACATAAATCCTGCTGATATGAGTCAATAATAAAATCTTTTTTTTTAATTTCTTGAAAATTTGCAAAACCTGAAACATGATAGCACCTGGAAATGATTGCACACACATTTTCTTCTAATCTCCTTCTTCTTAGCCTTTTTACTACTTTTCATGAAACTTTTTAACACATGGTACAATGCATTCTTCCTTGCTGCAAAAGCAGTTCTTACAGCCCAAATTAATAAAGCTAAGGGATTTTTTTTTTTTTAATCTCAGTAAAATTACCACTAGGATGCATTGTTCATTACCGCAAAAGCAGTACTTAGAGGCAAAATAAATAAAACAAAAGGAATTTGAATCTCAGGAAAATTATCCCTACTATGTATTCTTTATTATAACAAAGCAGTACTAACAGCTAAGAAGCAGAAACAGCTGCCCTGGAATACTGCAAAACTGCTCACAGTGGTGCATTCCACGTGCAACACATGGAAGTAATGATTGGACCCTAAGATTGAATGCAGGGTAAGAATAATTTATAGAAGTTCCAATCTCTTGAAAAGTACCACTGCAATGCATTATTCCTTATTGGAAAGGCATTATTTACTGTTTAGAATCTAGAAAAGAATGGAGCCATTAACACCTGGAAACAATGAATGGCATAAAGGAGAAAATGGTCACTATGACAAATTGAAGACTGTCGATAGCTTATTATCACCGTAAGTACATTCTCACAAGAATATAATAAAAGGGAAACATAGTGAAGAGGCTTATGTCACAGAAATAAAGCCAAACCTGTCAAAATTTTAGACAATTTTCACATCCGGGAGGCATCACATAAGCAATGCTCAATCTACACAAAAATGAGGCTCCTACTCAGGATTTTTGAGTTTCATGCATTTCAAAAGGCTCCCACCTTAAGGTTAAATGTGTTAAAATTGGGCCACTTCCCTTCCAAAGAACTCCAGAGGCATAAAAAGTGGGAGGGATACCATACGTCTCACAGGTCTTAAAAGGGTTAAGTGCAAATACTATATATCTTTTTTTCAATCTGACATGTGAAGAAATATCCAAGAAGTATAATACTTTTATATTCCACATAGAAATAAACTTTCTGTTTTGGTCAAAGATTCAAATTACTTAATGTTTTTTAGGTACAGGCATTCTACTTATATCGTCTCATTTAATTATTTTCAGAATGTACTTTATTTTAGGATGAATAGATACAATGTTCTTCTACAGTCAGTACAGTCTTCTATGAGACCTGAACAAACAACTTCTTTGTGGGAGATTTCAACACACTGCTCTTCATTAATTAAGCTGGCAAAAAATAAGATGTGTGTATGCATTCTCATATTTAGATAAATAGTTGATAGATATAGAAGCTCTGCTCTCTACAAAAAGAAAATATATATTATTCTCAAGTATACAGGGATCATTTTTAAATGACAATATAAATTCAGGCAAAAGAAAATATCAATAAACTTTTAGAGAACCAGTAACATGCATATAATGATTTCTCACCACACTGCAATTAAATTAGACGGCAAGAAAACAAATAAACAAAAAAAAACTCCATGTATTTGGAACATTGAAACATATTTCTAAATAACTATCAAGTCAAATAAGAAACTAAAACGGATATTAAAAAATATTTAGGACTAAATGATAATGCGAAACACCATAAAACCAAACTTTTGAGATGTAGTAAATGGGATAGTTAGAAAGAGTTCGCTTGATTTCTTATCCTTAAAAAAAAAAAAAAAAAAGAGGATGAAAATGAATAAGCTAAGCATCCAGATTAAGGAACTGTAAAAAGAACAATATAATAATCTATATGTAATAAAGATGGTCACAAATTCCTTTACATTTTTCCCACCAAGAGATGGTATCTATGTTCCTGTTCCTTGAATCTAGTCTGGTTCTTGTAATTTCTTTGACCATTAAAATAATGTGGAAATGAATATATGCCTGACTGCTGGAGTCATGAGATACCATGTAAGAAGTCCAACTAACTTGCTGGAGAGGCCCTCAGACTCTGTGGCCCAGCTACACCCAACCTTCCAGCTTCCATCTTTGACCCTCTGGAAATTACTAGCCACAAACTCAATATTGAGTGGCTCTAGAAAATGCCATATAGAGCAGAAGAATCATCTAGCCAATTGCAGCCCAAATTCCTGACCCACATATTCAATTACCTTAAAAGAAATTGAGTCAATGGCTTAAGAAATATTTCTATAAATAAATACTAGACTCAGATGATTTTACTTCTATTGAACTTCCAAGGAAAAGATTATTCCCAATCTCATAAAAAATCTTCAAAAAATAGAATAAAGGCACTCTCCAACTCATATTATGTGATCAACGTAATTTTGATATCAAAACCAGACATTGACAGTGCTAGAATGCAAAATTTTCAGACAAATCTCACTTATAAGCATAAATTTGAAAATTCTAAACAAAATACTATCATACCAAATCCAGCCAAGGTTTAATCTGTGTTTGCCCAGAAGCAGAAGCTGAAACAAGAATTCAAGTGTGACAGTTTATATGGGGAATGGGAAAATGGTACAAGAAGAGGAAGGCATAGTGTATAGTATTAATCTAGCTACTACTATGGGTGACTGGGCCTTAATTTCTATGGGGAAATTCTAGGAACCAGTGTGAATCATGTGCCTCAGAATTATTCTACTCAACCAGCAAGAGAGCTGCAGTATTTACTTTGCTAGCATTTCAGACCTGGCATAAGTGGGCCAAGAGGCCTTTGGAGTTCCAGATAAAGTCCTTAGGATCAGAGTTAAAGATACTAGCTGTTGGATGTTTTTTGGAGCACACTGAAATGGGAGGTCCAAAGGGACATTGACAGCAATTGTTTTGTATGTACACACACACACAGAGACATAAATGCACACACACATATATATGTATATATGTTCGTATAGACATTTATATGTACATCTATGCATTTATTATAGGAATGCCATGTCAGATTAACATTAGTATATTCATATGTCATTCAGCACATTAACAGAGTAAAACAAACCAAAAAAATCCTTTCAATAGATGAAGAACAAGCATCATGCAAACATCATGATTATAAAACAAAACCCTAGCAAAGAACTTCTATAACTGAAGAAATACTCGCCAAACAAGTACCACAAACATAATTTTTAATGATAAATTTTAACAGTATATCATTCTGATGTAGAAGACTACATTCAGTGTTGTACCAATTTCATGAGGCAAAAACAAGAAAAATAAATGATGTATTTCTTAGGATGCATACATAGTGAAACTTTTTTTTTTTAAAGCAAAGAAACTATAATGCAAAATTCACAATCATGCCTACTTTAGAGGTAGATAGGAAAGTGGAATATGGAAAGAGCATACTGGCAGACACAATGATGTTGGTAATATTCAAATTTTTAAATAGGGTGATTAGTTCGTGGGTGCTCATATTATTATTGTGCTTTACAACTTATTTGCTATATATGTGTTTCATATATATATTATTTCTAGCATTTCAAAATTTTAGTATTTTAATTATTGGAAACCTTTAAAGGATCACTTTCAGTCATGTGAGACCTAGTGGCACAGTGGTGAAAGCTCTCGGCTGCTAATCAAAGGTTGGTGGTTCAAAGCCACCAGCTGCTCCATGGAAGAAAGATGTGGCAGCCTGCTTCTGCAAAGATTTACAGCCTTGGAAACCCTGTAGAGCAGTTCTACTCTATCCTATAGGGTCACTATGAGTCAGAATTGACTCAACAGCAGTGGGTTTTGGGTGGTTAAGTCATGTTGCAACTACTGGAGTGGAACATCCCCAAACTGATTTAAAAAAAAAAAAAAGCTTAAAATAAAATGTGAGTGAAATAATGAAACATAGAAGAATAAGTCCAAAACTATCCTAAAAGTAATTTTGCACGACCTTGAAAAATGTCAAGTTTTAAAGGATGGAATTTAAAAGGAAGAAGATAAGTTTATTTACAAAGGCCTTTAGGATGGCTATAAATCGGAACTGACTTGATGGCAAAGTTATTATTTTTATTTTTTTAGAGAGAGGTTTAATGAAAAGATATCTGTCCTGTAATGGCTTCATAGATGCTGCAGATTACGTATTTACTTTTTTTTTTCTGAAGTACATGTGGATGTGTCTTCAAATAAGAAGCAGACACACAGAGAGGCGGAGATTAGAGTGATGCATTCACAAGCCAAGGAATGTCAAGGATCGCCGGCAACACCAGAAGCTAAGAGAAAGGCATGGAACAGATTCTCCCCTTGAGACTTCAAAGAGAGCATGGCCCTGCCAACACCTTCACTTCCAGCCTCAAGAACTATGAGAAAATAAATTTCTGGTTTTTTAAGGCCAAAAAAAAAGTAGGAAGCAAGCCAAGATATTTCCTTTTATCCTGTCTCTAATACCTATAATAACAAGGTAATAAAAGAATTTTATGGAAAAGAAGTGGGGCAACACGAATCTAACATATTTAGTCCAATAGGAAAAGTAACTGTTTAGCTGAGAATCTAGTGATTTTCCAAGACTTGGCTCTATTAGGAAATTTGGCCGTAAGTTGATTACAATAATGTTAAAATAGCAAAACTTCTTGATAGCAAAATCAGCTTACCAGAAGATACTGAATTTTGGTAGGATTCTGCCATAGTGTATGTGAAGAATATGATGAACTTCTGTTAAATAGTATAATACATTTTTATTAAATGAACTATTCTATTAAATAGTATGATGCATATGACAGGAAAATTGTGCTAGCTGAGGTCTTTTAAAAGTTAAATAAGTTTCTCCTGTTTCATAATAAAACCTACCTAACAAGCTACCCCAAACTTACCAGCATAAAATCACAAGCATTTCATTTCCTCACAGATTCGTTGGTCAGGCGTTCAGAAAGAGCACAACAGGAATGGCTTCTCTCTCCTCCATGAAATCTGGGGGCTCAGCCAACAAGGATTAAATGACTGAAAGTGACTCAGACAGCTGGGGACTAGAATCATCTAGAGATTCTGTCACTCACTTCTTTGACAACTGGGTTTGGATGAGTTAAATGCTAGGCGAACTGGGGACTGTCAACCAGATAACCCACATGTGTCTTGTTCACATGGCTAGGGATTCTTGCAGCAGGACATCTGGGTTCCAAAAGGGAGCAGACTGAGACCAAACATTCCAATAAAATCAAGCAGACCTGCATGACCTTTTATGAACCACAGGTCACTGTAGCCTCACTTCTGCTGGTATCTATTGGTGGACACAGGCACCCTTCTGCTCAGACTCAAGGGGAGAGAATTAGTCCCAGCTTTGGGTGGGAGAAGTGTCAAAGCATTTAGGGGCCACATTCTAAAACCACCACATCTAGGGACATTTATAAATATTTTATATTAACAACCATAATATTAGTTGAATATTCATAGCTAATAATCGAACTAATTCCTGAGAACATATTGGTAAACTTCTTTAAGAATCGTTTACTAAAAGACACCTTAATGATCTGAAGAGTTAGCATACCTTTCAAAATGCCTCATTCTATAACAAGGAGATACTTCTCTTCCCATTAAAATCAGCCTAGTGCTTAACCACTGTACCACCAAGGCTCCTTCTACTTCCTGTTTATTAACTTTCTCCTTTCACCTCCTTCTCCAGTTAGGAACCACCACTCGTCTATCACCTCGTCACGCTGTGGTGCCTTGTGTGTTGCCATGACGCTAGAAGCTATGCCGCCGGTGTTTCAAATACCAGGAAGGTCACCCATGGAAGGCAGGTTTCAGTGGAGCTCCCAGACTAAGACAGACTAGGAAGTAAGGTCTAATGGTATCCTCAGAAAGTTAGCCAATGAAAACCCTATGGATCACAGCAGAATATTGTCCAACAAAATGGTGCAATACCAGGCTTTTTTTGGTTTTGTTTTTTGTTTTTTTTTTTTTGTTTGTTTTGTTTTTTCTACTGGACCTGGGGTTGCCATGAGTCAAAGCCAATTCCATGGCAACTAACAACAACCAGCTTAAAAAATCCCTACTTCCTTTTCTTGACAGAATTCTCAATCTTCTGACCCTGTTATAGAAAACTCAGTAGTTTAAAATAAAAATATATTACTATCTTTCATGGTTCTGTGAGCCTGCTGGGCTCAAGCTGTGTTATTTTTGCTGCGTGTGTGTATATATGGGAGGCTGGGGGTCCTCTCATGCAGTTGCAGTCTGATTATGGCTAGGGCTCAAGTAGCCTGAAGGCTTCCTCATTCATATGTCTGATGCCTGTGCTAGAATGCTTGGAAAAGATAGGGGCTAACTGAACGTATCTCTCCCTCTTGTTCGTCCACATAGCTAGCTTATGCCTCCTCACAGCATGGTGGTCTCAGGGTAATTAGACTTCTTTCATAGCAACTAAATTCCCTCTGAAGGGTGTGTTCTAAGTACTGGAAGTAGAAGCTTTTAGTAACTTAAGGCCTGGGACAAGAAACTAGCATAGCATCACTTCTTCACTTCCATTGATTTCTATTGGATAAACCACATATAGAGTCTGCCCAGATTCAAGGGAAGAGAATATAGACACCACATCTAGGTGGAAAGTATGTCAAAGAATTTGCTACAATGCATATCCACCATAAACAAACAAATAAAACACCACACCAGCAGCTATCAAGTTGATTTCAACTCATGGACACCGTATGTGTTACAGAATAGAACTGTACTCCATAGGTAAGTCTTCCTTTCAGACGCAGATAACAAGCCACCTCTGACTAGGTTCGAACAGCCAAACTTTTGATTAGTAGTCAAAGTGCTTAACCATTTTTGCCACTCAGGGACTTCTCTTCAGTCCTTCCCATGGAAGGAGGAAGTGATTTGATTGATCAATTTAGGGAAGAAACTCAATTTGTCTCCCCCAGATTATTTCCTTCATATATTTCTGCCTGGAAAGATGTGTTCTGGTCTTGTTCCCACTATGTGGTAAACTTAGGTGGAAAGGCTGTGCTCTGTAAGGGGAGGCTTGCTGTTGTGTATTCTATATCTCATTCCCCACTGCAATGGGAATTAGGATGATCTTTATACCCTACTCCTCCCAGAAAACAAAATCTCCAAGATGATGTTGTAGTTAGGTGCCCTCAAGTAGGTTCAGACTAATACTGACCCTATGTACAACCGAACAAAACACTGCCCAGTCCTGTGCCATCCTCCCAATAGTTGCTATGTTTGAGCCCATTGTGGCAGCCACTGCATCAATCCATCTCATTGAGGGTCTTCCTCTCTTTTGCTGACTCTCTACTTTACCAAGCATGATATCCTTGTCCAGAGACTGGTCCCTGCAAGATAATATGTCCAAAGTATGCAAGATAATATGTCCAAAGTAAGTCGTGCCATCCTTGTTTCAAAGGAGCATTCTGGCTGTACTTCTAAGACAGATTTGTTCATTCTTCTGGTAGTCCATGGTATATTCAATATTCTTTGCCAACACCGTAGTTCAAAGGCGTTAACTCTTCTTCAGTCTTTCTTATTCATTGTCCAGCTTTCTCATGCGATGGAGAGATTGAAAATACCATGGCTTGGGTCAGGGACAACTTAGTTGCCAAAGCAACATCTTTGCTTTTTAACACTTTAAAGAGGTCTTTTGCAGGAGATTTGGCCAATACAATAAGTCATCTGATATCTTAACTACTGCTTCCATGGATGTTGATTGTGGATGCAAGTAAAAAGAATCCCTTGACAACTTCACTATTTTCTTCGTTTATCATGATGTTTCTTATTGGTCCAGTTGTGAGGGTTTTGTTTTCTTTATGTTGAAGCATAATTTACATCAGTAAGTACTTCAAGTCCACTTAGCTTTCAGCAAGCAAGACTGTGTCATTTGCATACGGCAGGTTGTTAATCTTTCTCCAGTCTTAATGCTGCATTCTTCTTCATACAGTACAGCTTCTCAGATTATTTGCTCAGTATAGAGATTGAATAAGCATCTGAAAAGAGACAACCCTGATGCACACCCTTCCTGATTTTAAACCATGAACTATCCCCTTGTTCTGTTCAAATCAATGCCTCTTGGTCTAAGTATAGTTTCCGCATGAGCACAATTGAATGTTCTGGAATTCCCATTCTTCGCAATGATATACATAATTTGTTGAATGCCTTTGCATAGTCAATAAAACAGAGGTAAACATCTTTCTGGTATTCTCTGCTTTCAGCCAAGATTCATCTGACATCAGCAATGATATCCCTCGTTCCACATCCTCTTCTGAATCTCGCTTGAACTTCCGGCAGTTCCCTGTCAATGTACTGCTGCAACCGCTTTTTAATGATCTTAGCAGAATATTACTTGTGTGTGATATTAATGATATTGTTCAATAATTTCTGCATTCTGTTACATCAGCTTTCTTTGGAATGGGCACAAATGTGGATCTCTTCCAGGCGATTGGCCAGGTGGCTGTCTTCCTAATTTCTTGCCATAGACAAGTGAGTGCTTCCAGTGTTGAATCTGTTTGTTGAAACATCTCAGTTGGTATTCTGTCAGTTCTTGGAGCTTTGTTTTTCGCCAATGCCTTCAGTGCAGTTTGGATTCTTCTTTGAATACCATCAGTTCTTAATCGTATGTTACGTCCTGAAATGGTTGCATATCAACCAGTTCTTTTTGGTACAGTGACTCTGTACATTTCTTCCATCTTCTTTTGATACTCCCTGCGTTTTTCAATATTTTCCCCATGGAATCCTTCACTATTGCAACTTGAGGTTTGGATTTTTTCCTCAATTCTTTCAGCTTGAAAAATGTCAAGCATGTTCTTTCCTTTTGGTTTTTTAATTCTAGGTCTTTGTACATTTTGTTATAATACTTTGCTTTGTCTTCTTGAGCCACCCTTTGAAATCTTCTGTTCAGTTCTTTTACTTCGTCATTTCTTCCTTTCGCTTTAGTTACTCTATGTTCCAGAACAAGTTTCAGCATCTCTTACAACATCCATTTTGGTCTTTTCTTTCTTTCCTGTCTTTTTATGACCTTTTGCTTTCTTTATGTATGATGTCCTTTATGTCATCCCACAACTCATCTGGTCTTCAGTCATTAGTGTTGTGTCAAATCTATTCTTGAGATAGTGTCTAAATTCAGGTGGAATATACTCAAGGTTGTGCTTTGGCTCTCTGGACTTGTTTTAATTTTCTTCAGCTTCAGCTTGAACTTGCATACGAGCAATTAATCATCTGTTCCGTACTTGGCCCCTGACGTTGTTGTAACCAATGATATTGAACTTCTCTATCATCTCTTTCCACAAATGTAGTCGATTTGATTCCTGCGTATTCCATCTAGCAAGTACCACATGTATAGTTGCCATTTATGTTGTTGAAAAAAGATATTTCCAATGAATAAGTCATCGGTCTTGCAAAATTCTGTCATGCGACCTCCAGAATCATTTCTATCACCAGGGCCATGTTTTCCAAACTGATCCTCCTTATTTGTTTCCAACTTTCACACTCCAATCACCAGTAATTATCAATGCATCTTGACTGCATATTTGATCAATTTCAGATTGCAGAAGTCAGTAAAAATCTTTAGTTTCTTCATCTTTGGCCTTAGTGGTTGGTACATAAATTTGAATAACAGTCATATTAACTGGTCTTCCTTGTAGACATATAGATATTATCTTATAACTGACAGCATTGTACTTCAGGATAGATCTAGAAATGTTCTTTTTAACAATGAATGTGACACTATTCCTCTTTGTTTTTCCCAGCATAGTAGACCATATGATTGTCCAATTCAAAATGGCCAATAACAGTCCGTTTCAGCTCATTAATGCCTAGCATAGTGATGTTTATGCATTCCGTTTCATTTTTAACAACTTCTAGTTTTCCTAGATTCATACTTCGTACATTCTAAGTTCTGATTTTTAGTGGATGTTTGCAGCTGTTTCTTCTCATTTTGAGTTGTGCTACATCAGCAAATAAAGGTCCCAAAAGCTTGACTCCATCCACGTCATTAAGATAGACTCTACTTTGAGGAGCAGCTCTTTCCTAGTCATATTTTGAGTGTGCCCTCCAACCTGAGGGGCTCATCTTCTAGCACTATTTCAGACAATGTTCTCCTGCTATTCATTAGGATTTCAGAGGCCTTTTTTTTTTTTTTTTAGAAATCGATCACCTGGTCCTTCTTCATCTGTCTTAGTCTGGAAACTCCGCCGATACCTGCCTACCATGAGTGACCCTGCTGGTATTTGAAATACCAGTGGCATAGCTTCCAGCATCACAGCAACATGCAAGCCACCACAGTTCGACAAACTGACAGATGAGTGGTGCCTCTCCATAGCATTTTGGCTTTAGAAACCTATTCACTTGATTGACCTATACCCACTGAATTACATTCTGGAGCAGAAATGTTTAACCATATAAGCTAAAGTGATCTTTGAACACCATAAAAATATACGAAAAATTTTGTACCCATTTGCATTTTTAGGAGAGGGCAAATAGATTGCTTTCATCAGATTCTCCAAGAGATCCATGACCCAATACTGGTTAACAACCGATGCTCTTGAAACATTCTGCCAAGTTCCTGTGTCCTACCCCACATGCACCTAACTCTTAGTTGGCTTTTTTTGCAGATGTTAAGGATCCCCTCCTCATTCAGGTAGTCATTTCTACCTATTTCCAGAGAGTATTCTATGACTTGTTTGTTTGCTTTTAAGAACCACAGATGGCACATCAACAAGAGGATTATCCTGACAAAAACTAAATATGGAAATGATCTACTATGGTCTACAATTCTTAAGGGCAGATGTATTTCAGAATTTACACTTTTTCAAACTTTAGAAAGAGAATAAAGTGTATACATTCTATATAGCCCAACATCTCTGACAGGTTCAGGTCAGCATCTCATATTCAAACACTTTAGTATTTCTGCATCAAAATATATATTCACGCTACGTGGGAGAGAGACGATAGTCTCACCTAAGTTCGGGACAGGTTTTGCTGCCAAATGAGTTACAAAATACTTGTTTTCCAAGGGTTTGGGAGAAAGCGTGGTTAAGGTATTATGGACCTATAACTGAATACCATCATTGTCTTCCTTCATTGTTCTCTTATCCAGAGCCAAATAACTCCAGTCTCTTAAACATTTCTTTGAAAGTCTGTTTGTCGGCACCGTAGTTATCCCCATGGTTGCCCTCTTTCAACATGATCTGACAAACAATAGAATTCAAAACATTGTACTTTATTATGCTTTAGAATCTGAATGGAGGATTACTTTTAACTTCCTATGACTCTGACTATACCCTGGGTAGTATTATAGTTAACTTCACATAGCTTCAAGGGTAACACATAAATTACTTCTATATCACTCTTGCTAGAACTTGATCATTAATCACTGATCTAAACTCCAGTCTCTAAGCATCCACGAAAGTCATCCTGTTTTTATAGCCCTTGGAAATAGGCCCAAATGATCCTTTTATCCTGCAACAAAATGAGCTGTCCACAAATGGAACAGGCTGTCTTAGGGTGTAATGAGTTCCCTTTTATTAGAGGTATTTAGGCAGAGGCTAGACAATATAGTGAATGTGTTCATAATACTGAACAAATAAGCAATAAAGGAGAAGTTCATTTAATCCTTGTGTGATTGCACATTTCATCTTGTAAGCCCACCTACACAGAGTTCATAACTAAACCTTATCCCCCATGCTCAAAGTGATTAACTAACACTCAGACAACTGAAAATCTGTGATCTCAATCATTTCGTTGCCTACCAGGGAAGTGAGCATCCATTTGTGCTCATAGGGTTCTCCTGTCATAGGGCTGCTCTTTCCAGAAGGGGGATACGATTGGAATCCACTTAAACTCAAAACAGCTAATGAGTGTTTATTGCTAATTGCTGTATCTCTAATGAGCTGCTTAGAGTCTGTTGGAGAAAAAATTTATATGTGTATTTAACAACTGGGGAACAACTCTAAGGACAACATAAGCATATGTGAAATAGCACAGTACATTCTCTAGGCGTGAATACAGAAGGATTTTAAAAAAGAAAATTAACTTTCGAGTCTTTCTGTCACCTGGGCCATCTCACGTCAAAACTAGGAATTAGAAGGTACTCGTAATCAGGGGACTAACTTATCTTTTCACCCTTTCCTTCGCTGAGTATTCTTGGGTCCTCAGTCCAAAATTTTTACTGGATCTCAACTCTTCTTCAAAACTTGAAATCAAGAAAAATTCTGATCAGATTGTTTTCTTTACATTAGAGTCAGTTGAGGATTAAATAGCATTTAGCATAGTGTCAGGCACATTAGTATATCCTCAATAAATGGTAGTAATTATTATGAATAAAGCATTGCATTTCTAGGGATATTATCACAAGACAAGACAATACAATGGAATAAGATTTCAAATTACTGTTGTTGGGTGCCGTCAAGTCAATTTTCGACTCATAGTGACTCCATGTGACAAAGTAGAAAGACCCCATAGGGTTTTCTTGGCTGTAATCTTTACAGAAGCAGATTGCCAGGTCTTTCTACTGTGGAGCACCTGGGTGGGTTCAAACCATCAACCTTCTGGCTAGCAGCTGAGCACTTAACCCATTGTGCCACCGGGTCTCCTTAAGATTTTTAAATAACATGTATTATTTTCTGATTATAAAAGCAAGTGGCAAAAGAACATTAAATATAATATTATCTCTGAAACATATGTGTTGAAAATATGTGACTGTATATGGAAAAAATACACAGCAACTTAACAATAGCAGTTTTCTCTAGGGAAAGACGAAGGGGAACTGAGCCTATAACATTTTATTGAAAACAAATTAGTCAGAAATTTTTAAATATACAGATAAGTATAATGAAGTAAAACAAATAAACCCATAAGCTCCCTTTTAAGAATCATCGCCAATATTTTAGCTATTTCTCTTGTAACCAGTAATATTTTATTTTACACATTTGAAATCATTCTATCATGGATTTTTTAATATATTTTGAACATTTTCTGTGTCATTAAAATTTATTTCTAAACATGTTTTTCTTTTAAAATTATTTCTGCATTAGGTTTTTAAATTGTAAAACTAAAATCTTGTAGGAAAAAAGTGAAATTATCAGAATTGTATAAATAAAAACTTAATAATCTTCTCTTCACTTCACCCCCTCTACTACCACCATCTTGATTTAATCACTGTTAACATGGTTAGATGTGTGTGTATAAAATTTATACATACACAATAGATACACGTACACAAAACCTTTCTATCTTTCTCTATGCTCATAAAATGTGGATACCCATTTTATGAAACATATAATTTGTTTCATTTTATTCATTAAATAAGTTCACTCAGTGATTAGTAAGTAAGCATATTATATATGACAAGCAATGAGGATGTGACAGACAAGATCCTTGCCTTCATGAAGTTCTCATTTCACACCATATCATGGTCACCACTAAAGTCAACACAAATAGATCTAATAGCTGCATACTATTCTCTAGTATTTATGTACTAGTCTCCTACACTGCAGACAGATAGATACACAGACAGATAGGCAGACAGGTAGGTAGATAGATAGGTAGGCAGGTAGGTACGTAGATATTGCAAAGATACACAAAATATAATATTATAAATAATAATA
>NW_004443965.1:20180964-20232692 GCF_000243295.1 Trichechus manatus latirostris
TTACAAAAGAATCCACATTCCTACCAGCAATGGATGATCGGAATGATTTTCCCACACAATTATCACACCCTGGAAATTAAAATACGGTTTCTAATTATTTCAATGCTAATTTGTCACAAAAAAAAAAGTTTATCTCAAGGATGTTTTAATTGTATTTGCTAATCACTAATAAGTTTGGTCATCTTCTCAATGTTTATTTGCCTTTTGGAAATATCCTCTTCCGTGAAAGGCTTTTTGCCCATTTTTAAATTCTATTTGCCCTTTTTTCTTCTTATTAAGTTGCAGAACCTCTTTGTATATTAATCTTTTTTCATCTCATTACATGTATGTTTCCTTATCTGTCATTTGCATTTTTACTTTTTTATAATATCTTCCACCATACAAAAATTTTAAATATTTATATTGTAAAAAATTTCTACCTCTCTTTTATGGCTTTTGGATCTTTCCTATCTCAAAGCTATAAAAATATTCTCATCAGTTTCCTTATATTATTTTTATTGTTTCAGTTTTTTATATTTAAATATTTAATCTGTCCAGATTTTTTTCTAATAAATGATGTGCAATAGCGATTCAGATTCTTTTCTTGTGAATGTATAGCCAAATATGTTAACACCACCCTATTAAATAAATCATTACATTTCTCCTGAATTGAAAGAAATACTATTGTCTTACAATAAGTTCACAAATATTCTTTAATCTGTTTCTAAACTCTGTCTTCTTCCTCAAAAATGTATTTATTCAATCATATACGAAAAACAGACTGTTTTGTTACAGGGGTTTAACCATGTATTTCAACATTTGGTAAAGCAACTTGACACCAGCCATTCTGTTTATAAAATATTCTTGGTTATTCTTAGATATTTATTAGAGCATCTTAAGTTTCTGAAGTATTATCAATTATATCTTTCAATATTTATAACACGTGTTATTTTGGGGACTTATGGCTTTAATTACAACTTCAAAACACAAAGATAAATAATACTGAGGGTAGCAGATATTGCTGAAATCCCAATTTTCATGGAAATGACATCAATATTTCTCCATTCTATATAATGTTTATTCTTGGTGTGCAGAAAAGAGTTTACTTATTTTCCCCTTATTCTTACTAAGTTAGGTTTCACTTTAGATCAAAAACATTTGCTAAACTTTATAAAATTCTTTTTCTTCAAATATGTATGTAAACATATGAGTTTTCTCTTTTAAGATATTGATGTAATAAATTATGTTGATAGACTTCTCCTGTTGAACCACAAAATACATTCCAGGACTAATCTAAGTATTGTTTTTTAATTGTCTATTTGATTGGATTTACTATTCATAATTTTTGTTCATAGGTGTATGTGAAAACTGATTTATAGCTTCATTTTGTTATTTAAGATTTGAAATTGAAATTATGTTACCTTTATAAAAGTAAGTGGGATAATCTCCATCTTTTCTTATGATTTGGAAAGTCAATTTCTTATTGTTGTTATTGTTGTCAGGTGTCATTGAGTGATTTCCGACTCATAGTGACCCTATATTAAACAGAACTAAACACTGCCCGGCCCTGCACCATCCTCACATTCATTGCTATGTTTGAGCCCATTGTTGCAGCCACTGTGACAATCTATCTCGTTGTCTTCCTCTTTTTTCGCTAACCCTCTACTTTACCAAGCATGATGTCCTTCTCCAGGGTATGGTACCTCATGATAACACGTCCAAAGTATGTAAGACAAAGTCTCACCATCTCCCTTCTAAGGAGCATTCTGGTTGTACTTCTTCCAAGATAGATTTGTTTGTTTTTCTGGCAGTCCTTGGTATATTCAATGTTCTTGGCCAACACCATAATTTAAAGGCATCAATTCTTCTTCAGTTTTCCTTATTCATTGTCCACCTTTCATGTGCATATCAGACAACTGAAAAATACCATGGCTTCTGTCAGGCGCACCTTAGTCCCCAAAGTGACATCTTTGCTTTTTAACATTTTAAAGAGGTCTTTTGCAGCAGATTTGCCCAATACAATATGTCGTTTGATTTCTTGACTGCTGCTTCCATGGGCGTTGATTGTGGATCCAAAAAAATGAAATCCTTGACACCTTTAATATTTTCTCCATTTGTCATGATGTTGCTTATTGGTCCAGTTATTTCAGGCATCTTCTAAGCTGGCCCCCTTATGCAATCTGCTGCCTTTGAGTATGGGCAAGACCTAGTGATTCACTTCTAATGAATAGAATACAGAAAAGGTAATGGGGTATCTCTTTTGAAATTAGGTTACAAAGAAACTGTGGTTAGCATCTTGTGATTCTTCTCTCATTCATTCATTCTCTAACTTAAACTCAGAACCTTTATTCTATGGGAAACAAGCTACTGCTTTGAGTTGCCTTATGGAGAGCCCCATGAGGTAAGGAATGGATGTCTCTAGGCAACAGCCTACCAACTACCACATTAGGTGGATGCAGGGGAACTTTTCAGTGGTCAATAAATAGATTCCTCTGGTAAATACAGAGTATTTATGTTCTGATTTCTCCATCACAGATTACAAACTTTTATAGCTGGAACTTTTATAAAACATCAACTGTTATGTGATTTGACTAATTTGCTACTTTTTTTATTTTTTATAACTACTCATGCATAAAAATTTTGTCACTGGCTTTTTCTGAGTGGAAGCTCTTAGAATAACCATTCCTTTTCATAGTGGCTAAGAGGTCAAAGTTGAAACAAACCTTTAGGTATTCCTATACAGAAGGAGTCTCTGGTGGTAGAAATGGTTAACACACACACTCAGCTACTAACTGAAAAGTTTGAAGTTCAAGTCCATCCACAGTCACCTCAGAAGAAAGGCCTGGCAATCTATGTCCAAAACAATCAAACACAGAAAACTCTATGGAGCACCACTCTACTCGGACACACGTGAGGTCACCACAAATCACGGTTTCTACGAGTCAGAATCGACTCCACAGCAACGGTTTTTTTATATACAGGAGGAGAGTTGTAGTAAAGTGCTAACACAAGGGCTTCTCTCCAGTTATCATCACCTGAGAAATATTGAACAATAAAGGAATGCTCAGGCAGAAAAACCTTTTCCTGCCCTTCCGCTGTTGACTCCCCAGCACCACATACCCATAAACACACCCATACACACACACAATTCTAACCAACCAGTATGCTGCAGAACTTGATGTGATGTTAGAATGTTAAATATGTCCCTGACTCATTAAAATGTCAGTTTTACGTTTGTTTACCCAAAACAGTGGCAGTAGGCCACATTTGAACCATTTTGTTCTTTAATGAGGAGCAGAATCATAACAAGGTTCAGTTTCACTTTTTGATGGCAGCCAGTATGTGATCTCTAATCATAGACTTGGTCGGATTCCAGCTGGCAAGATAGCAATGAAAGACAGAGAAAGAGTTAGCCCAATTTAGAAAACAAAATGCTTTCAAGAATGTACAGTCAATAGAGAATGAAAACAGAATGAATTAGATCACCTCCCATCTTATTGTTTATTCCAGTCCTTTTCTCTAGGTCACTCTGAAACATTAACACTTTAAAATTCAGAAGTTTGACACTTAAACAATAAAAATACCACCTGATTAAAAATATATATAAATAACATTTCAGATTAGTGAAATAGTTTTACGTTACTAAGCTTTTCCTGAAGACAAATTAGAAACAAAATAAACTTGGCATTTCTTCGATCTAAAATTAAACCAAAGTCTGTTATCATTACTAGAATCCAGTCTCCAGTCTCTAGAAAGTTAGCCATTAAGCCACCTACATTATTTAGGAGCAGATAGGATCTGGTCAAGGAAAAGAAGCAAGTGTTTTGTTTTTGTTTTTTCCTAAGCATATCGAAAAATTTTAGTTGCACTATGGAATGACTAGGAGTTCCTTCTATGAGATTTCATGAGAGATGTGTTCTATGATAGAAAGAAAAGCACTAGTTTTCTTCTTGCTATGCTCTTTTGCAAGAGATAAGGGCAAGAAATAGACAAGAAGTGCATATTTAAGACCTCCCCAGAGTATGCCTACCCTTCATACGATCAGTTTAAATTATTCTATTACGTAGCTGAATTTCCTGGTATATAGATATTGCAGACAAAAATAGGCCATTTTTAAGAATCCAGATTGAATTTTATACTACTTGCACTTACGTAAATCTTTTTTTTTTTTTTTTAAGTTTGTTCCAATTGTTAATAGGCAATTTTAGCAAGGACTGCATGAAAGCAAAGGTCTGGAATTTAGGTCTTCCCTTATAGAAGGCTCAGTTTTATTCTCCCAAATGTGTTTCCTTTTCATTTATTTATTTATTTTCCTCATCAGACATATCAAGAAAATACAGTCCTGATAATTCATTGACAAGCAATGTTGTACCTCTTAGGAAATAAATATAGGAAACTCATAGGATGGAAATTCCCATCTGGGTCTAAGATTGAGCAAACGATCCTCATGCTTTCATTAAAATCAGGTTAGCAGCCTTCTTCCATCAAGATATTTCTAGCCATGGCCACTCTGTATGTTTGCAGGTGATGATGACTTCAGAAAGAAACAGATTCAATCAAGCAAGCAATCAGTCAGTTAATAAACATGTGCTCAACTGGCCAAATACTCAGCCCTATGCTAGACACCAAGACAGATACACAGACAGTATTAAACCTCAGGAAGCTTGCAATATTCCAGCAGAAAAACCAATGCTTTTGACCAAGATAGAAATATGAATTATGGGATATTACGAAAAGTACCCCATGGAGCAATCAAAAGACTTAGGACTATGGTTTGACTTTGTGACCTTAGCCAATCAGGAAACACTGGGTCTTCTCGGGTATCAATCAAGGAGAGTAGGCTAAATTATTTTCCCTAAGGATTTAATGATTCTATGACTTAAGTAATGAATGATATGCTACTGAAAGGGAGCACTGTAATATAATATCAAAGCACACAAACTCTGTAGTTAAGACTGTCTTGGCTCAAATCTTGACCCCGTCACTTACTGTGAAAACGTGAAGTAACTAATCTTGCTACCCCTAAATTTCCTCAGCCACTAAGTAGGGATAATAAGATTTAAATCATTGCATGAGGAAGTATTGTGTCAATTAGCTAGTGCTGTGAAACAAATCACCCAAAATTTAACGGATTGAAACAATATGCATTTATTATTGTTTATGAGTCTACGGGGCAGCTGAGTGTTTCCTTTGATCTTAGCTGGACTCACTCATGCATCTGCAATCAGCTGTGGATTGGAAAGGCAGCTCTCATGCATGTTTGAGGGGACAGCTGGTATAGACTGGTCTAAAATGGTCACTGGCTCTCCTCCACATGGATTATATCCTGCTGTAGGCTAAGTTTTACATGGTGGTGGTGGGGTTCCGAGGAAGGTGCATGAGGACTCTTGAGGCCTAGACTGGGAGCTGTCACACCGTTACAGTAGCGATTCCACCACATTCAGTTGGATGAAGCACATTACAAAAACCAGTCTATATTCAAGGGATGAAGAAATAGACTTCACTTCATTATGGAGAGCGTTATAGATATAGAAAGGGTGGAGATTGAAGAATTGAGGCCATTTTTGTCATTAATGTACTACTTGCATTAAAGCACTTAAACTACCTGGTGCTTAACCAAGCACCAATCATTGCCACTACAAGTTGCAATAAGAATTGAGAGGGTAGAATCAAAGAAGGTTTCATGTATATGGTATCAAAGCTGGATGCTCTCAAAGTAGTAACGTTTCAATATGTGAAAATAGTTTTAGTAGACAGCATATGAAGTGGGCAACACAGAGATAAAGACTGAGGAGTGAGGGAGAATGGACAGTACTGGATGTTGGAGATATGTTAGGAAATTAGCAGAAAGGAAAAGTAAAACCTAATAGGATTCATCTGCTTAACTGGGCTTTAGCATCCAGAAACCAACTTTGGGTAGTGTTCTAATTTGAGAGTCTGTCCTCTGTCCTTCTAGCTACCTGAATTGAGAAAGCAAAGCATTTAGAGAACAAAACTGTACAGCCTGTTCACTAATGAATCCAGGCCAATGCAGAACAAACAATTAAGGGTAAGAGCCTAGACTAGTCATTAATAAGTGATACTCATACAGATGAAAAGGCTGAAAGAAAATGTAAACGATGCCAAGAGATCTGCTCCAGGATCTCCTGGAACAGATGCCCCTGTGTGTGCTGTCTCCCATTTATGACTTTCATAGGAGGATTTTTAAACAATGAGGGAGAAAACCTGGATGAGGAAAAGCCTTCCATGACTCTCCCCCAGTCACAGAATGGACCAGCCAAGTTATGTACGTTTTGTTTCATAAGCACTTGCAATATATTCTGTGATTTGGGGGACAGGAACTGAAAATGGCCAAGGATACTTCCTTTTGCTTGATTCCAGTAGTCAATCAATAATTCTTCAACACCATTTGTATTCAAGGTCATATAGGTGCTTCATATGTAAGCACAACAGAGTTCTTGCCCCTGAGAAGTTTTATTCTTACTATCAGGTACAGAAATGGTAAGGGTGGACCATCCCTTGGATATTGACAATTCCTCACTATTAACAACATCTAGTATGTTCTAGTAATCACAAAAGTTTGTTTTGTCAAAATTAGGTAGACTATCAGACCAAATTTCCAACTATACTTCCGCTTACCTGTGATATAGCACAGTGAACTAAAAGTCAGGATTTACAGTGAGGGCTCCTGGGTTTAAGTCCTGACCCTGAGGTTAGATGGGCATGGAAAAGTCTTTTTTACTTCTTTGGCCTCAGTTTTTTGAACTATAAATCTGGAGTCAATAATAATACTTACCTTATAGGGTTATTGTGAGATTTAAATGTGATAAAATTTGTTTAAACAAAAAAGTTCTTTATTACCTATAACTCACTATACAAATATTATTTATTTAGCATCTAGTAAGTGTCAGTCCAAGGAGCCCTGGTGGGGCAATGGTTAAGCACTCAGCTGCTAACCAAAAGGTTGGTAGTTTGAATCCATCAGCCACTCCTTGGGAACCCTATGGGGTAGTTCTACTCTGTCCTATAGGGTTGCTATGAGTCAGAATAGACTCAACGGCAATGGGTTTAGTTTTACTTTGTTTAAGTATCAGCCCAAGGATCCCTGGTGGCACAATGGTTAAGCACTCAGCTGCTAACTGAAAGGTTGGCAGTTTGAACCTACTCAGTGGCTTTGTGGGAGAAAGGCCTGGAGATGTGCTCCATAAAGATTACAGCCTAGAAAACCCTATGGGGCAGTTCTACTCTGTCACATAGGTCACTATGAGTCAAAGTCAACTTCATGGCACACAACAATACACAAGGATCAGCCCACCACCCATCCATCAGTTTGTCATACTGTGGTGGATTGTATATTCCTATGATGCTGGAAGCTATGCCACTGGTATTTCAAATACCAACTGGGTCACCCATGGCGGACAGGTTTCAGCGGAGCTTCTGGACTGAAAGAGGCTAGGAAAAAAGGTCTGGTAATCTGGTTCTGAAAATTAGCCAATAAAAATGCTATGGATCACAATAGAATATTATTCAATATAAGTGGGAAGGCACAAAATAATAACCAGAACAATGGACTCAAACACACCAAATGATCATGAAGATGGTGCAGGACTAGACAACTTTTCATTCTTTTATACATAAGGTTGCCATGAGTCTGAGCCAACTTGAGAGCAACTAATAACCACAACAAGTACTCAGCACCATGATAAGTGTTAATGATTCAGAGATGAATAAAATGTGAACTTTATCCTCAGGGAATTTGTAGATTATTTTGGTAAGTAATGATAACTAACTATAATATGCGGTGTTAGAGATAAATGCAAGCAATTTGTTATGAAGGTCCAGAAGAGGGAGAGATTAATTAAGAGAGTAAGCAGATCAAGGGGTCAAAAGGGATAACAAAGAAGATTAACAAGTGGGCCTTAGAGAATGAATAGAAATTTGCCCAGCGAATAGGCTGAGATAAAGGCAAGCCAGCATGAACTAAAGTTAGGAGAGGGGGAAAAACACTTGGGGAAATAGTGAGTTGGCCGTTGTGGCTAAAGTATGGGTACATGGTGGAAAATGATGGCAGATAGTTCTCAGAATGAGGTTGCAAAAGATCACATTGACATGAAAAGAGTCGGGACTTTTTTTGTTGGCCATATGTGCTCATCAAAGATTTTTGAGCAAGAAAGGAAATAACAACACCCCAATTTTAGGAAGATTAATCTGGCGATAGTAATAGGGGTAAATTGAATAACTGAATCGAGGAAATGAGTGAAGATTTTTTTTGGATTAGCCAGGAGCCCAAGTAGCACAGTGGTTAAAGTATTTGGCTGCTAATCAAAAGGTCAACGGTTAGAACCCACCAATCTCTCCATGGGAGAGAAATGTGGCAGTCTGCTTCTGTAAAGATTTGCAGCCTTGGAAAGCCTATGGGGCAGTTCTGCTCTGTCCTATAGGGTCACTATGAGTCGGAATTGACTCCACGGCAGTGGGTTTGGCTTTTAAGCCAGAATGAGAGATTATGAGGCACTGAACCAAGGCAAAGACGGAGGGCTTGGAGAGAAAGAGCAAATTTGAGAACTATTCAAAGAAAAAAAAACTTCATCACTGATTGAATATGGAGAGTGAGAGAAATCAAAGATGACTTGAAGGCTTCTACCAGGGGAACTGTATGGATAGCAGTGCGATTAACCAAGACACCATGCCCAGAAAGAGGGATATATTTTGGAAAAGGGAAGAGAATGAATTCAATTTAGGGTAAGTTGAGTCTTACAAGCCAGAAGGACATCCAAATGGAAATGTCCAGAAGGCTGTAGCACAAATGCAAAGTGAGCAATTTACTTTGCCTTTCTTTTCTCCACTGCAAAATGGATGGGATATTGCTTGCCACTTCTCTCCAAGGACTGTGGAGAGGATTAATGAGGCAGTGTTCACATTTATTCCACACCAAGGATCAACGAGAGCTTGGCAAAGTATTAGGTTAGAGTCCCATTATGTCAACTTGAAAACAAAGGAGCTTTGATATGAAAGTCATTGAGGTAGGAGAATGCAAGCAAGGCCACGTTGTACAATATAATTGTACGTCAGGCAGCCACTGAAGCACAGCTTTTCCGTGAGTGGGCACTAACTTGTTTCCAGCTGAAAGCAATGTAAGTGAAGCAGCCTTCCTATTGTCTACCCTTTCTCTTTGTATTCATTTTCAAAGCCACTAGGACCCAGCCCAAATGAGAGCTTAAAACTTGGTCAAACAGAGCCTTTGCAACATTTCCCAGTGAAATCTGTTTTATAGTTTTTCACTCTGTCAATAACATTGGTACCTAAGGCAAGCTACTGTTGTTGGCTGCCTCTGTCCTAAATAAGAGTAACTTTATGTTGACTTATATGCCAGTGATTGACATCACTGAGACTGAAATGACAAGTGGGCAAAGAGGTCACCAGGTAACACATGCTTAAGAGCACAGGTAAGCCAGCAACACATATGTGAGATGTTCCTTCCAAAAATGTGGACTCAGGGATAGTATTATGCCTATTCATAAAGGGGGAACTTCTATAATAGCTCAAAACCCTTTAATTCACAAGTTTTATTTCCTTTTTCTACACCTCAGAGGGAGCAGAGAAGCAAAAGATAAAGTGAAAGATATGCGATACAATAGAAAAAACATGTTCCTTCAGTCAGACAGACCCAATTTCAAATTTGTCACTTATTTACTATGTGCCCTTGGTCCTGGTCTTTCTGGGCCTCAGTGTCATATCTGTATAGTGTCATGAGGATTGAACTCTTGCCACTTGCTGTTTGTGTGAACTACTGAAAATCACTGAGACTCTTTCTGTCTCAGTTTTCTTATCTATAAAATGAGGATTTGTCTTAGTTTTGTAGGGCTTCCGTAACAAAATACCACAAGGTGGATGGTGTTAAAGGACAGAAATTTATTGTCTCACAGTTCTGGAGGCTAGGAGTCTGAATTCAGGGCAACAGCTGGGCCATGCTCTCTTTGTTCATTCTAGGAGAAGGCCCTTCCAGATTCTGGTAGCCCCGGGTGTTTTTTGACGTTTCTTGGCTTTTGGATGCATCTACACATGGTGCCTGCCTTCCCCCATGTGAACCTGTCTCCATGCCATTTTATTATGTACCAGTCAGATGGGATCCACACCCTCCATACTCTGCATGACTTCATTAACTATACTGATAACATCTTTAAAGGAAGACCTTATTTCCAAATAAGTTCACATTCACAGGTACAGTAGTTAGGATTTTAACATATCTTTTTGAGGGACACAATTTAATCCATAGCAGGGCTGGGTGATATTAGATAGTTAAAGACTTTAGCCTTGGGTTTGGTACACCATTATTGCTAAACAAATGGCAGCTCTGTGCTGCTGTTGGTGCTGCTGCTGAAGATATAATAATATGAAACAGATGGCTCATTGCAGATTCTCAATAAATGTACCTTTAAATATGGAGAGTGTGAATAAGGATATGACTATAAGTACTCCTGTGTGATACAGATTATAATATACATCAATGGCTACTTTAAATAGGAAAGACAGCCTTGGATGGATAAGTAGTGAGTGCAGTCTTGCCTGTTTTGCCTTGGTTTTGGATCAGGATGCCTAAAAAGCTATTTGGATATTTTCAAAAATAATAAAGTACTGTGATATTTGAAAACACCTTATGACAGAGTTCATATTTTCTTCCTCAGTGGTGGTCTCCCTAAATTACTAGCCAGGCAGTCATGGTGAGGGGCTCTGAAAGCAGGCACAGGGACATTGGCCACTCTAGGCCTCATCCTAGGGAAACCTCTGAATATGAGATGTAAAGAATATAAGGGATGTCCTCAGTCTCTGAGAAAATCAGCAGAGAAGACAAGACAAAAACAGATGCTTCCTAACTTCCAGTCCATTGGTTTCAGAAACAGGTGCAGCCTTCGGAAAGTCAGAGGAACTTTCCTTTAGATAGTTTTCCTCTCTTTCTTTGTAAATATATAGCTTCTTTTTGAAATACTTTATTTGTTGTTATGTTCCTTAAAGACAATGACGTTTGGGAATAAAATAAGAATGAAGGCAAAAATGAAATTACCTCTCTCTCCACTTCCTGAGTATATAGGCTGTTGGACATAGAAGTAACCCTTTCTCGTCCTCTGAGAACAAATCCACTACTAACCAAGAGCAGATTGAAAGCTTGAGTATGGTCCCAATATCACAGCCTTGTGTTCTTCCCATTATCCCCTGCTTCCTCACAGGACTGCTGTGTTTCAGCTTCATGTCCCTGATTTCAGAGTTCCTCAGCCCCACTCATCATCCTCACCCTCCAACCTTGGACACCTAGGCTCACTCATTCTACACCTTAGAGAAGACCTAATAATTATTCATCTTCCAAAAACAGGAATGTTGTGTTACCTCTCCCAGAAGTGTGTTACAAGTTTCCTGTATAAAGATACACTTACTGATGAAGATCAAAGACTATAGCCTTCAGTATGGATTATACCTCAACATAAAGAAAACAAAAATCCTCACAACTGGATCAGTAAGCAACATCCTGATAAACAGAGAAAAGATTGAAGTTATCAAGGATTTCATTTTACTTGGATCCACAATCCATGCCCATAGAAGTAGCAGTCAAGAAATCAAATAACGTACTGCATTGGGCAAATCTGCTGTGAAAGTTCTCTTTAAAGTGTTAAAAAGTAAAGATGTCACTTTGATGACTAAAATTTGCCTTGCCCATGTCATAGTATTTTCAATTGCCTCATATGCATGCGAAGCCTGGACAATGAATAAAGAAGACTGAAGAACAATTGATGCATTAAAATTATGGTGTTGGCAAAGAATATTGAATATACCATGGACTGCCAGAGGAACAAACACATCTGTCTTGGAAGAAGTATAGCTAGAATGCTCCTTAGAAGCAAGGATGACAAGACTTCATCACACATACTTTGAACATGTTATCAGAAGAGACCATTCCCTGGAGAGGGACATCATGATTGGTAAAGTGGAGGGTTAGTGAAAAAGAGGAAGACCCTCAATGAGATGGATTAACACAGTGGCTTCAACAATAGCCTCAAACATAGCAACCATTGTGAGGATACCACAGGATCAGGTAGTGTTTTGTTCTGTTGTACATAGGGTCAGTATGAGTTGGAACCAACTTGATGGCACCTAACAACAAAAAATTGATAATAGGTGTCTGAGTTACCTGGGACTTCCATAACAAAAAAATACCACAAATGAATGAGTGGCTTTAAAGAACAGGAATTTATTGTCTCACAATTTTGAAGGCTAGGTGACTAAATTTGGGGTATTGGCAAAGCTGGGTTCTCTCTCTTTCTTGGGCATTGACATACAAGTAGTAGAATCATGCGCTGGGCATCATCATGCAGGGACACAGACATCTCAGTAACAGAGGTGGTCAAGTCAGGTGGGGACTAAAAATCAAGCCCACTCAAGAGACAGGCTGTCTGGGTTAGGCAAAGGAGTTGGGACTATTGTCACACAGACTGGAGTTCAGGGACAGGCTCAAGTCCCATCAGAATCTAAAGTGGAAACAAGTCGCCATGGCTTTTGTCAGTATGTCTATCACATGCAGTAGAAAAGGATACTGTAGAGCCAAGCTTATCAGTTGCCAGGGCTCTGCTTCCTCAGTTTCACTGGACATTTTGTAGATACCACAGACCACACTCTGGTGAGGAAGCCCATAACAACCTGTAAGGTTTTGTTCTCATTGGTTCTGGAATTAAGTGTAACTAAGTCTACAAGTGACAGGCTCTAGGTCACCCAGCTAGTCTGAGCAGAGGTAGTCATATTCTGAAATACCCAATAAAAAGAGAAAGTATTGACTCCACTGGTCTCACTCCTTCAGGAGCAAGAAAGAATGAAGAGAACAAGATACAAGGAAAAGATTAATCCAAAGGACTAATGGACAACAGCTACCATGGCCTCCACCAGACTGAGTCCAGTACAGCTAGATGGTGCCCAGCTACCACCACTGAGTGCTCTGACCAGGATCACAATAGAGGGTCCTGGACAGAGCTGGAAAAGGATGTAGAACAGAATTCTAACTCACAAAAAAAGATCAGATTTACTGACCTGACAGACTGGAGAAACCCTGAGAGTATGGCCCCCGGACACCCTTTTAGCTCAGTGGTGAAGTCCTTCCCAAAGTTCACCATTCAGCCAGGGATTGGACAGCCTCATAAAACAAAATAGGAATAATGAGGCACAACAGTCCAGGGACAAGGACTAGAAGGCAGAAGGGGACAGGAAAGCTGGTGATAGGGAACCCAAGGTTGAGAAAGGACAGTGTTGACATGTCATAGGGTTGTTAACCATTGTCATAGGGCAATATGTGTACTAACTGTTTAATGGGAAACTATTTGTTCTGCAAACCTTCATCTAAGGTACAAAAGAAAAAAGAAAAAGAATTGTCTATGTGAGGTCAAATTGACAACAGCAACTCAAAAAGTTTGATGGGAAGCCTAAGGGACAGTGAGTTGAAGATAATGGTGATGGAATAATTTGGAAAAGGATAGTGAGAATAGCAGCACAACAGGAAGAATGTAATCAATGTCACTGAATTGTACGTGTAGAAACTTTCAAAATGGTGTAACTTTGGCTATGTGTGTTTTCACCAAAAAAAAGGTCCTCAAGGTCAAGAAGGGAGAGTGTTGACATGTCATGGAGTTGTTAACCAATGTCATAAAACAATATGTGTACTACTGTTTAATGAGAAACTATTCGTTCTGTAAACCTTCATCTAAAGTACAATAAAAAAATTTTTTTTAAAGACATTAAAAAAAAGAGTAAGTATTGAAATGCTGGAGCTCTTGCTAGAAAGGACATAACTGCGTGTGACTTTCCCCACAGGAAGCAAGAAAGACCCAAGAACACTGGGAAACATGGCTCTACAAAGGGCAGAGAGCTAGAAGGGAAGAGGGTGTATACCAAGAGACTCGTCTCTAATTTTGTTCACCCTCAAAATACACTTTTAGTTTTTTGCCTCCCTGACTCTTTTTCCATTGGGGCCTGTGTAGATTACTTCTCTCTATTCATTGTTCTTCTGAAGCTGAATTATTCCAACATTACCTCTCAACTGTCAAAACTAGAAAGAATTCAAGACACAAGCTAAAAAGAGGATCAATGGAGTGTGTACATGTACGTGTCTTAAAAAATGTGCATCTCAAACTGAATATGATAATGTTCCTAAGTAATGAATGAATAGAATGAGGAACATAAATATAGCCATTGTGTTTTGATATGGGTCATTTTCATGCCATGAGAAGCACCAACAGTAGTGTTCTCAGATGCTTATCAAGGAACTTCCCTTTAGAGATGATACAAGTCAATTAAGCTAATGAGTTTTCACAGCCATAATATTTGACAGGGTCAAATATTAATAGGTCACTAAATTATAGACATACCTCTTAATTAAATTTTGTTTGACTGTTCCCAGAACCAGCTCAATGCCTTTTCATAGAGAACAATGAATACATGCTTGCTGGAAGGAACCTAACTGAATTATTTAATTGAATTGACTTGTACAGAATAGATGTTCAATAAATTTATGTTTTTGTATTGATTTAATATCATCGTTCTAAAATATGATAAAGTAATTTTGTACAAGCAAAGGTTTCAGGTTGTCTATGCCTGTGTAAAAAGAAATAATCAGGAGTTAACAGTATGATTTAAATCAGATCTCTATGATTACAGGCAAAATGGACTGGGTATAAAATTCTACTCTACTTCTTTCCTGAGAGTTGATATATGAGTCAGAGTTTTTCAGCTCAGACATCAACATTTTATTACATTCCTCATTTAGTCTGCCTGATGTAGTATAAACCTGTATAACACTTAAGGGCAAGGAAGGCTATTACTATTTAACTAAGAAAAAAACTAACAAACCAATAAAATATACAATTCAAAATAAAATATCTATTTTGAGACTTCCTATCTTGGTTCAGATTTAACTGTCAATAATTAAACCAGTTTAATTACAGCATTTGATGAGCCTATCGCTCACTGACTTTGTTGTACCTGTACTGATCAGGGTCAAAGCCCTTGATATTCCAATGTTTGAATAAGTGATTAATTATTCAAATAATAAGTGATCAGTTAGGTCGAAAGAGAGGTGATGAACTTTTTATATCTTCATTTAGTCCTGAACAAATATTTTTGAACACCTACTATATGTCATGTAATTTCATTTCTCCATCCTTAGCTCAGCTTCTATTAAACTTTTGATGTTCTCTAAATTGGTGGCAAATTAACTTACACACCACTTGTGGCTGACATAGGTCAAAATCATTTTAATGTGGTTCTCCCATAATGTTAGGGAAGCACTTAAACAAAGAAAGAGCACTTCAGAACATTATAGACTAATTCATTAACAGGCTATAGTTAATGCTATTGCTTACAGCTGTTCCAGTGGAGTGATTTTTTTTTTTTGTTTTGTTTTGTTTTGTTTTGTTTTTGTTTTTGGTAATTGTGCTAGTACACAAGAAAGTAAAAAAACTACTGAAATGTACAAATCCATTAAAGTTTTACAAAGATACTGGAAGGCTTTTGTATTTTATAGACTGTAATGCAAAATTTGATTAGTACAGCACTATTCATGTTCTATATAACTCTTCACAGAAATACCAAAAAATTATAACTCAGAGAAATTTCAATGAGTATTTCCTAATTTTAAAAATTAAAAAGATAATCAAAGACATCGAGTGTGAGTTATTCTAATAAGATGTCACCATATACAAGGATACATCTGTTAATGAAAGTCTGAGACAAAGCTCTTCCATAATAAAGAAAATTGACTTTAAGTGAAACAAACAACAATCTTTCTAAATCATATAAAAGCATTTTGGCATGATTCATGTGGTTTAGCCCTAGCTACCCTGCTAAAATACATCTATCTATAGCTATATCTGACATAATTATACACACAGGGTTACAGGCTGTCTTACTGTGGTGTCTTGCATGTTGCTGTGATACTGGAAGCTTTGCCATTGGTATTTCAAATAGCAAGCTCACCTTGGTGGACAGGTTTCAGCAGAGCTTGCAGACTAAGACAGACTAGGAAGAAGGACCTGGAAGTCTACTTATGAAAAAATTGGCCAGCAAAAATCTTATGAATGCCAGCAGAACTTTGTCTAATATAGTGTCAGAAGATGAGCCCCTCAGGTTGGAAGGCACTGAAAATATGACTGGGGAAAAGCTGCCTCCTCAAAGTAGCGTTGACTTTAAGGACGTGGATGGAGTTAAGCTTTTGGAACCTTCATTTGCTAATGCGGCACCACTCAAAATAAGAATAAACAGCTGCAAACATCCATTAATAATCAGAATGTGGAATGTACAAAGTATGAATCTAGGAAATTGGAAGTCGTCAGAAATGAAATGGAACTCCCCATAAACATTGATATCCTAGGCATTAGTGAGCTGAAATGGACTGGTATTGGCCATTTTGAATCAGACAGTCATATGGTCTACTATGCCAGGAGTGACAAATTGAGAGGAATGGAATCGTGTTCATCATCAAAAAGAACATTTCAAGATCTATCCTGAAGTACAACGCTGTCAGTGATAGGATAATATCCATATGCCTACAAGGAAGACCAGTTAATACGACTATTATTCAAATCTATGCACCAACCACTAAGGCCAAAGATGAAGAAACTGAAGATTTTTACTAACTTATGCAGTCTGAAATTGATCAAACATGCAATCAAGATGCATTGATAATTACTGGTGATTGGAATGCAAAAGTTGGAAACGAAGAAAGTTGATAGTTGGAAAATATGGCCTTGGTGATAGAAATGACACTGGAGACCACATGATAGAATTTTGCAAGACCAACAATTTCTTCATTGCAAATACATTTTTCAACAACATAAAACAGTGACTATACACATAGACCTCACCAGATGGAATATATAGGAATCAAATTAACTACATTTATAGAAAGAAATGATGGAAAAACTCAATATCATCAGTCAGAACAAAGCCAGGTACCGAATGCGGAAGAGATCATTAACTGCTCATCTGCAAGTTCAAGTTGAAGTTGAATAAAATTACAAAAAGACCATGAGAGCCAAAGTATGACCTTGAGTATATCCCACCTGAATTTAGAGACCATCTCAAGAATAGATTTGACTCATTGAACACTAATGACCAAAGACCAGATGAGTTGTGGAATGACATCAAGGATATCATACATGAAGAAAGGAAGAAGTCATTAAAAAGGAAAGAAAGAAAATACCAAAACTGATATCAGAAGAGACTCTGCAAGTTGCTCTTGAACACAGAGCAGCTAAAGCAAAAGGAAGAAATGATGAAGTAGAAGAGCTGAACAGAAGATTTCAAAGGGCAGCTAGAGAAGACAAAGTGTTAAAAATAATGTGCAAAGACCTGGAGATAGAAAACCAAAAGGGAAGAATATGCTCGGCATTTCTCAAGCTGAAAGAACTGAAGAAAAAATTCAAGCCTCAAGTCGCAATACTGAAGGATCCTATGGGAAAAATATTAAACGACACAGGAAACATCAAAAGAAAGTAGAAGGAATACAGAGTCACTGTACCAAAAAGAATTGGCAGATGTTCAACCATTTTAGGAAGTAGCATATGGTCAAGAACCTACGGTACTGAAGAAAGAGATCCAAGCTGCACTGAAGGCACTGGTGAAAAACAAGACTCCAGGAGCTGACAGAACACCAACTGAGATATTTCAAGAAACAGATACAGAGCTAGAAGCGCTCACCGGTCTATGCCAAAAAATTTGGAAGAGAGCTACCTGGCCAACCGACTGGAAGAGATCTATATTTGTACACATACCAAAGAAAGGTGATCCAACAGAATGCAGAAATTATCAAACACTATCATTAATATCACATATAAGTAAAATTTTGCTGAAGATCATTCAAAAGTGGTTGCAGCAGTGCATCAACAGAGAACTGCCAGAAATTCAAGAAATCAAGAAATTCGAGGGATATCATTGTTGATGTCAGATGGATCCTGGCTGAAAGCAGAGAATACCAGAAAGATGTGTACCTGTGTTTTATTGACTATGCAAAGGTATCTGACATTGAAAAAATGGGAATTCCAGAACACTTAATTGTGCTCATGAAGAAACTGTACTTAGACCAAAAGGCAGTCGTTCGAATAGAACAAGGGGATACTGCATGGTTTAAAGTCAAGAAAGGTGTGCATCAGGACTGTATCCTTTCACCATACTTATTCAATCTGTATGCTAAGCAAATAATCTGAGAAGCTGGACTATATGAAGAAGAACGTGGCATCATGATTAGAGGAAGACTAACTAACAAACTACGTTATGCAGATGACAATCTTGCTTGCTGAAAGTGAGGAGGACTTGAAGCCCTTATTGATGAAGATCAAAGACTACAGCTTTCAGTATGGATTACACCTGAACATAAAGAAAATAAAAATCTTCACTACTGTAGCAATAAGCAACACCATGATAAAAAGAGAAAATATTGACGTTGTCAAGGATTTCATTTTACTTGGATTTGCAATCAGCACCCACAGAAGCAGCAATCAGGAACTCAAACACTGGGCAAAGCTACTCCAAAAGACCTCTTTAAAGTGTTAAAAATCAAAGATGTCACTTTGAGGACTAAGATGTGTCTGATCCAAGCTATGGTATTTTTCAATCGCCTCATATGCATGTGAAAACTGGACAATGAATAAGGAAGACCAAAGAATTGATGCCTTTGAATTATGGTGATGATGAATAATATTGAATATTCCATGGACTTCCAAAAGAATGAACAAATCTGTCTTGGAAGAAGTACAGCCAGAATGCTCCTTAGAAGCAAGGATGGCAAGATTATGCCTCACCTACCTTGGACATGTTATCAGGAGGGACCAGTCCATGGAGATGGACATCATGCTTGGTAAGTATAGGGTCCACAAAAAAAAAAGAGGAAGACCCTTGACGAGATGGACTGACACCATGCCTCAACAATGGGCTCAAGCATAACAATAATAGTGAGGATGGCGCAGGACCGGGCAGTATTTCGTTCTGTTGTATAAAGGGTTGCTATGAGTCAGAACTGACTCGACAGCACCTAACAACAACAAAAACAAAAACATAGCTGTACCTGACATAATTATACACAAACAAGGTTAGAGGTAAGTAATGCCAAAGCTAAGCAAAAGTGTGACCTTCTGTCTTAGTTGTCTAGTGCTGCTGTAGCAGAAATACCACAAGTGGATGGCTTTAACAAACAAGTTTATTCTCTCACAGTCTCGTAGGCTAGAAGTCTTAATTCAGGATGCCAGCTCCAGAGGAAGGCTTTCTCTCTCTGTCAGCTCTAGGAGAAGGTCCTTGTTAGCAATCTTCTCTTGACCTAGTAGCTTCTCCGTGCAGAAACTCCGGGTCCAAAGTACACGCTCTGCTCCCTATGCTGCTTTCTTGGTAGTATGAGGTCCCCATGTCTCTCTGCTTGCTTCTCTCTTTTATATGTCAGAAGAGACTGGCTTAAGACACCATCTAATCTTATGGATTGAGTCCTGCCTCATTAACATAACTGCCACTAATCCTACCTCATTAACATCATAGCGATAGATTTACAACACATAGGAAAATCACATCAGATGACAAAATGATGGACAATCACACAATACTGGGAATCATGGCCTAGCCAAACTGATACGCATATTTTTGGAGGACACAATTTAATCCGTAAGACCTTTCTAAGGTCCTCATCCTTTCTGTTCCTGAGTAGGCACCCCTTCCCCACCACCTCCCAAGAATCTTCTAGCTCCTTAAATTCCTAAGAGTTAGATGTAACCATATTACTGAGGTGAAGCCAATGGAATGACGACTGTCAGTGAATATGTGTGTCACTTCCAGGCCTGGTCCCTAAAAATATTTTCTGTTCTTCTTTTCCCCTTCTGGCAGAAATAGATATGAAATGCCCCTCTCACCTTCACCCTTACCCCATGGAGGAGACCTTGGAAGCAACATATTAAAGACACCAGGCCTCTTTAATATTCAAGTCCCTGAATAACCACATGGAGGAAGGCTGCTGTGCCAACCTGTGTCAAACACCCAGTACTCTGAGCAAGAAATAAACCTCTGTTGGTTTGAACCAATATACATATTGGGGTCTATTTGTTATAGCAGTTAATCTAACCTAATACACTGTCCAACATGTGAAGGATCTCAACTGAGTCATGCCCACTTGCATTTGGTATTCTCAGAGCTTGCCTCCTGAGAGGGGATATTCTAAGAACTAAAACAGCTTTCGCTACTTGAGATATCCTTCCCCTGGAGCTCTGCAAGCGGAGGACATTATGTCTGATTCAACCAGTATTCTCCCATAGCATAGACGGTCCCTCCAGACCTTCTCTCCAGGGTCTTTTCCACTTCTTCCTGTGTAACCACGGATAAATTCTCTTTCCTTCCGCTTCCAATTCATGCTTTCTTTTGTTCTGCCCCAAGACTTACAAATGCATACTTTACACTTTTGTAATAATTTTCATTAGTACTAGCAATACTTGAAGCCCTGTGTAGTGCAAAGAGTTAACGTGCTCAGCTGCTACCTGAAAAGTTGGAGGTTTGAGTTCACCCAGAGGTGCCTGGGAAAAAAGTCTGGTGAACTACTTCAAAAAAATCAGCTGTTAAAAACTCTGTGGAGCACAGTTCTACTCTGACACACACGAGGTCACCATGAGTTGGAGTCTACTTGATGGCAACTGGTTTTTAGCAATACTTAAACTTACTGATAAGCTTACTAATAATAAGCTTACACAGGCCTTCTTATCAGGCATTTTGAAATGCATCTTTTTAGTCTTACGTAACCTGAAGAACTGGCAATGTTACAGGATATACTTTTCATCAAATTGGAGCTTGTCTGAAGAAAAAGAAGCCATTACCTCTTGCCCCAGAGTTTGTCACTGGGCTACACAGTGAAATAAGTAAAGAAATAAAGCACACTGGGAGGTGGAGGGAAGAGAGAGAGGAAGGAATGATGGGGGTTGGACAGGGAGTCCAAATGGTTCACTAGGCCTGACTAATTATCAGCATCCCCTAGTTGGTAATACTTGCACAGTTCTGCTGCTCCATGCATTCTTACAGACAAGAAGCCAACTCAAATAAGCTTAATCAAATAAAAATTTATGAAATGTCTATTATATACTGAACACCATATTAAGAGCCAGAGAAGATACCAGGAGGCAGAAGGCAGAGTCTTTTCTCTCATAAGGCTTATGGCTTAATAAGAGAGATAAGATATACGCACATAAAACATTTATGGACTATTATAAGACAGGGTATGACTAAGTGGTAAAATATATTATACAGACAATATGGGCCTTCTCATCACAAACTCATTGCCGTTAAGTCGATTCCAACTCATAGTGACCTTGTAAGACAGAGTAGAACTGCCCCATAGGGTTTCCAAGGCTGTAATCTTTATGGAAGCAGACTGCCATGTCTTCTCTCTCGCTGAGAGGCTGGTGGGTTTGAACCTCTGATCTTTCAGCTAGCAGGTGAGCACTTTAACCACCGCATCCCCAGGGCTCCTTATATGGACCTTAGATGGGTCAAAGTTGGAGGAGATCAGTGTGAAGTCCATCTGCCAAGAAAAATTTCAGGAAGCCATAGTAAAGGGACAAAAATTAAACCAGGTCTGATTCATCATTTCCTGTACTCCAAACAATTTATTTTTAACACTATCCTGTACAACAGCATGCATAATTGCATCAGGTGCCAGGAAACAGAAAGTTTCCCCTTTGTTGACAGATGTAGTCTACCTCTGCTAACCAAAAGATCAGCAGTTTGAAACCACCAGTGGCTCCACGACAGAAAGATGTGGCAGTCTGCTTCAGTAGAGATTTGCAGCCTCGGAAACCCTTTGGGGTTACTATGAGTCAGAATAGACTCAATGGCAGTGGGTTACGCTCTAGTTGGTTCCTGTCTTCACTATGAGTTTTCCCTTGGGCAAAAGGTGTACAAGAGCCCATCACTTACATATCTGAAACATAATGAAATGGCATGTTTTCAAAAGGTCAGGACGCCAGAATGCAACATAACTATTGTGTTAAACTCATATTAAAAAAAAAAAAAAGTAACCTTTAAGTTTTTGCAGAAAATCACAATTAAATGTTAGATTGACATTACTGAGCCCTTGAAAAATGTTATGAAAAATGACATTCTAACAAAGTCCATTCCTCACCCAGAGTTTAACTAAGGTAAGATTTCTTATCTCCAGGGCCTCCCATTCTCAAAGAATTTCTTTTTGAGCTACAAATTCTGATTTATCTCAATGTTTTAGATAAGCAGCTCAAAAAGCCAAACATGAGGGTCTGAGTGGAGATACAGGAAATAATACCTTTAGCTTACAGCTATCCATCCATTTTTGCTCTAGCAAAGTACCTGCCTTTGACTTAGAACATATTTCACTTGGCTGGCTGCTTGTTAACTCTGTGCTCTTTCCAATGGAGCCTGAACACCCAGGTAGGAATTCTTAAGAGGCGAAGAGTGGCATCTGGAATGTCATTAACACACCCAGTTTATGAAATATTAGCTGTCAAAACTCAAAACTTGGAGGTTGATTTTTTCAATGGTTTATCAAAAAATTGATTATCACAAAATCGAGGACAAAGATTATTTTTAAAAATTGCAGATTTTAAGTCAACTCTTACTATATTTTGGTTATTATTATCAATGTTGTTATAGTTATTTTAATATACTGAAGATTATTCAGTTCTTCATTTAAAATTAAATTGTACAAAACTATGCCCCAACTCTGCTAATACCCTGAAGTGTGTCACCATTTGTTCCCTCTCCCCAGCATGCATACCCTGAAAAACTCCTACATTTATTATAGGTGTCAGCTCAAAGCATCAAGTCCTTTGTTCTGAAAGCAAAATGAGGCATTCTAATATTAATGGTCACCTGATATTTTGCCCTGGTGGCACAGTGGTTAAGAGTTCAGCTGCTAACCAAGAAGTCAGCAGTTCAAATCCACCAGCCACTCCTTGGAAACACTATGGGGCAGTTCTACTCTGCCCTATAGGGTCGCTATGAGTTGGAATTGACTCGATGGCAGGGGTTTTGGTTTTGGTTTTGGATGTTTTGCATATTCCTCCATTTTAACAATCATTATATTGCACTATATTTGTGCATTTTTCTACTAGTCTTCTTTGAAGGGAAAGATGGTTTCTTATTCACCTTTTCTTCCCAACACCTAGCAAACAAGCAGCATAGAGCAGGTATTTATTTAAACATTTTTTAGAGGAATGAATAAATGAATAGAATGAAATTCTTGAATTTCCTTTTCCATTTACATACAAGTGACATATTTAACATGCTTTGCAGTCCACAACAGTAGAAATAGGTTAGAAAATTCTACGTTATTAATTCAATCATTTATTCTTCCATTCATTCATCTAACGAATATTTTTTAGTGCCCAGTACATGCCACACACTATTATAGGAGCTAAATACAGAGAGATCATTATCATTTGTTTTGTTTTCTTATTTTTAAATTCACATTTAAATTGTTTCATATGTTTAAGTATTTGCAAATTGTGTCATTTGTCAAGCAGTCAAGCAGTACATAAGCAGCAGTGCGGTGGCAGCTGCTAGATTGATTTACCATTCTTCCATAGGTTCAATCAATGAGGAGACAGAGTCCAAACGGGCTTACTTTATTACTTATAACCATAATAACATCTTGCTACCAGTTCTCCAAGTCCCAGTTCCACAGGGTGGTATGATGACAGCCAGGTGTTGCCAACACACATAGTGGGATTGCGTTACAGGAGAGGAACCCTGATATCAGTAGACTCTGATTTTATGTAGGGGCTACTGGCAAACCGTCCCACCCTCTCCTCCATAGAGAGGCATTATCTTTATTACCCTGGAGTATAAGCAAATCTCTCTGTGGAAGGGAGAGAGGCATCTCTATCTTTAATACTGTAGATGTAAATAAATTTGCTCCAAAGATAGTCACTATCTCCATCTTTCAGGGCCATCTGAAAGGCTTACACGAACATTCCTGAAAAAATAGCCCTGGAGCAAATTGGATCACAATATCTACACATGTAGAAATGTGAGAGATATATGGAAAATGATCTCTTAACATCATTTATATTATAGATACTTATATTTTAAAATAAAATTGGTATGTATCTATTGTTAAAATATTTAATATAACAAATAACATCACAATTTGATATGTACCATGATTCAAGTAGTACATGGACAAACTGTTAGAGTTTAATTGTTCATTTTCTTCATTTAATTTATATTTTCATTCCATTTCCAAAATAGAATTTTACCGTTGTATACTTTTGTGCCTGAAAATATTTTACTGATGATTCTATTATCTTTATTTGTAATTGAAACTTCTTTTGTTATTTTCTGTGACCATAAAATTCTAAAGATTAAAAAGTATTCTGGAGTTATAATTACAATTATTAGTATTATACTACTAACATATGATTATAGTAAAAATTTTAATAAATATTAATACGTATGGAATTAAAATTTTATTGGAAATACATTTTTGATGAGATGAATGAGGCTTTGTTCATGTATCCATTTGTGACTATCACCCATTGCTAGAATGAAACAAGTTCCACATCAGTTTTATTCTGATCTTTCATATTAGAAGAAAAGTGCTGAAAAACTTTATGTAGATAAAAACAAAAATAAATAGGAGTTTGATGCTGAAAGTCACATACTGATCTGTCATCAAAAACAGTTTTAATAATCTATCTGCTCATAAAAAATAATTGAAAGAAAAGGATTGAAAACTTCATGACTTGCAAAATGATTTGTTACACAGTCATTACATAATTTACTTTTTCAATGTACAGGAGGTATACCAAAAGGGTTTCAGAAGACTTAACAAATGGCTGTGAATTCTACCTATTGGTCCTTTACTTAGAGGCACTGTGTTTGTGAAGCCTAGAGTTAGAAAACCCCACATGTCTGTCAGTTTGTCATACTAGAGGGCTTGCGTGTTGCTGTGATGCTGGAAGCTATGTCACCATATTCAAATATCAGCAGGGTCATCCATGGCAGACAGGTTTCAGGTGAGCTTCCTAGACAGACTAGGAAGAAGGACCTGACAGGCTACTTCTGAAAAGAATCAGCCAGTGAAAACCTTATGAATAGCAGCAGAGCACTGTCTGATAATAGTGTCGAAAGATGAGCCCCCCAGGTGGGAAGACACTCAAAAGACAACTGAGGAAGGGCTGCCTCCTCAAAGTAGAGTCGACTTTAACGACATGGACGGAGTCAAGCTTTCGGAACCTTCATTTGCTGATGGCATGACTGAAAATGAGAACAAATAGCTGCAAACATCCATTAATAATCAGAACCTGGAATGTACAAAGTATAAATCTAGGAACACCGGAATCATCAAAAATGAAATAGAATGCATAAACATTGATATCCTAGGCATTAGTGAGCTGAAAAGGACGGATATTGGCCATTTTGAATCAGACAATCATATGGTCTATTATGCCGGGAATGATGACTTGAAGAGGAATGGCGTTGCATTCATCATCAAAAGAACATTTCAAGATCTATCCTGAAGTACAATGCTGTCAGTGATAGGATAATATCCATATGCCTACAAAGAAGACCAGTTAGTACGAATATTATTCAAATTTATGTACTAACCACTAAGGCCAGAGAAAAAAATGGAAGATTTTTACCAGCTTCTGTAGTCTGAAATTGATCGAACATACAATCAGGAGCACTATAACTAGTGGTGACTGGAATGTGAAAGTTGGAAACAAAAAAGAAGGATTAGTAGTTGGAAAATATGGCCTTGGTGATAGAAACAATGTCAGAGATCGCATGATAAAATTTTGCAAAACCAACAACTTCTTCATTGCAAATACCTTTTTTCAACAACATAAACAGCGACTATACACATGAACCTTACCAGATGGAATACACAGGAATCAAATCGACTACATCTGTGGAAAAAAGACGATAGAAAAGCTCAATACCATCAGTCAGAACAAGGCCACGGTCCAACTGCAGAACAGACCATCAATTGCTCATATGCAAGTTCAAGTTGAAACTGAAGAAAATTAGAACAAGTCCATGAGAGCCAAAGTACGACCTTGAGTATATCCCACCTGAATTTAGAGACCATCTAAAGAATAGATCTGATGTGTTGAACACTAATGACCAAAGACCAGATGAGTTGTGGAATGACATCAAGGACATCATACATGAAGAAAGCAAGAAATCATTAAAAAGACAGGAAAGAAAGAAAAGGATGAAATGGATGCCAGAAGACTCTGAAACTTGCTCTTGAACGTCAAGCAGCTAAAACAAAAGGAAGAAATGATGAAGTAAAAGGCTGAACAGATTTCAAAGGGCGACTCGAGAAGACAAGCAAAGTATTATAATGACATGAGCAAAGAGCTGGAGATAGAAAATCAGAAGAAAGAACACACTCAGTATTTCTCAAGCTGAAAGAACTGAAGAAAAAATTCAAGCCTCAAGTTGCAATAGTGAAAGATTCTATGGGGAAAATATTAAATGACACAGGAAGCATCAAAATAAGATGGAAGGAATACACAGAGTCATTATACCAAAAAGAATTGGTCGACGTTCAACCATTTCAACAGGTAGCATATGATCTGAAACCAATGGTACTAAAAGAAGAAGTCCAAGCTGCACTGAAGGCATTGGTGAAAAACAAAGCTCCAGGAATTGACAGAATATCAAACGAGATGTTTCAAAAAATGGATGCAGCACTGGAAGTGCTCACTCATCTATGCCAAGAAATTTGGAAGGCAGCTACCTGGCCAACTGACAGGAAGAGATCCAAACTTATGTTTATTCCCAAGAAAGGTGATCCAATTGAATGTGGAAATCATCAAACAATATCATTAATATCACACACAAGTAAAATTTTGCTGAAGATCATTCAAAAGAGACTGCAGCAGTATATCGACAGGGAACTGCCAGAAATTCAGGCTGGATTCAGAAAAGGAGGTGGAACCAGGGATATCATTGCTAATGTCAGATGGATCCTGGCTGAAAGCAGAGAATACCAGAAATATGCTTACCTGTGTTTTATTGACTTTACAAAAGCATTCGACTGTGTGGATCACAAAAAATTATGGATAACATTTTGAAGAATGCGAATTCCAGAACATTTAATTGTGTTCATGAGGAACCTGCACATAGATCAAGAGGCAGTTGTTCGGACAGAACAAGGGGATACTGCATGGTTTAAAGTCAGGAAACGTGTGCATCAGGCTTGTATACTTTTACCATATCTAGTCAATCTGTGTGCTGAGCAAATAGTCTGAGAAGCTGGACTATATGAAGAAGAACAGGGCATCAGGATTGAAGGAAAACTCATCAATGACCTGCGTTATGCAGATAACACAACCTTGCTTGCTGAAAGTAAAGAGGACTTGAAGCACTTACTGATGAAGATTAAAGACCACAGCCTTCAGCATGGATTACACCTCAACATAAAGAAAACAAAAATCCTCACAACTAGACCAATAAGCAACATCATGATAAACAGAAAAAAGATGGAAGTTGTTCAAGGATTTTATTTTGCTTGGATCCACAGTCAATGCCCATGGAAGCAGCAGTCAGGAAATCAAAAGACACATTGCATTGGACAAATCTGCTGCAAAAGACCTCTTTAAAGTGTTGAAAAGCAAAGATGTCACTTTGAGACTAAGGTGCACCTGACCCAAGCCATAGTATTTTTAATCACATCATATGCATGTAAAAGCTGGACAATGAATAAGGAAGATGGAAAAAGACTCGACGTCTTTGAGTTGTGGTGTTGGTGAAGAATATTGAATATACCACGGACAGCCAAAAGAAGGAACAAGTCTGTCTTGGAAGAAGTACAACCAGAATGCTCATTAGAAGCAAGGATGGCAAGACTATGTTTTATATACATTGGACATGTTGTCAAGAAGGATCAGTCCCTGGAGAAAGACATCACGCTTAGTAAATAAAGTAGAGGGTCGGTGAAAAAGAGGAAGACTCTCAATGAGATGGATTGAAGCAGTGGCTGCAACAATGGACTCAAGCATAAAAATAACTACGAGGATGGTGCAGGACCGGGCAGTGTTTCATTCTGTAGTACATAGGGTCTCTATGAGTCAGAACCAACACGACGGCACCTAACAACAACAGAGTTAGAAAAAATTATGTTTTAAAACATCCTCTGTAAAATTGAAAATTGCACATTGGATTTTTTTCTAGTTGTAAATAAAGATCAATAGATTTATGCCAAATTATAAATATCTGGGTATTTCAAAGTGCTATTACAACGTGACAGATAAACAGTTGCCTAAGAATTATAATCGTTTTTGTGGTTTAAAATAATTAAATTTATAATTGGGCATCTCACAGATATAGAATAGCATACTGACGTGAAAGAGAAAGAAAGAAACTAATCTTAATTACATAAAGGAATTTTTCTAGAGTTCAGGCATTCTACATAGTATTTTAGAAACATTTTGGCTTACATATCTGTAAGAATGGCGTGGTGGTGGCAGCGGCAGCATCTGATCTCTAACTTCACAAGGAGAAAGAAGAATCAAGATCAATAGCCCAAAGGTGATTACTATGAGGTGTAGGTCAGACATGCCTCCTCTCTCTGCCATCTTTACCAATTCTGACACCAACTGTCCCTCTCACGGCACTATCCACTTCTCTGCTGGATTTGATAATTCATTACAATAGCCACCCAGAATTCACAGACGATATTCAAGATTATGGGATTTATTAGGGAAGTAACAGGTTATATTCAGGCTCAGGAATGCTCAGAATACAGACCTTCCATTAGGACAGCCTCTTTTCAGCTGTGCCCACAGCTGCATGCCTCTCTCTGGCCCTCAGCCTCTTCCCTGCTCAGGAAAGTGTTACAAAGCTCTTTTAGCTCTGCTGATAAGTGCCCAGAGGCACTCCACTCCTCCAGTAAGCCTCAGCCTCAAGGCAGTCAGTTCTAACTCCCTGGGTTGGCAAACCTAGTTCCACCAAATGTCTGGAGGCACGCTACTCCTCTAGCAAGACTTCTGCCCAAAGGCACTCAGCTTTCTCACTCTGTGGGCCAGGCTGTCTCCTGCCAGTCTTCCAGTACTGCTGCTTCTGTTTCTCTACTGCTGCTTCTTGCCATCTTCTTTGTTGCAGCTTGCTCTCATGCTCTCTCTCTCCCTCTGCATCTCCTGGTTCCAGGAGCTCCTCAGTGCAGGGATCCTGGATCCAAAGGATGCGCTCCACTCCTGGCTCTTCTTCCTTGGTGGTGGTGAGATTCTCTCCTGCTCTGCAACTGGATCTCTTTTAAGCCTAGTGGGATGGCAAAACTGACCAGTCCCCTTGGTGGGCCACAATTACCTTATTTGCACAGTCTCACCCAATCACTTGGGTGGGAGTTACAAGACCATGGTGAGAAAGGCTGCACAAAAGCAACCCATCGTACGGCAACATCTAAGTGTTTTTTAAGTATGTACTGTCATTGTTGTTTTTGGGTGCTGTATAATCAATTCCAGCTCATAGCAACCCAATGTGACAGAGTGTAACTTCCCCATAGGGTTTTCTAGGCTGCAATCTTTATGAAAGCAGATAGTCAGGTCTTTCTCGCATGGAGCCACTGGGTGAGTTCAACTGTCAACCTTTCAGTTAGCAGCTGAGCGCTTAACTGTTAGGTCACCATGGCACCTTAAGCATGACTACATTATAATTAACAGCAAAAGGACAAGAAGGTAGCCAGCCACTAGAAGTCCAGAGTTGATACAAGTTCTAATGACGATTACTGTTGAATACATTATTTACAACAGAATCTCCAATATAAACTCACAACCCACTTGGTTAATATAAGTCATGTAAGTAATGGAAGGATAAATGAGTAAGCAATAAACAGAAAAGTATTTGATGCATGATATGAGCAGGATACTTAGACACAAGCACTACAAATATTTATATGCATTTACAGTATCAAACAATTTTCTGGAAAATTTTAATGGAAATGTTTCTCCTATAAATCTAAATAACTGTTCATGAAACTGTAGCACCTTAGCTTAGCTCTGAAATACATCCTTCTTCAACACAGATCTGTTGTGGATAAATCTCCTCCTCCCTTAATTCATGCCAACTGTGCTATAGGGTCACTGTGAGTCGGAATCAACTCAACCACAATAGGTTGGGTTGGGTTTGGTTTGGCTATGCAGATAAAGCAATGGGGCCCTGGTAGCACAGTGGTTAAGAGCTCGGCTGCTAATCAAAAGGTCAACAGTTCGAATCTACCAGCCACTCTTTGGAAACCCTATGGGGCAGTTCTACTCTGGCCTATAGGGTTGCTATGAGTTGGAATCGACTCAATGGCAACAAGTTTGGTCTTTTTGTTTGTTTTGTTTTTGTTTTATGCAACTAAAATGAAACCAAGACCTGACTGAGTGCATAAAAGTGCTCACCAGGCTCCTTCTTGTTCCTAAGAATGGTGATAGTGGCAAGGGTACATTTCATTGCAGAATGGTATTTCCCAATATTTTATAAATTTTGAATATCCTATTTCTAAGTTAGATAGGTACATAAGATGTGTGGCTTTGTCATGAGTTCATCACCTAGATGAAATAAAATGCTGTTACTGTCAATATTTCTTTCTGGTGCTCTCTTTGCTCTATTCCCATGAGACATTTCCTCAGCAGCAATGCATTTTTTGATCATAGGGTAGAAGTAGGAAAGTTTTTAAAAGAAGATTATCATTATCATGGCCCAACAGTACTATAAACTGTATCTGAATTCAGATTATCACAAAATGAATCAGAATACCCATTTCTAATGCCACATGATCCCATAACAAAAATATATCTAACATCGGGAAAAATATAAAGCCCTACCACAAGTTTATGGTGAATTGGTCATAAAAAGCTTCACAAGGCTTGCAGTTCCACCAAGATGGACTAGCTCCATTCCTCCAAGGTCTACCCTCTTACAGCTAAAAAACCCTCCACATAAAACAGGAAACAAGCATTGGAGAACACTGAAGGGAGGAAAGAAGAAAGCAGTCTGCCTAGGAAACTTAGGACTTGAGGAACAACATGGTGGTGGGTTCTCGAGTTTCCTTATTGCCTCCCATTTATTCCAGACAGGGCACTGCAGAAACTTCCAACTCAGAACCACCAACAGACACAGATTTAAACAGATCCAAGAAAAACCTGTTTATACTGCACTGTTTTCTATAAACTATTGCTTATTCTAGAAGAGACATACATGTGTGTTCATGATTAGAGAACTGCTGACACCCAATAGACACTGTCGCGTAGAATTTTATCTTAGAATACAGGTACACCTTGCTTTATTGTGCTTCACTGATATTGCATTTTTTACAGATTGAAGGTTTGTGGCAACCCTGTGTCGAGGAAGTCTATTGGAGCCTCTTGTTCCAAACAGTTAGCCAAGCTGTGAATGCAAAGGAAAAGTTCTTGAAGGAAATTAAAAGTGCTACTCCAATGAACACATGAATGATAAGAAAGTGAAACAGCCTTATTGCTGATATAGAGAAAGTTTTGGTGGTCTGGATAGAAGATCAAACCAGCCACAACATTCTCTTAAGGCAAAGCCTAATCCAGAGCAAGGCCCTAACTCTGTTTAATTCTATGAAGGCTGAGAGAGGTGAGGAAACCACAGAAGAAAGTTTGAAGCCAGCAGAGGTTGGTTCATGAGGTTTAAGGAAAGAAGCCATCTCCATAACATAAAAATGCAAGGTGTAGCAGCAAGTGCTGATGTAGAAGCGGCAGCAAGTTATCCAGAAGATCTAGCTATGATAATTAATGAATGGGCTACACTAAATAACGGATTTCAATGTAGATGAAATAGCCTTATATTGGAAGAAGATGCCATCTAGGACTTTCATAGCTAGAGAGAAGTCAATGTCTGGTTTCAAACCTTCAAAGGACAGGCTGACTCTCTTGTTAGGGTCTAATGCAGCTGTTGACTTTAAGTTGAAGCCAATGCTCATTTACCTATTCTGAAAATCATAGGGGCCTTAAGAATTATGCTAAATCTACTCTGCCTGTGCTCTATGAATGGAACTACAAAGCTTTGAGGACAGCACATCTGTTTACAACATAGTTTACTGAATATTTTAAGACCACAGTTGAGACCTACTGCTCAGAAAAAAAGATTGCTTTGAAAGTATTACTGCTCATTTACAATGCACCTGGTCACCCAGGAGCTCTGATGGAGATGTACAAGGAGATTAATGTTGTTTTCAGGCCTGCTAACACAACATCCATTCTGCAGTCCGTGGATCAAGGAGTAATTTTGACTTTCAAGTCTTATTATTTAAGAAATACATTTTGTAAGGCTATAGCTTCCATAAATAGTGATTCCTCTGATGGATCTGGGCAAAGTAAATTGAAAAACTTCTAGAAAGGATTCACCATTCTAGATGTCATTAAGAACATTCATGATTCATGGGAGAAGGTCAAAATATCAGCATTAACAGGAGTTTGGAAGAAGCTGATTCCAACCCTCATGGATGACTTTGAGGGCTTCAAGACTTCAGCGGAGGAAGTAACTGCAGAAGTGGAGGAAATAGCAAGAGAGCTAGAATTAGAAGTGAAGCCTGAAGATGTGACTGAATTGCTGCAATCTCATGATAAAACTTTAACAGACGAGAAGGCTTCTTATGAATGAGCAAAGAAAGTGGTTTCTTGAGATGGAAACTACTCCTGGTGAAGATGCTGTGACCATTGTTGAAATGACAACAGTGGATTTAGAATATTACATAAACTTAGTTGACAAAGCAGCGGCAGGTTTTGAGAGGATTGACTCCAATTTTGAAAGAAGTTCTACTGTGGGTAAAATGTAATCAAACAGCATTGCATACTACAGAGAAATCTTTCGTGAAAGGAAGAGTCGCTCGATGAGGTAAACTTCATTGTTGTCTTATTTTAAGAAATTGCCACAGCCATCTCAGCCTTCAGCAACTACCACCCTGATCAGTCAGCAGCCATCAACATTGAAGGCAAGACCCTCCACCAGCAAAAAGATTGCAACTCGCTGACGGCTCAGATGATGGTTAGCATTTTTTACTAATAAAGAAGTTTTTAATTAAGATATATATATTTTAGAGCTAATGCTATTGCACACTTAACAGACTGTGGCATAGTGTAAACATAACTTTTATATGCCCTGGGAAACAAAAATATTCATGTGACTCACTTTATTCCAATATTCGCTTTATCCCAGTGGTCTGGAAATGAACCCACAATATCTCCGAGGTATGCCTGTATTGATAGATACTTAGATTTGACTTGCATAAACTCCTTTAGCTTATAGCAAGGTAGTCATGGCAAGGCATGCAAGTAAGACCTGATAAAATCAATTTAGAACTGGAGAATCAGGATTAACAATTATATTTACAATGTCAGTTCAATGATTAGAGTCCAAACTGTTAGATTTTAGGCTCTTACCTTTTATAAGAAGGAGCCCTGGTGGCACAGTGGTTAAAGTGTTTGGCTGCTAATCCAAAGGGCAGTGGTTCAAACCCACCAGCCGATCTGTGGGAGAAAGACGTGACAGTCTGCTCCATAAAGATTATAGTCTAGGAAACCCTATGGGGCAGTTCTACTCTGTCTTATAGGGTCACTGTGAGTTGGAATCGACTCAGCAGCAGTGGGAATCTTTTACTAGATGTCTCGGGCTGAAGGCTTAACCACAGCTGTAAGGACTCAGCTGAGGTCCCTCATGGCTAGGGTCTGAGATTTGCGGTGGCAGGCAAAGTCTCAGCAGGCTCTCTATGTTAGCCTTTGCCTTCTCTCAGGGAGTAAGCAAAAATTCAGGGTTTAGATGTAAAATTCTCACCTTAGCTAGGGCCAATATGAAGGGCTAGTATGTTATATCTCTTCTCCAGGGTTAGGGATTAGCCTAATAATTTATCTTTTCTTCAAGATTAAAGATTAAGGAGGTTGTTCAGACTTCTGTTTCAAGGCTAGTTTACAAAGACTAATTATGTTGTATCTTCTTTTATTACAGCATATCAGATCAAAGTCAACTTAACTTTAAGGTTGTTTACCACATTCTTCACATACTTCTATGTTTCTATGTCTAAAATCAGAAATTTTCTAAACAGCACTCTTATAATTTACAGGTTTTAATGGCTTATAGTTAATAGTAGAGAGCATCACTCACGTAGATATATTTCTAAGTTCATACTGTGAGTGTCTATATATACGCATGTTGAAAGCATAATAATGAGTTCTACCTTAAGGAAAGGAGCCCTGGTGACACAGTGGTTAAGCAATTGACTGCTAATCAAAAGACTGGCAGTTCTACCCCATCAGCCGCTCCACAGGAGCAATATGTGGCAGTCAGCGTCCAGAAAGATTGTTGTTGTTGTTGTTGTTGTGAGGTGTCATTGAATCGGTTCCGACTGATAGCAACCATGTGCACAACACAACAGAACACTGCCCGGTTCCCCACCATGCTCATAATCATTGCTATGTTAGAGCCCATTTTGCAGCCACTGTGTCAATCCATCTCATCAAGGGTCTTCCTCTTTTTTTCTGACCTTCTCCTTACCAAGCATGATGTTCTTCTCCAGGGACTGGGTCCTCTTGATAACGTGTCCGAGGTGCATGAGACAAAGTCGAACCATCCTCCTTTCCCAGGAGCACTCTGGCAGTACTTCTTCCAAGCCAGATTTGTTCATTCTCCTGGCAGTCCACAAGTATATTCAATTTTCTCCAACACCATAATTCAAAAGCATCAATTCTTCTTCGGTCTTCCTTATTTATTGTCCACTTTTTGCATGCATATGAGATGACTGAAAATATCATGGCTTCGGTCAGGAGCACCTTGGTCCTCAAGGTGACATTTTTTTCTTTTCAATACTTTAAAGATGTTTTTTGCAGCAGATTTATCCAACACAATACCTTGTTTGATTTCTTGGCTGTTGCTTCCATGGGCATTGATTGCGGACCCAGTAAAATGGAATCCTTGACAAAGTCAGTCTTTTCTCCATTTATCATGATGTTGCTTATTGGTCCAGTTGTGAGGATTTTTGTTTTCTTTATGTTGAGGTGTAATCCATACTGAAGGCTGTAGTCTTTGATCTTCATCGGTAAGTGCTGCAAGTCCTCTTCGCTTTCAGCAAGCAAGGTTGCATCATCTGTGTATCACAGGTTTTTCATGAGTCTTCCATCAATCCTGATGCTGCGTTCTTCTTCGTATAGTCCAGCTTCTTGGATTATTTGCTCAGCACACATATTGAATAAGTTTGGTGAAAGGATACAATCCTAACACACACCTTTCCTGACTTTAAACCATGCAGTATTCCCTTGTTCTGTTCGAACCACTGCCTCTTGGTCTTTGTACAGGTTCCTCAGAGCACAATTAATGTTCTGGAATTTCCATTCTTCACAATGTTATCCATAATTTGTTATGATCCACACAGTCAGATGCTTTTGCATAGTCAATAAAACACAGGTAAATATCTTTCTGGTATTCTCTGCTTTCACCCAAGATCCATCTGACATCAGCAATGATATCCCTCCTTCCAAGTCTTCTTCTGAATCTGGCTTGGATTTCTGGTAGTTCCCTGATGATGTACTGCTGCAATCGTTTTTGAATTATCTTTAGCAAAATTTTACTTGTGTGTGATATTAATGATATTATTCGATGATTTCAGCATTCTGTTGGATCACCTTTCTTTGGAATGGGCACAAATATGGATCTCTCCCTGTTGGTTGGTCTTGTAGCTGTCTTCCAAATTTCTCGGCATAAACCAGTGAACACCTTCAGCACTGCATCCAATTGTTGAAACATCTCAATTGGTATTCCATCAGTTCCTGGAGCTTTGTTTTTCAGCAGTGCCTTCAGTGCAATTTCAACTTCCTCCTTCAATACCATCAGTTCTTGATCATATGCTAGCTCCTGAAATAGTTGAATGTCAACCAATTCTTTTTGGTACAGTGACTGTATTCCTTCCATCTTCTTTTGAAGCTTCCTGTGTCATTCAATATTTCCTCTATAGAATCTTTCAATATTGCAACTTGAGGCTTGAATTTTTCTTCAGTTCTTTCAGCTTGAGAAATGCCGAGCGTGTTCTCCCTTTTTGATTTTCTATCTCCAAGTCTTTGCACATTTCATTATAATACTTTGTCTTCTCAAGCCGCCCTTTGAAGTCGTCTTTTCAGCTCTTTTACTTCATCATTTCTTCCTTTCACTTTAGATACTCTACAGTCAATAGCAAGTTTCAGAGTCTCTTCTGACATCCATTTTGGTCTTTTCTTTCTTTCCTCTCTTTTTAATGACCTCTTGCTTTCTTCATGTATAATGTCCTTTATGTCACCCCACAACTCGTCTGGTATTCAGTCATTAATGTTCAATGCATCAAATCTATTCTGGAGACGGTCTCCAAATTCAGGTGGGATACACTTAAGGTCATATTTTGGTTCTCATGGACTTGTTTTATTTTTCTTCAGCTTCATCTTAAACTTGCATATGACCAGTTGATGGTCTGTTCCACAGTCGGCCCCTGGCCTTGTTCTGACTGTTGATACAGAGCTTTTCCATCATCTCTTTCCACAGATGTAGTCGACTTGATTCCTGTGTTTTTCATCTGGTGGGGTCCATGTGTATGTCACTGTTTATGTTGTTGAAAAAGGTATTTGCAATGAATAAGTCGTTGATCTTGCAAAATTCTATCATGCAATCTCCAGCATCATTTCTCTCACCAAGGTCATGTTTTTCATCTACTGATCCTTCTTCTTTGTTTCCAACTTTTGCATTCCAATTACCAGCAATTATCAACCCATCTTGATTGTATGTTTGATCAATTTCAGACTGCAGAAGTTGGTAAAAATCTTCGATGTTTTCATCTTTGCAGTAGTGCTTGGTTCATAAATTTGAATAATAGTCATATTAACTGATCTTCCTTGTAGGCATATGGATATTATCCTGTCACTGACAGCGTTGAACTTCAGGATAGATCTTGAAAACGTTCTTTTCAACAGTGAATGCCTCACCATTCTTCTTCAATTCGTTATTCCTGGCCTAGTAGGCTATACGATTGTCTGATTCAAAATGTCCAATACTAGTTCATTTCAGCTCACTAATATGTAGGATATTGACCTTTATGCCCTCCATTTCATTTTTGATGACTTCATATTTTCCTAGAGTCATACTTCATACGTTCCATGTTCTGATTATTAAGGGATGTTTGCAGCTGTGTCTTTTCATTTAAGTTGTGTAAAGTCGTGTTAAGCCTTTTAAACCCTATGGAGCAATTCTATTTAGAGTCTATTTACAGTCACTATGAGTAGGACTTGACTCGATGGCAACAGGTTATACTTTATGGATTTGAGATCATTATAGAAACATACAGAACAGACATTAGCAAGATCATGGAATTCAACTCTCCATCTACCACTTGAGGAACAATCATAAAGTATAATTCTTTCTAAAACAGTCGTTTCCAAACTCTAGCTTTCACCATGATCTCCCACAGGTTAAAACACTGCTGTAATCCACCCCAAAGATTCTCATTCAGTAGATCTGGGATTAAGTCCTGAAATTTGCATCTCTAAAAGGTTCCCAGGTAATACCAAGGATTCTGATCTGAGGTTTATTCCTTAGGAACCGTTGATCTAAATCAAGAAATACTCAACCTAACTGTGATGTCGATGTTCTCCCTACGGATAGTGCAATTTAAGCCAAAAACCACAGATAGAAATGTACTGATAATGGGGAATTGTATTCTATGTGTATCATTAAGGAACAAAGACCTGATTCTCTGAGTGGATAACGTGATTTACTTGGAAGGGAGAGAATATTTCCACTGTCTATCATTTTGAGAAGAGATATATTTAGGAGCAAGAAAGGGTCAAATGGAAGGCAAGCTTTAGACTGGCAAGGCAGAGGGACATTCCTTTTCTGGGCACAATGAATAGAAAGTACAGACGTGAACCCCTGAAGTAATGGAAGTTAGTCTCTTTGGGAAGGTTGAATGAGTAACACCATCACCTGTGGAAAAGGGATATTAGCAGATGTTTTGGAGTTTGTAAGTTGATTCCTATTAGGAAAAGAGGACAGTGGTTTTGGATCTGTGAAGTTGTGGACATACTGTATTTGATCCTATCTCAGCACTCTAGGACTACCTAAAACCATGGGGAGTGGCATATAAGGGTGCTAAAAGATGTGGAAAATTAAATACAGATAATTTGGGGAACAAATTATTGATTAAACTCTTTGTCAAACTTAGCACTACAGGATTGTCTACCTTCAAAGAACCACAGTGGCCTCTACAGGAATCCAGATCATCTAGGCCTCATAATATCAGTGACTCCATACTAATTCTCTGACAGAGCAGGACCTACTCAAAAGTCACAGCATGTGGCAATAATGTCATGGCATAGACTGATAAGATCTCAGCATTTTCTCTTACTGGTGCGAAAAATAAGACCTGCTTTGGGCCTGTGCAAGACTCTTAAGTTCTTGGACAAATTAAGGGTAAAGGAAAACCCCAGGAGGGGAATTCTAAGTTTCTTGACAAGGAAATTGGATACTGAAGGGATTAATTGAAAAAATTAAGGAGATGTGACCAAATTGGTCCTCTGAATTAGTGGAGCATTTCATACCAATTACATGGCTGCTGTTAAATTCCCTGTGGCTGGTTTGCTCATTGGTTAAATCAAGATGCTAAGAAAGAGTGCAAAGGAAATTTAATTTTTCATTTGAGGAGAATGGCTTTATTCGTGATCACAGACCGTTAAAACTGACCAGCTGCTACTTTACAAAAGCATGCTGATAATTCAAAATGGAAATTTGAAGAGTTCATGGCTAATGAGTATAAATTCATTATCATGGCTGGAATAAATATATTAAATGTGCTCTGATGCCAGTGGGTAATTGTATCATTTTGGTATTACGATTGCAGCACTACCCTGAAAAAGTAAAATTCTAAATTTGCAGAGAAATGTCATTTTTACTCTTACAGAGATTCTCGAAATTCATTCAACAAATGTATCATGCACCAGACACTGTAATATGTTAAGTACTTTGCTTTAACATTCATTAAATCCTTACAACCACCATATGAAATAGGTATTATCCTCCAATTACAAATGAAGTAACTACATGTGATGGTGAAGGTTGTGTTTCAACTTGGCTGGGCCATGATTCTCAGTAATTTGGCAGTCATATGATGCTGTGATCCCTTCCATGATGAGATTTGATATAATGTGATCACCTCCATGATGGGATCTGTTGCCAATCAGTTGAAAGGGAGTTTCCTTGGGCCTGTGGCCTGCACTAAATATAAGTGGACATTCTGGCAAGGCTCGTGGACTTTTGCTTGCTCTGGGTCCTGCAGCTGCCTCCTGTTCATCTGACCTCCGGTTCTTGGGGCTTGAGCTAGCAGCTTACCTGCGGTTTTGCCTGTCAGTCTTGGGATTTGTCTATCTTCACAGCCTGCGAGGAAGAGCCCTGCTCTCCGACCTGCCAATCTTGGGTTTGCAAGCCACCTGTGGCTATGTGAATCAGAAGCCTCTATCCTGGCCCACAGACGTAGGATGTTCCAGCCTCTACAACTGCGTGAGCCATTTCCTTGATAAAAATCTTTCTATATGTGTATATTTATATACTTTACTGCTTTTGCTTCTCTAGAGAACCCAGCCTAAGACGCTATGGTTTGAAGGTATTATTCAATTTAATTTGATTGAAATTTAAAATTATTCCTAAAAAAAAAGCTTCTGAACAAGTTAAGTTTTCATCTTTAGTCCAATCAGTACAAAAAGTACTTGCTTATCAATACAAATAACCAGAATTTTGTCAAACTGCTTTGCACCCATTCAATTATTAATTAACATTATACCTGATGAAGCCCTATGGGAGTCTTTGGAGCAGTTTAATCCTAAAGTTTCCAAATCCATCCATGTATGAAATTCACTTGGAGAAGTTTTTTTTGTTTTATTTTAAAATTTAAATACTCCAGTTACACCCAAGAGTATAAATCTGTATTTTAGTAAAACTTCCCAAGGTTCTTCTGATACATAGCCAAGTTTAACCCACTGCTGTCAAGTCAATTCCAACTAACAGTGACCCCATATGGTTTCCAAGGTTGTAAATCTCTACAGAAGCTGACTGCCATATCTTTCTCCTTAGCCACTGGTGGTTTCGAAATGCCATCCTTTTGGTTAGCAGTCAATCCCTTTAACCACACTGCACCACCAGGGCTCTTCTATAGCCAAATTTAGAAACCACTAATTCATTCCATTTTTGTTGTTGTTGTTCTTGTTCCAAAGAGCTGGAATAAACAGTCTATGGAGAGAAGGGTCAAGAGGTGCTACAGCTTCTGGTAGTATAGCAGAGTAAATAGATTGCAATGCCCTCCTGCTTTAAATCATGTAGATATTAGATAAATTACCACAAAGGGTTCGTTTTTTGGCGGGGGGGGGGGTAGGGATTTTTATGGAATAACAAATATATGAAAATGTACGAATTATAAGTAGCAGTTCAATGAATTTTTACAAACTGAACAAGCTCATGTAAATAGCACACAGATAAACAGAATATTACATACACCCCAGAAGCCACTCTTATGCCCCTTACTATCACTATCCTACCCTACTCCAACCCCACACAGGATAACCACTATCCTGACTTAAAACAGCATAGATTAGTTCTACTTGGTTGTGTGTGTGTGTGTGTGTGTGTGTGTTTATTATATATATAAGTGAATCACACAGTATACCTTTGCTATTTGGCTTCTTTCATTATTGTAGATGGTTTGATTTTATTACTATATAGAACTATACAATTTATTTATCCATTCTGTAAGGGCATTTGGAGCCATGGGGCACTGTGGTTAAGAGTTCAGGCTGCTAACCAAAAGGTCAGCAGTTTGCATCCACCAGCTGCTCCTTGGAAACCCTATGGGGCAGTTCTACTCTGTCCTATAGGGTCACTGTGAGTCGGAATCAACTCGAGGCAATGGGTTTGGTTTGGTGATAAGGGCATTTAGTAATTTCCTCTTTCAACTTTTACAAATAGTACTGCTATTAACCTTCTTATACACATCTTTTGGTGAAAATACATACTTATTTCTGATGGAAGTATAATTGCAGGAGAAGAGGGATATATATTTCAGTTTTAGTAAATACCACCACACAGTTTTACAAAGTGGTTGTACTAATTTATAGCCCCATCAACAGTATAGGAGAATCTGTTGTTTCACATCTTGGTCAGCACAGTATTTTCTGTATGGTTAATTTTATGTGTCAACTTGGATAGGCTATGGTTCCCAGAGGTTTGGCCAAACACTAGTCTAGCTGCTGTCATGGAGTAGTTATGTGTAATTAAATAAGTTGGCCTTAGGTAGAGCAGATTACCTTTCATAATGTCACCTAATGTAATGCAACATAATTACTTCACATGTAACATAATTTAATGTGATTAGTTCCCATAATGTAATTTAACATAATGCAATGTAATCACCTTCCATGATGCAATCTAATGTAATATAATCAATCAATCAGTTGAGGTTATTCAAGTGTAGGATGGGCCCTAACCTAATCACTTCTGAGTTATAAAAAGAGCAAACCAAAGTTTAGACAGGCCCATAAAACAAAATGAGACTAATGGGGCACAATGCCCAGGGACAAGGACTAGAAAGCAGGAGCGGACAGGAAAGCTGGTAATAGGGAACCCAAGGTCGAGAAGGGAGAGTGTTGACATGTCATGGGGTTGTTAACCAATACCATAAAACAATATGTGTACTAACTGTTTAGTGAGAAACTATTTGTTCTGTAAACCTTCATCTAAGTACAATAAAAAGAAAAAAAAGCAGAATGGACACAGAGACACACACATAGGGGCAAGACAGAAGGTATTTGATGATGGACACAGATGAATCTACAAGCCCAAGAACTCAAAGGATTGCCCATTACTAGAAGCTGAAATAGACAAAGAAGGACCACCCCTAGAGTTATGCCCTGACTTCAGATTTCCAGCCAAATCCTACATTGGGTAAAAATTATAATACATAATAGACAAGTTACTTTTTTCACACAGGAATGCAAAGTTGGTTTAACATTTACAAAATCAAGTAATTAACATTAACAAAGGAGAAAAGAATAGAACTTCATCAATAATGAAGAAAAAAATTATTCAGTAAAATTAATCACCTTTTTCTTTATGATAAACAATTCAGTATATAAACAAACAAAAACCATATCAAGCTACAAAAAGAAAAGAACTATCTTAACCTGATAAAATAGTATTTTCAAAAATATGTAGCAAGCATGGTGACTCAATGTGTTACAGAATAGAATTGCTCCATGGGGTTTTCTTGGCTGTAATCTTTATGGAAGCAGATCACCAGGTCTTTCTTCTATGGCACCACTGGGTGGGTTTGAACTGCCAGTCTTTAAGTTGGTAACTGAGTGCCACTTAGGTCTATATAGAAAGGCCTAGCAATCTGCTTCCATAAAGGTTATAGCCAAGAAAACCCTATGGAGCATTTCTGCTCTGTAACACATGGGGTCACCACAAGTCGAAATTGACTGGACAGCTGTGAGGCTTTGGGGCATTTTGTTTTGTTCTGTTTTTTATAGCAAACATAGGAATATGGCTAGATATGTGGTAAGGGGCTTTATCTTATGGATTAAAGCCAAGCATTTTGAACTTTTTCAGGAATATTGTGGGGATCTATTAAAGAATTTTAAGCAGATTATATGTCCATTTTGAAAGCTAGATCTATGGAATGTGTTAGAAATAAATTAGATTGATTATAGGTAGCAATCTGTGATCTAGTGATTGGACTATGATGTGGGATTGAAATAACATATAATTGGTGAGTTTAGGGAGGAAGGCAGCAATATAGGAGATGCCAAAGAGGAGCCCTGGTGGAGCAATTTTTAAGTGCACAGATGCTAACTGAAAGGTTGATGGTTCGAACTCACCCAGCGGCTCCTCAGGAAAAAGATCTAGTGATCTGCCTCCATAAGGATTACAGCCAAGAAAACCCTGTGATGAAGTTCTGCTCTGTCACATTGGGTGTCTATAAGTCAAAATTGACTCAACAGCACACAACAACAACAACCATGTCTTAACAGAAAGCTGGGTAGCTTCAGTTGACCCTCAGGATAGTAAAATATCTGACATGAAGGAGGCACTGGTTACAACAAAATTTCTACGAACCGAATTATACCTAAGAACATGATGGCACATTGGAAAATGTTTCTCAGAGAAAGTGAGACAAATAATATAAATCCAATTCTGAATGGACTTCAATTACTTAGCCTGATAAAGAGAGAACAGAACCCAAGGCAATAGAATCTAAGGCAAAACATTAGGATAAAGATGCCAAAAGTGGATAATGGCAAAAGTTCCCAAGAGAGCTTAATACTAGGTCATTTAACCCACTTAAGAGCTAATTTCCAAGAATTTAATGAAGCATTATATTTCCTCTTTCTATTTCTTAGAAAGAAAAGAAATTGTATCATTGATAAGGAAAATAGACTGCTCCTGAGAAACAGCTTTTTAAACAGTTTTATTGAAGTAAGAGTGATACACAGTAAACTGCAGATATTGAAAAAGTACAATTTTCTAAGTTTTGATACATTTATACACCTATGGAATCATCACCATATCAAGATAATAAACATATCCATCACCCCAAAAGGTTTCTTCCTTTGTAATCTTTCCCCCCTGCCTCTCTCATCTCTACTCCAAATTTTAAGCCAGCCACTGATACGCTTTCAGTCACTAGAGATTAGTTTGTATCTTGTAGAATTTTATATAAATGGAATCATACAGTATGCATTCTTTTTTGTACTTCTTTTATTGAGCATAATTATTTTGTTATTCACTCATGTTGTTGCATATATTAATAGTTCATTTCTTTTTATTACTGAGTGATATTTCATTGATGGATAAACACAATTCGTTTATCTATTCACCTGTTGATGTAAAATGTGTTGTTTCCAGTTTGAGGAATTGCAACTAAGCTGCTATGAACATTCAGTACAAGTCTTTGTATTGACATATGCTTTGATTTGTCTTAGGTAAATACCTAGCAGAAGAATGACTATATCATAAGGTAAGTGTGTGTTAATTTTTTAAATGACAAACTGTTTTCCAAAGAGGTTGTCCCATTTTACACTTCCACAGTGGTGTGTGAGAATTCCAGTTGCTCCACATTCTCATCAACACTTAATATGGTCAGTCTTTTTCATTTTAGACATTCTAATAGATACATAGTGTTTTCTAACATCCAGATAGTGATTTTATATTTCATTTCCCTGACATTGAACATCTTTTCACGTGCTTGTTTTCCATTTGTTATCTTCTTTGGTAAATTATCTGTTCAAAATTTTTGCCTTTTTATTGTATTGTCTTGTTATTATTGAGATTTCAGACTTCTTTATATATTCTGGATACAAACCCTTCATCAGATATGTGATTTGCAAATATCTTCTCCCTGTCTGCGGCTCATTTTTTTATTCCTTTAACATGTCATTTGAAGAGCAGAAGTTCTTGATTTTGATGAAGTCCAATTTATCAATTTTTCTTTCTATGAATTATACTTTTCGTATTATATCAATAACATCTCATTCCAACTTAAAGCCAAAGTCCTTACAAAGACCCTAAACCAAAACCAAACCATCTGCCTTAGAGTCAGTTCTGACTCTTGATGACCCCATTTGTTTCAGAGTAGAACTGCACTCCATTGGGTTTTCAATGGCTGTGATCTTTCAGAAGTAGATTGCCAGGTCTTTCTTCAAAAGCACCTCTGGGTGGAACTGAGCCACCAACCTTTGTGTTAGTAACTGAGCACTTAACCATTTACACCACCAGGTAACACCTGTGAAGACCCTAAACCAAATAAATAAAACCACTGCCATCAAATCGATTCTGACTCATGGTGACACTGTTTCAGAGTAGAACTTCTCCATTGGGTTTTCTTGGCTGTAATCTATATGGAAGCAGATTGTCGGGCCTTATTTTCATGGTGTTGCTGGGTGGGTTCAAGCTGCCAACATTTAGGTTAGTGGTTGAGCACAAACAATTTGCGACACCCAGGAAACTTACGAAGACCCCACAAGACTTTAAATGGATTCCCCCCCTTAACACCTGACCCCATTTTTTACCATGGATAAACCCCTTTCTCACACCTCTCTAGTCGTGCTAGCCTCTTTGCTCCTTCTTGAATATTCCAGGCACAATTCTGTCTCAGGGAACTCATACTTGCTGTTCCTTTTGCCTGGGATTCTCTTTTCCGAAATACCTACAGGGTTCATCCCCTGACCTCTTTCAGATCTTTATTAAATGTTAATTCAGTAAAGCCTACCCTGACCTTCTTTATAACAACTGCAACCCCACAACATTCCCATTTCCTCTACCCTGCTTTTGTTTTTCTCCATAGTAACTTCTATCATGCGGTATATATTCTTTTTTGTTTTTGTTTTCTAGTTTCCCCACTAGAATTTAAGCTCCATGAGAGCAAGGAATTTTGTATGTCTACCAGTGTATACACAGTTAGAATACTGCCTGCCACATAATAGGTACTCAATGAATATTTGCTAAATGTATAGATGAATATCTGATTTATAATGATTTTGACATCATACTTATTTGATAATTCGGTTAGATTTGGAACACTAGTTAAAAATTATTTTGCCTCATATTTTTTAAATATACTTTTTATTTGGGAATATTTTTTGATTTACATAAAAGTTGCAAAGGTAGGATAGAAAAGAAAGTCCACATATCCTTCTCATCCAATTTCTCCCATTGTTAATATTTTATATTAGATAGTACATTTGTTAAAACAAAGAAACCGACTCTGATACGTTACTATTAACTAAACTCCTGATTTCCCTCATAATTTTAAAGGCAATCCTCCAATTCCTTCTTGTTTATAGACTACTAATGATAAATATAGTAAGTTTGATTTTCAATTTTCCATGAGTGGGCCCATTATAAACCCAACATATAGTTGTAGGAGATCTTAGCCAAGACAGGCACACATCCACTGCAACTTTTCCCTTTGCCTAGTAAAACATATGCCACGCTTGCAAAGGAAGAACAACCACACTTCCTAACAGAGGTTTCCACTAAAATTCCTAGTCATTGCAGATGCAAATTAATGGTGACCTTTCTATGTGCCTGAGGAAAAGTGGTCCAGCTAATTAATAACAGGGGTATGACAATAACTCATACAAAATCAGTAATCATATAAGCAGAACACAAACTTATGAGAACATCCGAAAGGAGAAGGACAGTCACTAAATACCACCACAGACAAGTGAACATACAGAATCGTTACACTGCGTGGAGACTGGCCTTTGATGGTGCAAACCTCAGGTACCTGTTGTTCTCTTGGCCAGCCCACAGACGGCATCATGTTGCCTTGCTTTCTTGAGAGCAAGAGGGCCACAAAGGCATCTGAAGCTACCCTAGGCTAAATTTTTTACTCCCCTAAAAAAAGACTCAACTTGCTGGCTCTCTCAGCCTCCCAGTTTTTTTTTTAAGTGTTACCTGTCTGGGTCTGGCCCAGGCCTAGTAAACCACAGCACTACCAGGCTGGTAGTCACAAGAGCCTGAGTTCCCACTTGTTCATCATTCTTGAATATCTTCTGATTCACATTGTTTTAGGCCTATCAACTACTTAAAATTTAAGACCAAAATAACCTAAAATTAAAATAATATTCATCCCTAGGGAAACAGTATTATTTCTAGTAATAAGTGGCATATGGAGTTTTAAGGAGAGTCAGGATGCTTGGAACCAGTTGAGGAGCCTTGGTGTTTTAGGGCATAAACAAGTAACAATTCTTTTTCCAATAATTGACTCCTAGTTGTGTTCTGATGAACCCCCTTTTCCATTAGATACAGGATTTTAATGACACTTTGGCCAGATTCTTTAACTTTTATGTCTCTTTTTGTTATGAAGCCTCACTTGAATATGTTAGAGTCAGAAATACTATAAAATTTGGTATAGCTTATTTAAACACTTCGTTGTCAAACGTATTTCAAAGCTTATCTTTTCCTTTCCCTCAGTGCTGACCAGGCCTACCTCTGGCTGCAGTTGTGTTGTTTGGAGGGAGTCTTCCTGTCTTTAAATTTCCTTCCTCTTCCTTCACCTTCTAGACTCTCATGGGTTTTCAGTCCCATCTACCACCTGCAAGGGAAAAAGGACAGAGATGAGATTTTTCTCACATGATGGACCCAGCCCCAAGGATCTTCCATAGCTCTCCTTAATGCAGAGCCACAGCAATATTAATGCCCTCTCAGGACTACAGAGAACAGGGATGTGGTGAGCATACCCTCGCATTCTTCTCAGGTCTTCCTGACCATAGTCCCTTCAAGCACTCCTGAGTGCAGGCTACACCAAAGTCCTCATATCCTCAGAAACATGGCACTAGCTTCTAAGTTCACATTTATCCTCAAAATTCAGAGGAAACATTAAGTAAGCCCCTAGTTTGTTTGTTTGTTTGTTTTTTCCTGAGGGGGGTGGAATAAATGTGACATATTCTTAGGCTCCCAAAGGCTCTTTCAAGAAGTCTCTCAGAACACTCTTCTCTGACAGTGACATAAATTGGGCCTATAAGTTCTGCAACCCAGCAAGCATACGATCATGGAAGAAGGTGTCTATCACCCCTTCTTGCAGACACCCTTTTCATTAAAGTGATTTCTTTCAGAGCCCCGCTTGCTGCTTCAGTTCTTAATTCCCCACAAGAAGGATCATGTTAATTACGAGACTGTGAGCTAAAGCCATGGTTCCTGTTACTATCTGTTTCTCTAGATCTTTCTTAACTTTTCCTGGGCCGCCAAGCTGTTTATTCGCGTCTAACAGCATCCATGTACTTAATTACATCCCCTGTATAGGACCTTTGTAACCCCTCAGTTCCAATTTCTAGGGCACTGTTCGCTGAAGTCTTTTTTTTTTTTTTTTTTTTTAACTGAGTGGTCCCTGTAAAGGTAACAGACAGCAAATCTAGTATTATGTAGCCCCACATTGACCTTCCAGAGTTCAAAAAATTTGAGCTTTGGTCTGGAGGTGGCAGCCAATGCTTACCATCTCTCTGTCAGTACCCTGGAATATGATTACTGCCTTTTAATAACTACAGTTTAATAATTACAGAAATTCTACTCTCATAAAACAGATAGAACAATGACATTTGACCGTCTTGAGAAACTAGTACAGAGATTCAGTATGTCTTAAGGGCAATGTGTTGGAGTCTTCCAATCCCCAAGTTTCATAGATACAGATGTTGTCTCCACTTAGGGATGATATTCTGCTCCAAAATACTTGTCTATAAGTCTGAGATAGTCCTTTATCCTCAAGAAGGTCAATATCCAGAACACATGCATCACACTGTATTTAATTTGAATAATATGATTGTATGACCAAGAAAAGGAACCAAAAATGTCACCCTTTGATTCTCCATAGTGTTGAGTGATCCCATATCAATTACCTCTCATATAATCACTCAAAGTACCTGTACAATTTAAGACAGGATTTGGGAAGGTTGGTGAGCTGGACTGGTAACGTAATAATTATAGATTTGCCAGACTTAATGGGTTACCAGATATTTTGGGTAGGAAATTTTCCTGTGGTCTCAGAATTGGGGCTAAATTCCACAGCTAAGGACTTAGAGGTTACTTAACCTATAATCTATAGAAGGCTAATAGCATATCCCTAATAACAAGGATATTAGGGATATTAGCAGAAGAGATTAGTTTCAGGAAGGAAGGAGGGATTCATTGCATCAAATCACAGTATTAAAAAAATGACTGCCAGATCTACCAATTAGGAATCATTTTCATAAAATGGTAGGAATTGAGGCCAAGATGTAATGGATTGACAAATTACAAATAAATTAAAATAATTTGTATAGAACATTCTTCAAAAATTTTGTTGAGAAAGAAAGGAGAGAGACTGGATTGGAGGTTAAAATCACATGCTTTGAGAAAGAAACAAAGAAAGAAAGAAATTGAAAATATTAAAAATAAAAGACTGGGCAAGGCTGAAGATGATGGAAGACAATGAGGTAAATCAAGGGCACTCAACTGGGGCTCAAAGAGCATCCAATTAAATTAATTGATATCAAAGGAGTGATTTGTTCAGTTTTATAAAGGAGGTTCTAATTGTCTTAGTTCACTAGTGCTCTGTAACAAGAACCACAAGTGGGTGGTTTTAAAGAACAGAAGTTTATTTTTTACAGTTTAGAAGGGTAGAAGTCTGAACTCAGTGTGCTCAGAAAGCTCTCTCTGTTTGCTCTGGGGGAAAATCCTTGTCTCAACTTCTCTATCATTATTGACATTCATTGGAGATATATCCACATGACATCTATCTTTCCCCAATTGTGCTTACTTCTCTGTGCTTCATTTGCTTTTTTATATCTCAAAAGTGAGTAAATTTAAAAATGGCACTCTAGGCAGAAGCACCACACCGTCCCTCCACAAAAAGATCCGAAAAACTAAGCCGAACAGAGAAAACAACAATCCTGAAACCCTAAAACATCAAATGAAGAGATAAAGAACTCAGCACCAAATGGAGTGAGAAAACTGGCAGAGAACGGAGAGCGAGGAGAGATTCATGCAGAGGTCCCCTACCAGCTAACGCAGCTCAGATCTGCCATCTTGGACTCCTATCGGAGACCAGCAAACAGTGGGTACAGGAAAGCAGCTTCACGGAGCTTCCAGCAGGAGACAAAACAACCGGTAATTTGCAATATACGCTTTCCCACCCCCCACCCTTCTTCACCCCGACTCGGCCTCCTCTGCTTCCCGCGGCTGCAATCTCTTGGCCGGGAAACACTGGCTGCTTGGATTCCACACATCCGAAAGGGCCGGCTCTCTGAGTGCCATTTGTTGGCTGCTGGTGTTGCTTTTTTCTGCTTCTTTTGATTTCTTCCTTACCTCTCACCACCTCCCCCTCCTTTCGCTCAAATACCTGGCTCCGTGCGCCATCTTTGCTTCTTCCTGAGGGGCTGTGGAGCTGCTTCCCACTCTGGGCTGCCGCGCTGGTGGGATCCCGGGGCTTTTGTTCGTTTGTTTGTTTTGAATTGTTTCTTTGTTTTCTTTTCCTTTTCTTGAGTTGGGAGCCCTTTCTGGCCAGGTGGTGCTGCGTGGCAAGAAGACTACCCCCTCGGCTTGCACAGATGTGCAGAGGGATCCCTGAGGGCATTTCTTTTTTCGTTGGTTTCTTTTTTGCTTTTATTTTTCTATTTTTGGGGGGACATTTCTTGTTCTTTTTTTTTCCTTTTTAATCTGTTTTGTTTTCTTTTCCCTCTTTTTCCCTTTTTGTCTTTCTTCATTACTCAGTTTCTCGTCTCTCTATATCTGCCTTCTCTTTCTGTTCCCTGAATACCTGGCATTGTATATCTCTGTGCCTTCTGACCAAGCTGTGCTGCAGCCCCTGACAACGACTTCCCTAGACCTCGTAGCTGCACTGGTGGGATCCCTGGGAACTTTGCGGTTCTTTAACCTTTACAATTTTTATTTATTCATTATTTTCTTTTCTTCCCTTCCCCTTTCTGTTTTTCTCCATTTCATGGTCTCTTATCTCTCCACGCCAACAGTAAGCTCCCCTAGCATACTTTTTTGTTTGTTTGTATGTTTTTGGCTCCTATTCCTCTCTCCTCTCTCCCATATCCATCTTAGCTCCACACATAACAATCTCCCCGCTACATCCTGCCTACCTGCACCATGTGCTTGGCATCACACCACCAAGCGGCACAGGCACAGCCTGCTAGAACCTGCCTTACACTGATTACCAACCTGCCCCAGTGGCTGTGGTGGGTGCCGCAGATGGCCCGTCCCAGTGACTCCTCTTCAAATGGACATGCCCTGCCGTACCATATCTGAGTGACTGACCCTGCCAGTTAGAGAAGGAGGTGAATGATGTTGTGCCCACAGACGAGCAGACAACGAAGAGCACACAGTCCACCTGCTCAGACATAGTCAAAATTTTTTTTTAGAAAAGGGACGAAACAAACAAATCTACAATCAATAAATGAGAAAAATAACAACTGAATGCCCCGAAGACAGCAGACAATATCAAAACACGCACAAAAACAGGACAGGATGGTTCCAGTAGGCATCCAAAATAAAACACCAGATGACTTTTCAGTGGAAGAAAATGCACTAGGACTGCCTGATAGGGAATGCAAATCTCTAACACTCAGAATTCACCAAGAGCTGAGACAAAAACCTACAAACATGAGGAAAAAAATACACAAATTCATGGAAAATACAGACAACAAATTGGAAGAATTCAGGAAAATAATGCAGGAAAAAAATACCAAAAAAAATTCACAACTACAAATTATGCAAAGACAACAACTAGAAATCCAAAAGATAAACAAGATTTCAGAAATGGACGGTGTCATAGAAGGGCTGAGAAGCAGATTTGAAACAGTGGAAGACAGGATCAGTGGAATTGAAGACAAACACTTGGATACAACCCTGTTTCAGGAAAACTCAGAAAAAAGAACAAAGAAAAATGAAGAGACCCTGAAAGTAATGTGGGATACAATCAAAAGCAAAAATTTTCAAGTGATTCGAATTGCAGAACAGGTGGAGAAAACAGAAAACACAGAGTGGATCATTGAAGAACTGCTGACAAAAAACTTCCCCAATATCATGACAGATGAAAAGCTGGCCATCCAAGAAGCTCAACGAACCCCATATAGGAGAGACCCCAAAAGAAAATCACCAAGGCATGTAATAATCACACTCGCCAAAACCAAAGACAAAGACTCCTGAGAGAACCTCGTGAAAAACAA
>NW_004443965.1:20237720-20255433 GCF_000243295.1 Trichechus manatus latirostris
ATCTCTGAGGTTCACTGTTCAGCCTGGGAGTCGACAGCCCCCTAAAACCAAATGGGACTAATGAGGTACAGTAGTCCAGTGACAAGGGCCAGAAGGCAAAAGGGGACAAGGAAGCTGGTGATAGGGAACCCAGGGTTGAGTAAGGATATTGTTGATGTGTTGTGAGATTGTTAACCATTGTCATAGGGCAACATGTATAGTAACTGTTAAATGAGAAACTATTTTGTGTTGTAAGCCTTCATCTTAAGTGATAAGAGCAGCACAATTGGAAGAGAGTAGTCAATGTCACTGAACTGTGCATGTAGAAATTTTTGAAATGGTGTATCTTTGGCTATGTGTATTTTCACCAAAAAAAAAAAGGTTGAGAAGTGAGAGGGTTGACATGTTGTGGGGTTGTTAACCAATGTCATAAAACAATACGTGTACTACTGTTTCATGAGAAACTATTAGTTCTGTAAGCCTTCACCTGAAGTACAATAAAAAAAAAAAGTGAGTAAATTTAAAACACACTCTACACTGATATGGCCTCATTAACGTAACAAAGAAAACTCTATTCCCCAAACGGGATTACATCCAGCAGGTTTGGGGTTAGGAGTCTAACATATATTTCTGCGGAATACAATTCAATCCATAACATTAGTTAAAGATTCCAGGAGTGATTTCAATTCCTACTTTTGAGTTCCTGTGTTTAGCTCATTTGTCACACTGTCCCTTCCTTCAAGTCACCACAGACTGAATATAAAAGTTCTTTAGCTAATATATTTCATAACATGTTTTGTAATGAGCTTTTAGGGAGCATAGTATGATTGCAGCTAGTAATCATTTTATAACTCTGTACTAAACAGTTTAAAAGCATATTAATTTCTATGTCACCAATAAAGCTTTAAGATTTATATGCATAATGAAGATATCAAAAATGTGGAATTCCTTTAAAAATTACCAGAAAGTGTTAGAAGCTGAGGCCTCATTTATTTATTTTTTTTTAGTCTCCCATACAGAATTTTTTTTTTTAACATACATTGTTATGAGACCCCAACTGCTCACTCCATTCTGCAACAGCACACTCCTCCCCTCAGCCCCTGAATCCCCATGAACATTCAACCAGCTCCTAACTCTCTCTGCCTTCCCCTCTCACCTCTGGACAGAAGCCGCCCCTTTGGTCTCTTAAATCTACTTGTCTAAGAGGCACATTCTTCACGAGTATCACTTTATGTCCCACAGTCCAGTCCAATCCCTGTCTGAAGAGTTGGCCTCAGAAATTGTTTTAGTTCTGGGGTGATGGAGAGACCAGGGGCCATGCTTTCTGGGGCACCTCCAGTCTTAGTCAGACCATTAAGTCTGGTCTTCTTACTAGTATTTGAGTTCTGCATCCCATTGTTCTACTGCTCCATCAGGGACCCTCTGTTGTGTTCCCTGTCAGGACGTTCATTGGTGGTAACTGGGCACCATCTAGTTCTTCTGGTCTCAGGCTGATGAAGTCTCTGGTTTATGTGGCCCATTCTGTCTCTTGGGCTAATACTTTCCTTGTGTCTTTGGTGTTCTTCGTTCTCCTTTACTCCAAGTGGTTGGCACCAATTGATGCATCTTAGATGGCCGCTTGCAAGCTTTTAAGACCCCAGACGTCACTTACCAAAGGAGGATGCAGAACATTTTCTTAATAAGCTTTGTTATGCCAATTGACATAGATGTCTCCTGAAAGCATGGTCCCCAGACCCCGCATCCCTGCTACTCTGTCTCTCAAAGTATTTGATCGTATTGAGGAAACTTCTTAGCTTTGGTTTAGTACAGTTGTGCTGGTTTCCCCTGTAGTGTGTGCTGTGCTTCCCTTCACCTAAGATGATTCTTATCTACTATCTAGTTAGTGAATAACCCTCACCCTCATAAACATCAAAGAATGTTTTCTTCTGTGTTTAAACCTTTTCTTGAGTTCTTATAATAGTGGTCTTATACAGTATTTGTCCTTCTGTGCCTGACTAAATTCACTCAGCATAATAAGTTCTAGCTTCCCCCCAAGTTATACGATGTTTCACAGCTTCATCATTGTTCTTTATCATTGCATAATATTCCATTGTGTGGATATACCATAGTTTGTTCATCCATTCGTCCACGATGGGCACTTAGGTTGCTTCCATCCTTTGGCTATTGTGAACAGTGCTGCGATGAACATGGGTGTGCATATATCTATTCGTGTGAAGGCTCTTGTTTCTCTAGGATATATTCCAAGAAGCAGGATAGCTGGATCGTACGGTACTTCTATTTCTAGCTTTTTAAGGAAGCTGAGGCATCATTTAAATGCTAATAATTTTTTTTTTTCCACAGATGAGGCATTTTCCAAGTTAAACTTATTTGGCCATAATTTATAGCTAAATAATAAAATAGACTTTCAAAAAGACTTTTTGCATTCCTAGACGATTATAATTATCCCTATGCCCTCTTAATAAATAGCCCAGTTTTTCAATTCTAATATAATTGTATCACATCTCATTATTAGATGATCATTAACACTTAAACCCAATAATTTATTTTTGCCCTCTGTTAATACATACTGTCACTTGTAAAAGAGCTTAAAGGAAATAGAGAGTGTGTTCACCCTGGAAAGAGAGATGCAGTTTGTGAAAAACTGGCAAATAAACCTCATGAATAGCTCCTACTGGGTCCTAATTTTGATCCAAACCTTTAACCTGTGCAAAAAAACTACTGAGACATCATGAGCCCAAGACCACAAAGAGAATTCACTGGGCAATCAATGTCCTTGTTCAGATGATTGAAATATCACAGGTAGGTTTCTATAGCTAATTCACATTTACTTTAGATTTTAGGAGCCTGTGGAATAGTTGGAGCCCCAGTGGTGCAGCAGTTAAGAGCTTGTCTGCTATCCAAAACGTCTACAGTTTGAATCCACCAGTTGCTACTTGGAAACCCTATGGAGCAGTTATACTTTGTCCTATAGGATCACTATGAGTCGGAATCGACTCGAAGACAGTGTTTTTTTTTTTTTTTTTGGTTTGTGGAATAGTCTTCTTGGCCCAGTATTGAACAGGATGCTAAATCTCTCCCAAGAAAAGGGCGCTTTAAAACAATTTGATGGTTGCTGGTGTCCTAGTGATGAGTTTTCATGGCTGCTTGCATTCTCTATGCAGCTTCTGATGTGGCTCAGGAAAAACAGCTTTCAAACCTACCCTTCATTCCATCATGTTACCTCAAAGCACCTCTATCCTATTATAACAAGCTACTAGAAAGAATCATGGTGACCCCATGTGCAGAGTAGAACTGCTCCATAGGGTTTTCCAGGTTGTGACCTTTTGGAAGCAGAATTGCCAGGCCTGTCTTCTGCGGTTCCTCTGGGCAGGTTAGAACTGCCAACTTTTTGGCTAGTAGTACAACACTCAACTAATTACACCACTGAGGTACTCATGGGGTCGCCATGAGTCAGAATCGACAGAACAGCAGCTAACAAGAACAACACTAGAAAGAAGATACTGACATGTTCAAGTTTGTATTTCCAGAGTATTTCAAATATAGGAGGTGCGTTGGAGTATGTTTCTGTAATGAATTAATAAACTCAGAGAATAGAGACTTTCAGCTCATATGATCTAGAAAGATTTCAGTAAGAAGGCAACTCGTTTACCTGAAAAAGACAAAGAAGTTATAATAGAAATAATGGTGGGTGGTGGTTTAGAGGAAAATGCACTATAGTCTGGATAATGTAATTAGAAAATTTGCATCCTGTCTTCTACTTCAGAGTTTCCTTCCTCAATGTCAGGCACCTGCAAGAAAATCAACAACTGGGGTAGTTCGGAATTTCTTAAAACTAGTCGAGCTGGTTTTTATCTTAATTCAATTTTTCCAGAGATATTCAGTTCATGAAGAGGAAAAGGTAGAGTTTTGACTTGAGTTTTCCAAATAAATATCTCAAAATTTTGATAGGTTTTCTGCGTGTAGACATAGCTATATTCATCAAAGAAGTCCTGTTCTGTTAGAACCATTTATTTACCGCACTTAGACTTTGCAGTGCTTTGGCCATGCTTCAGTCAGTTTTTCCTTCACTCATTCCAGGTATTGGAAAAGTCTGCCCATTTGTTGCACTCAGATTAACTGATCAGAAGAAGGTTGAGGGACTCTCACTTTTGGATGGAGGTGTTATTATGTGTAAATAAGTTGCCTTGGAACAAACTGGCCCTGAGGCTGATTCCCTGAATGCCCCAACGTAATGCAAAGTCATTCCAACCATTGAATTATTTCTTAGGAAAAGACAGAAAATATTTCTGTAACAAGGAAATGACCTCTACTGGAAGCTGTGCAGAACTACAAAACCAACCAAAAAAAAAAAAAAAAACCAAACCTATTGCCTTTGAGTTGATTCCGACTCATAGCGACCCTACAGAGATGCTAGTAAACTCCAAGGTTTAGGGAGGAAAAAAAAAACAGATTTAAACCTTAAGAAGCAGTGACCTGGAAGGAGTTTTAAAGGAGAACATAGTTGTACTCAACCACTAAATGAACCTATACTGAAAGGAAGAATAGAAGTAGAAAACTATTTGAAGTAATGTGTTGTTCGCTTTTGCTGAGGAGAAGGTGGGCTAGAGGGAGGCTCACACACACTCAGGAGTATCTCTCTCAGTGTTCTCAGAAAGAATTACATTTCAACAGTATCTTCTCTTTAGTCCTCTAGTAACTCCAGGAAAGTTTCCTGGGTGGTGAAAGGCCAGCAGTAAGAGTCCACCCAGAGGCACCTCAGAAGACAAGCTTGGCAGTCTGCTTCCAAAAGGTCACAGCCTCGAAAACCCTATGGAGTAGTTCTACTCTGCACACATGGGGTCGCCATGAGTCAGAATTGACTTGATGGCAACCAACAGTAACAGTTATTCCTGGGAGTTTCTGGGTGGTGCAAATGATTAACTAGCTTGGCTGCTAACTCATAGGTTGGCGGTTCAAGTCCACCGAGAGACACCTCAGAAGAAAGGCTTGACAAGCTATTTCTGAAAAATCAGCCTTTGAAAACCCTCTTGAGTACAGTTCTACTCTGTCACACATGGGGTCACCATGAGTCCGGTCCAGGCAACTGGCTTAGTAGTTCCAGGAGGGAAAATGCAAATCAACCAAAATGAAGGAACCACCCATGAGAGGATTCTAATTTTTCCTGAGCTTGTTTCACTTTGTTTACGTACATATCATGCAACTACTTATAAAACATATAGGTTAAATTAACAAATGCTTAATTAGCCAATGTTTTGGATTTCTTTTTTTTAACCTTAAAACTCAATAGCTTTGGGACTCTAATTTCCAGGATTTTTGATGAAAATGCTAATCCTTCTAGCCTTGCTAGTAATCTTCCTGCTGCCAGGGAAGCAGGGAGTTTGAATTTTAACTCTTCTTAATGAATATATTTCGCATACCAAAATTACTCAGCAATTTGCTCCACAGCTATACAAGCCATTGCTCAACTACCGTTCAAATTCATCTAATCTATTTCCCAAAATTGTGCTCTAGAGTCTATCTTTACAAACTATTCTAAAGCATGGCACCTAATATCAGTGATTTTTGTTCATCAGGAAAGACAATTTTCCTTGTAAATGCCCCCCAAACCATAGTATATTTCTTTGTTTAAAACTGTAATTTTTTTCTAGTGGTGTTCTGGAGAATGTTTAACAACTAGCTCTCCAAAAAAAGAAAAACTTAAAGTTTTGTTTTGTAGCATTTGCCAGTTTCCATGGTGTAAATTCTCGCAGCTTAACCAATTTCAAGCTATCAGCATAGTCTTTGAGTTGAGTAGAGATGTGCACAATTGCCTCATGGCCACGCAGTAGGCTCCAGCACACCACTGTTTTATTTCCGAAATACTATCAAACACTCCCCATTCCCCAGACAATTTCTTTTATAAGCTTCAAAATACATGTCAGTGCACAATATACGTGTTGTACTATTGTACAATCTTGATATTTAGCAATAGAAAACTACCAGGTTTGGGATCAAGTGCTGGTTTCATCAATGATGTGAGTAATGCCTTTCTTATAATACCAAAAATCAAACCAAACCCATTGTTGTCAAGTTGATTCCGACTCATACTGACCCTATAGGACAGAGTAGAACTGCCCCGTAGTGTTTCCAAGGAGCTGCAGGTGGATTTGAACTGCAGACATTTTGGTTAGCAGCCAAGCTCTTAACCACTGCACCACCAGGGAGATGCACAGACCTTCCAAGATCTCAGCTGCTGACCAAAAGGTCAACCATTTAAATCCACCAGCTGCTCCTTGGAAACTCTATGGGGAAGTTCTACTCTGTCCTTTAAGGTCGCTATGAGTTAGAATCGACTTGACGGCAACAGGTTTGGTTTTGGTTTGGTTTGCCTCATAAATGAGAAAATGAATTGCTTGTCCCTACTGATTGATCAGAACAAAATGTTTGTTAACCAAACTGTTGAAGTTTCTCTTTCCCCCAAGTCCCTGAACTTTGGTCCACCCTCAGCCTGAGCCAAATTCTACCCCTTTTTAAGAACCCCTCACAGAGAATAAAGGAGCCCTGGTGGACAAACAAGGATCCTTAGTGGTGCAGTGGTTAAGTGCTCAGCTGCTAACTGAAGAACTTGTGGTCCAAACCTACCAGCCACTCTGCAGGAGAAAGATGTGGCAGTTTGCTTCTGTAAAGATTAACCAAAACCAAACCAACCCCATTGCCATCAAGTCAATTCCAACTCATAGCAACTCAATAAGACACAGTAAAACTGCCCCATAGGGTTTCCAAGGCTGTAATGTTTTCAGAAGCAGAATGCCACATCTTTCTCCCATGGAGAAGCTGGTGGGTTTGAACCACCAACCTTTCAGTTAGCAGCCTAGCACTTAACTACTGTACCAAAAGGGCTCCTTTCTGTAAAAATTACAGCCTTGGAAACCCTCTGGGGCAGTTCAGCTCTCTTCTGTAGGGTCAGTATAAATCAGAATCAGCTCGATGGTAATTTTTTTTTTTTTTTAACAGGAGCCAAACAGTTAAGTGCTTGGTTACTAACCCAAAATGTTGGCATTTGGAATGTACCCAGCACCTCCGTGGTAGAAAGACCTGACGATATGCTTCTGTAAAGGTCACAGCTAAGAAAACCATATGGGGCAGTTCTACTCTGTCCCATGGGGTTGCTGTGAGTCCAAATTGACTCTATGTCACCCAGCAACAACAACCCAGAGAATAAGCCCAGAGTATAGGCTGATCTCAGTGTAAAACATTCTGATTTACAATCTGATGATGTCACCTTTTCATTCCACTTTACCACACCTAGGTTTTTTCTAGCCTAGTTTACTTTCAGACTCTGTAAGAAAATACCTTTTCCCTCACCTTTTGAAAGGCTTGTAGATTTTATGTTTGAAGTATTCTGGGTTATTCTGATAGTAATGTCACTCTCATAATTGGCATTCTGAGACACTGTCTTAGTAGGAGGGAAAAGGGTAGAGTTGCAGCTGACTCTAGTAACCCTGACTATCAAGAAGGTATGAGGCACATGTTGGCATCATGAGCCACAGATAAAGTAGCAGAAGAAATGGTTGAGAAATGCAAAACTATTCGATGTGCAACTATTACTAACTTGCTAATATAGTTTAATAACACCTGCTAAGGGATACTAATATGTTACCAGGGAAACTTCACCTTAACCCACTCCTGTAATGGTGAGATTTCTTATGCTGAAGGCAGGTTGGTGGGGAAGGAAGACCTCCTTGGAATCTTTCCACACTTGGAATCACACTCCACAGTTAGCCATAAACTCCACCCGAATTCTGTGAATAAACTTCTAAACCCAAAGGCACAAAAACCAGAAATGTAACAGCTGAAATCATGGTCAAAACTCTCATTTAGAGAATCATAACATTTTAGAGCCTGAAGGGACCTGCGAGACTCATATTTTTTAAGGGAAACCTGAGAGTTAGTGTTACTTCTCCAAGGTTGTAATTAGAGGCAGAACAAAACCTGGTTTCTTAGTTTCTCTCATTCTAGCCCTAGCCTCTGGAAGTGAGGTTTATGAAACTGATCATGACTCCTAGTTGGTTAGTTACCTGAAGAACTTTTTTAAAATGCAGATTTCCAGAGCCCAACACTAAAATTTCTGATTCAAATCCCAGGTCAGGCTCAAACCAAAAACCTGTTGCCGTCAAGTCAATTCCAACTCATAGTGACCCTATAGGACAGAGTAGAACTGCCCCATAGACTTTCCAAGGACAGCGGCTGGTGGATTCGAACTGTTGACCTTTTGGTTAGCAGCCGAGCTCTTAACCACTGTGCTAGACTCAGAGGTCTGGATTTAGACTCTTGAGGGATTTGGCTGCAGAGTAGGGTTTAGAACCTGCAGTCGGTTTAGAACAAAGATTCTGCCCAGATACCTATTACCTTTGGTCTACTTCTAATCTCACTGTATGATGATTATTATACCTCTCATCTTGAGAAAGATACTGCTTAGGGTCCCCTAGACATGTTTCATCACACTCATCCTCATGCTATAGAAGCTTCTCTCCCCACCTCCTGGGCAAGTTCTAAGTATACAAAATATTTTAGAGCAGAAGAGGAAAAACAAACCCAAAATTTCTCGAAAAAACCTTGTTTGAATACTCTTTTTTCATACTCATTGGTTTCTATTCCTCAATGCCAAAGTACATTCAATTTGCAGCCTTACAAATAGCCATTTACCCATTCATCAAGGACAAGAGATGATTTATGTAGGGCAAGTTGTGATAAGTATAGGTTTCATTTATTTTCTATCTTTGCTATATCTCTTAGCAGAAGGAGAGCTGGTTTAAAAACAAAAAAATAAACCAAAAATAAAACTGTGACCTAGTAAATCGCAATTATTTATTTACAAATTTTGATCACTCATACTGGGACACAGGAATTCCTAGGGAATGTAGAGACTGAGAAGAATGCAGGAGAGTCCTGAATATAAGAAATCTAGAGCTGTAAGTAATTTTGTACTAGTGGCAGGGGTTGTAAACTATAAGCTACGTGACTCAAATCAGCTTGCTTCTGTCCTCTGGGCAGCAGTTTGTGTTTTCTCATGCAGCACTGTTATGGATTGAATTTTACCCCCAAAAAATATGTATTAAAGCTCAAACCCTGTATCTATAAATATGAACCTGTTGGGAAATACGGGTTTTCTTTCATTACATTAGTGAGCTCATATCAGAGTAAGATGGGTCCTAAACCTAACCACTTCTATGTGGTGCCTTATAAAAAGAACAGAATAGACATAGAGATGCACGCACAAGGGGAAAACAGATGCCATGTGAGGACCATCTACAACCAAAGGATTGTCAAGCATTACCAACAGATACCAGAAACTAGGAGAAAGGCCCACAGAAGGAATCAACTGGCAAAGACCTTGATTGGAACTTTTAGCCTCCAGAGCCGTGAAAAAATAAATTCCTGTTCTTTAAAGCCATCCACTTGTATTTTTTGTTATGGCAGCATTAAGAAGTAACTAAGACAAACATGAAAAGGAAGACTGAAATTGTAAAATTAAAGACAAAAGGCTGTACTGGAAAGTACGCCTTTGAAACATTTCTCATGTCTCCTCCATTCCCACTATACCCGTCCTCCATTCCCTCTACAGACCCTCATCAGCCCTCCCCTGAACTACTTCAGGAGCACCCAACTGCTCCCTGCCTCAAGATTCTTCCATACTAACGCCCTTTCAGCACTACTTCCTTCCCATTCAAGGTCCTCATTCTCAGTATCTCCAGCCCCCTCTCCACACCCAGGCTTCTGGAGAATGGAAATTATGTCCCTTTGGCACCTATTTGGATATTCCTGCTCTAGGATCATGTTCAGGTTGAAGTCCAGTCACCTATGTAGCCTGCAACAGAGCTAGGGCTTCTATTCCAAACCAGAGGACCCAAGGAAGATCTAAAACAGCCACATTTTGAAATCCTTCTACTTGTGCTGTGTCTTTTGTGGAGACCCATTTATCTGCAAGAAAAGGTAGTGGGGCTCTTTTGGAACCTGTGCTTCAGAGTCTAGAGTTGACAATTTTGCCTTTGTTTCTATCATTGAAACAAGAGGCCAGTTGGGCTCCCTGGCAGACAATATGACTGGTACTGAACTCAAACTTCAGATTCCTTCAGGGCTCCTCAGAAATTGCATTACTGAACTAGAATTTTCCTATCTTTTTAATAATGGAATAGATATACCAGGTTCTTATGTTTATGTTCCATCTGTCTTTGGATTTCATCATCCAATGATGAAATAGTTTCACAATGAACAAGGCATCTTCTGACTCAGAGACATGCTGAACAAATCACTTCATGAATATAAGCCTGTGACATTTTAGATTTAGTAGGAAAATTTTCACAGTCCTGCAGTATCACAGCAGAATATGGATGAGCCTTCCAGCCCTCTGGTACTGTTGCCTTATAAAGAAAGAAGGGATTCAGAAGCTTGACTATAAGATGTCAGAGAGATTCATGCCACAGGCCTTTCTCTTAGGAATGTCTACAGAGCCAGAGAGGCACAGACTTACCTATCATTTGTCTTAGAAGATCTCAGAAAGCTCCAAGACATTTTCAATGGATGGGAAGCCCTTCTCCATGGCTGTGGGTTAGAAATAGCCAGATAAGAACTGAAATTATCCAGGCTTTCCTGAGGTTATCATGGCTATTTTGGAAGCACAAGTCACTCACTTCCTTGGCTTTCAAATACCTTCACAAAGGAAGAAGAAAGAATTAAAGAATTCTCCCTTCACTGACTTTTCCCACCCTCTGCCCTCACACGCACAAATACAGAATTCTTCCCTAAATAAGAACTTAGGAACTATGTGGCATAAGTCACCATGAAGGTTAGGGAAAACTCTGTCAAACCTATAACTTCTCATCTTTCAAGCACAAATCTTAAAAAAAAAAAAAAAAGAAAAAGTACACAGCATAGCTATAGAATCCAGCATTTTCCTACTTCAGATGTTTCTTTGATTCTGCAACCTTGAGGGCCACCTCTTTCAGAGCCTAATGTCTTCCCGTGGTCAAGACATTTATGCAGTAGCTGTGTGTAAAGTTTCCAATCTATGCAAGGTTATCTGAAAAATTTGCTCTTCTAACTCTACCTATTCTGAGTCTAAGCCAGTGTACTTGATCTGTGATCTTACTTCCTGGCAGTGAGAGCTCTGTCTGTTCAAATGACATGATGTATACAAAAGCACCTGCTACATAGTACCAAAACCAAAAACCAAACCCATTGCCATTGAGTTGATTCGGACACATAGCCATAGTAGGTTCTCCTAAATATTAGTTCCCTCTGCCCAAGGCCACCAGGGAGGACTCCCAATTCAAGTCCAACATTCTGAGATTCCCCAAGGCAATATCTCAACTTTATCCTCTTCCATCAAATAACCCCTACAACCCCAATGTGGATCTGGCTGTCCACTTTCATTCTGACCCTGTCTAACTTAAATCAGCTGTTTGCTTTTATTTTGTTTTGTTTCTTGCCTTCCCATGTTTCTCTCTTGGATACTGATTTCCTCATCCAAGTTAACTTTCACAAACACTTTAATTTACAAAAACTATAAGTAAAAGTCCATCAATGGGGTGGAGACAAGAACTGAATGGGGGTGACCTGGTAAGAAATGATGTCCTGATCTTCACTAGGCTTCTTCAAATGCCCCCAAGGTGGCTAATTGCCTTTGACAGATTAGTCACAGGGTCCATTTCTTGAGATGAAGAAATTTAATATACTAGGGCCTCTGAATTATTCCAACTAAAAATCAAGAAGTATATAACAACTAATAAAGCTAAATTTATACATTCTTGAGGAGAACAGAAACTTCAATTCACTCTTCTGGGCCTTGGAAAATTAATGAATAAACAAATATGTTAATGCAAATAGCTCCTACCTCAGAGATGGTTTGTAAGAGGATGTCCTTTCTATAAACAAACAATTCTAAAGCAACTCTCCCACCTGACAGCATATCTGGCAGAATTAGTGAGTAGGAATGACCTTCACTCAGCCTTTATGTATAATTGATGACAGCTTCCAAAACGATACTAACATTATGACCTGAAACTATTACATTTTCCAAGTAATTTGTATCATAATGGTTCATTTAAAAATATGTACAAGAAAGCTTATGCAACATTGAAAATAATCACTTGTTCACATTCTCAAGATCTAATAGAAGTGGAATAGGCTTTTAAAAATCAATACACAGGCCTAAACCTAATAGATTATTCACTGGAAACTACTCCGCAGCACTACAGGGTTCGCAGTCGCAACAAGGTTCTCAGCAGTGCTGGGTTAGACAGGAAGAACCTATCCGACCCACCCTCCAGTCTGAGGAAATCCTAGGTGTCAGGGGAAGGAAAGGATATAAAGCTGTACCAACGAACAAGAATTAGTTAGACAGAGTGCAAGACAGTTTTAGAACGAACTAAGTTATGCATCAGAGAAGAAAGAAATATGGCTCTAAGCACCAGCCCTTGTTCTTTTTTTTGGCTTTCTTTTGTTTGTTTTTCATAAAAGCCTGTCATTTGGGACAATTCTGAAGGCTTTGAGGTCTTAGGGGAGCAGAAGAAGGAGATGCAAATGACTGAAACAAGTATTAGAGAGCACCAGAGCATGTGGGGTGGGATCATTTCTGAATGGGGTACATCTGGACTTGTAAGGCAAAGAAATCAAGGGGTTATTTTTACTTGGAGTCCCTGGGTGGCACAATTAAGCACTGGTCACATTAACTGAAAAGTTGGAGGTTTGAACCCACTCAGGCTTCCCAGAAGAAAAGGACTGGCCCCTGGCAATCTGCTTCCAAAAGACCACAGCCATGAAAATCCTGTGGAGGGCAGTTCTACTCTGCAATATGTGAGGTTGCCATAAGTTGAAATCAACTCAACAGCAACTGGTTTAGTTTGGTTTATTTTTACACAGCCAATGATTGTGTGGAAAGTGATTTTTGGACCTCTGTCCTTCAGTATTTTCCTGTGTAAAATGAGGGTAGAGAAGGGGGTTGTATGGAGAATGGGACATTTTTCCTTCAAATGGCATGATGCACTGATGAGAGATCAGAGTGGGGTACTGGATCAGAGACATTCGTATGCCCTGGACTACGCAGAGAGATCAAGGCAACAACAGAGCACATCAAACTTCTGATCACACAAGAGCCTGCAGGACTGATGTCTACCTGGGTCCTGGGACTCCTCAGTGTTTCTCCTGTCACACAAGAGGTGTAGAACTCAAGGAGCTCAAGGATGCCACGGCATTTTCAGAAATAAAAAAGGAAAATTTAATTCATTTTTAAACATTCACACAGGCTATATTACAATTTGGGAGACTGTAGAATTTTGGGGGGAAAGGGAAGAAGTTGGGGCAGGAAGAAAGCTCGTCCATCAGCCTCTTTCTCTCAGGAAATAGGTTTGGCATGAGGAGAACTTGGTTCATTGCATTATACTCAAATATAGAGCACTTCCATATTAAATAGGCTAATTCAAGTGTCAATATTCCATAGCCATATAATCAGGTACAATGTTATATTTATAATACCCTTGTTTACTTTGCTATTAGAGACTGATTTTTTTATAAATCTGCATTCCTGATTACATTTCTAATTCTATAATCTGGATTCTGTCATTGTAAACCGAAAGCTTACACACTGAAGCATCCTTTAATCATCACTTACTTGCAGAGGTGTAACTGAAAAGACATAAACAATATTTAAGTTTGATTGTCTTCAGTATACAACCAGAGATAGAGTAAACTCCTCCTCATGTCTATAAAAATGAAAACCCGTGTCTACTTTAACAAAAATTGAAGATTTTCACCAACTTCTGCAGTCTGAAATTGATCAAACATGCAATCAAGATGCATGAATGATTACTGGTGATTGGAATGCAAAAGTTGGAAATAAAGAAGAAGCATTCGCAGTTGGAAAATACGTCCCAGGTGATAGAAACAATGTCAGGGGATCACATGATAGAATTTTGCAAAACCAATGACTTATTCATCATAAGTACCTTTTTGCAACAACATAAACAATGACTATACACACGTACTTCACTGGATGGTATACACAGGAATCAAATCGACTACACCTGTGGAAAGAGATGATGGAGGAGCTCAATATTATTGGTCAGATCAAGGCCAGGAGTCCACTCCAAAACAGACCATCAATTGTTCATATGCAAGTTCAAGTTGAAGCTGAAGAAAATTAAAACAAGACTACAAGATCCAAAGTATGACCTTGAATATATACCACTTGAATTTATAGACCATCTCAAGAAAAGATGTGATGCATTAAACAGCAATGACTGAAGACCAGACGAGTTGTGGAATGACATTAAGGACATCATACATGAATAAAGCAAGAGGTCACTAAAAAGACAGAACAGGCCAAAATGGATGTCAGATGAGACTCTGAAACTTGCTCTTCAACTTGGCCTTAGGCTGGGTTCTCTAGAGAAACAAAACCAGGAAAGCGTATAAATATATATATGTTTTTGTTGTTGTTGTGTGCCATCCAGTTGATTCTGACTCATAGCAACCCTATGGGACAGAGTACAACTGCCCCATAGGGTTTCTAAGGAGCAGATGGTGGATTCGAACTGCAAAACTTTTGGTTAGCAGCCTGAGCTTTAACCACTTCGCCTCCAGGGCTCTAAATATATATAGAGAGAGGTTTACATTAAGGAAATTGCCCACATGGTTGTAGAGGCTGGAAACATCCATTCCATGGGTTAAGCTAGAGGCTTCTCCCAATTCACATAGCCACAAGGGCTGACAAACTCAAGATCAGCAAGTCAGACAGCAGGGCTCTTGCTCACAGGCTGCAAAGACCAATGAATCTCAAGATCAGCAGGCTGCTAGCTCAAGTCCCAAAAACTGGAGATCAGACCAACAGGAGCCAGGTGCAGGATCCAGTGTGAGCAAAAGCTGGTGAGCCTTGCCAGAAAATCCACTTATATTCAGTGCAGACCAAACCACCAAGGAAACTCCCTTTCATCTGATTGGCTACTCACACCATATCCCATCATGGAGGAAATCACATTATATCGAATCTCATCACATAAGTGATCACATCATCATAAGCCTGCCAAACTACACCATAACTGCCAAACCACTGAGAATCGTGGTCCAGCCAAGTTGACACACATCCTTAACCATCACAAACATCGAGTAGTTAAAGTGAATGGAAGAAATGGTGACATAAAGTAGCTGAACAGAAGATTTCAAAGGGCGACTAGAGAAGACAAATTAAAGTATTATAATGAAATGTGCAAAGACCAGGAGTTAGAAAACCAAAAGGGAAGAACACGTTTGGCATTTCTCAAGCTGAAATTCAAGAAGAAGAAGAAGAAATTCAAACCTTGACTTGCAATGTGAAGGATTCTATGGGCAAAGAGTTGAGCAATGCAGGAAGCATCAAAAGAAGATGGAAGGAATACACAGGGTCACTGTACCAAAAAGAACTGGCCGGCATTCAACCATTTCAGGAGGCAGCATATGATCAGGAACCAAAAGTACTGAAGGAAGAAGTCCAAGCTGCGTTGAATGCATTACTGAAAAACAAGGCTCCAGGAATTTACAGAATACCAGTTGAGAGGTTTCAACAAACAGTTGCAACTCACTTGTCTGTGCCAAGATTTGGAAGACAGCTACTTGGCCAACCAACTGGAAGAGATCTATACTTTTGCCCTTTCCAAAGAAAGGTGATCCAGAGGTGGGGCCCAGATGGCGGAGTAGTCAGATGCTTCCTGTAGACCCTCTTACAACAAAGACCTGAAAAAACAAGTGAATCGATTCTATATGACAATCTAGGAGCCCTGAATATCAAAGGTAAAGTTGAGGAACCAGACTGAGTGCACGGGGAGGGAGAGATGGTTCGGAAGCAGCAAGGAGTTGCCAGACCTGACCTGAGAGAACACTTCAGGTCTGATCACCTCATGGGTGAGCAGTGAGGCACGCAAGCAGCAGTGCTCAGGAGGCATATTCCATGTAGGGAGATACCCAGTGGCAGAGAGTCTACTCGGCCACCCAGAACCAGTGAGTAGCAGCCCTCCATCTGTGAAAGATAAGTATTTGTGTCCGGCCTACCACGTGGACCAAAAACACCCCCCTTAGGGAAAAACCTCTCTCCCATTTACCTCCCCGCTGCCTGCTCTGCACTGGGCGCCAGACCAGCTTCAGCAATTGCCAAGTCCCCTGGGCCAGAAATAGGATCCGGCACATGCCCTGAGCCATTCTCCTGGCCTTGGAGCATGAACAAATTAACAAACAGGAAAAAAGAAACTGCCAGCTCCCCGAAGCCAGGAACTCAGGGTAGGCACATCTCCTTTGCCTAGGCACAGGCATAAGAGATCCAAGGACTTTGAGGGCCTTTCCCCTGCATAGACTTGTGTGGGCCCATCTCAACAGTGTAGGCCCTCATTACTACAGTACAACAGGGTATATACCTGAAGTCTAACTTCAACTATTTCAGCTGTGAAGTGGCAGGTTCTTGACATTTGACACTGCACCTACCCACATCAGGGGCCTGAGGACTGGTGACTCCACCCATGCCACATAGCCACCTGTGATAGGGGCCCAAGAATAAGAGGTGCTCCCCCCAGTCCTTACAGCCAACAGCATTGGGTGCTCGTAGTCTGGCTGCAAAACCCACACACCTATGCGCTCTAGGGAACAGGGACAAACCTTCCTCTTGGACACTCGGGGGTGGCCGTCAGCCTATTGCCTTGCTCAGAGTATGTTCCCCTGCTGCAGCCAGATGCCTGTGCCTACACCAATCACCCATGCCTATCTAGGACTGTAGGTGAGAGCCTGCACCACATTCTTGGTGGCTATCTACCCGGGCCCCTGAGCTGAATCCACACAGGAGGAGTGGGCGGACTAGTGGGCTCACTTACCTAGTAACAGATCTAACCACCAAGACATTAGAGCTTCAGAGGTGCCAATATTCAAACAAGCTCACACAAGCAGTCTACTTGACACATCAAAACAAAACAAGAAGCTAGGACACGGTAAGAAAACATAAAATAAATAAATACAATAACTTATTGATGGCTAGTAGACAACAGTCAATATCAATCACATAAAGAGGCACTCCATGATAACTTCAGCAAGCTCCTAAAATAAGAATCTAGAAATTTTCCAGAGGAGGAAAATTTCTTGGAATTACCAGAGGCAGAATACAGAAGATTAATATACAGAACTCTTCAAGAAATAAGGAAGGAAATTAATCAAAATGCAGAACAGGCAAAAGAGGAAATTAAAAAGATTAGGGAAGAGCATAATGACAAATTTAACAGGCTGCAAGAATCCATAAAGAGACAGCAATCAGAAATCCAAATAAACAATAAAATTTCAAAATCAGACAACTCAATAGAAAGTCATACCAGCAGAATTGAGGCAATCGACATCAGAATAAGTGAGATTGAAGATAAAGCACTTGACACCAACTTATTTGAGGAAAAATAAGATAAAAGGATTTAAAAAAATGAAGAAACCCTAAGAATTATGTGGGATTCTATTGAGAGGAATAACCTATGAGTGATTGGAATACCAGAACAGGGGGAGATAACAGAAAATACAGAGAGAATTGTTGAAGATTTGTTGGCAGAAAACTTCCCTGATATCATGAAAGATGACAAGATATCTATCCAAGATGCTCATCGAACCCCATAACACGGTAGATGCCAAAAAAGAGTCACCAAGACATATTATAATCAAACTTGCCAAAACCAAAGATAAAGAGAGAATTTTAAGAGCAGCT
>NW_004443965.1:20257352-20258710 GCF_000243295.1 Trichechus manatus latirostris
GAATCATAACAGAATACTATGAAAAATTGTACTCTAACAAATTTGAAAACCTAGAGGAAATGGATAAATTTCTAGAAAATCTTTACCTACTTAAACTAACACAACAGAGGTAAAACAACTAAATAAATCCATAACAAAAGAAGAGATTGAAAAGGTAATTAAAAAACTCCCAACGAAAAAAGCCCTGCCCCAGATGGCTTCACTGGAGGGTTCTACCAAACATTCAGAGAAGAGTTAACACTGCTATGACTAAAGGTATTTCAGAGCATAGAAAAGGATGGAATACTCCCAAGCTCATTCTATGAAGCCAGCATAACCCTGATACTAAAACCAGGTGAAGACACCACAAAAAAAGAAAATTACAGACCAATATTCTTCATGAACATTGATGCAAAAAACCTCAACAAAATTCTAGCCAATAGAATTCAGCAACATATCAAAACAAAAATTCACTATGATCAAGTGGGATTTATATCAGGTATGCAGGGATGGTTCAACAATAGAAAAACAATCAATGTAATCCATCACATAAATAAAACAAAAGAGAAGAACCACATGATCTTATCAATCGATGCAGAAAAGGCATTTGACAAAGTCCAACACACATGATAAAAACTCTCAACAAAATAGGAATAGAAGGGAAATTCCTCTATATAATTAAGGGTGTTTATATAAAGCCAACAGCCAACATCATCCTGAGTGGAGGTACTTTGAAATCATTTGCCTTGAGAACGGGAACCAGACAAGGATGCCCTTTATCACCACTCTTATTCAACATTGTACTGGAGGTCCTAGCCAGAGCAATTAGGCTACAAAAAGAAATAAAGGTATCCAAATTGGTAGGGAAGACATAAAAGAATCTCTATTTCTAGATAATATGATCGTATACACAGAAAAAACCCCAAGGAATCCACAAGAGAACTACTGGAACTAATAGAAGATTTCAGCAAAGTTTCAGGATACAAGATAAACATTAAAAAAAAAAAATCAGTTGGATTCCTTTACACCAAAAAAGAGAACCTCAAAGAGGAAATCACCAAACCAATACCATTTACAATAGCCCCCAAGAAGATAAAATACTTAGGAATCAATGTAACCAGAGACAGAAAAGATCTATACAATGAAAACTAAAAGACGCTACCGCAAGAAACCAAAAGAGACCTGCATAAGTAGATAAACATACCTTGGTCATGGATAGGAAGACTCAAAATTGTGAAAATGTTGATTCTACCCAAAGCAATCTACAGATACAATGCAATACCAATCCAAATTCCAAACGGCATTTTTTAATGAGAGGGAGAAAGAAATCACCAACTTCATGTGGAAACGGAAGAGGCCCTGAATAAGTAAAGAACATT
>NW_004443965.1:20277716-20282521 GCF_000243295.1 Trichechus manatus latirostris
GACGGAGCAGAAGAAAGGTGGAGTGCAGAACTCAAATTCTAGTAAGAAGACCAGACTTAATGGTGTGACTGAGACTGGAGGTACCCAGAAAGCATGGCCCCTGGATTCTCTATCAGCCCGGAACTAAAACAATTTCCGAGGCCAACTCTTCAGACAGGGATTGGACTGGACTGTGGGACATAAAGTGATACTCGTAAGGAGTGTGCCTCTTAGCTGAAGTAGATACAAGAGACCAAATGGGCAGCTTCTGTCCGGAGGCAAGATGGGAAGGCAGAGAGGGTTAGGAGATGGTTGAATGGACGTGGTGAATCAGGGGTGGAGAGGAAGTGTGTGCTGTCACAGTAGAGGGAGATAATTAGGGTCACATAGCAGTGTATGTATAAATTTTTGTATGGGAGACTAACTTGAAATATAAACTTCATTTAAACCACGACAATAAACAAACAAAAAATTTGTTAAGCAAAAAAAAAAAAAGGTGATCCAACAGAATACAGAAATTATTGAACAATATCATTAATATCACATGCAAGTAAAATTATGCTGAAGATAATTCAAAAACATTTGCAACAGTACATCAACAGGACCGGTCAGAAATTCAAGCCAGATTCAGAAGAGAACTTAGAAGAAAGGATATCATTGCTGATGTCAGATGGATCATGGCTGGAAGCAGAGAATACCAGAAAGATTTTTACCTAAGTTTTATTGACTATGCAAAGGCATTTGACTGTGTGGATCATAACAAATTATGGATAACATTGCAAAGAATGGGAATTCCAGAACACTTCATTGTGCTTATGCAGAACTTGTACATAGACCAAGACAGTTGTTCGAACATAACAAGGGGATACTTCGTGGTTTAAAATCAGGAAAGGTATGAGTGGGGTTGCATTTCATACTAATTCTGTTTACATGCTGAGCAAATAATCTGAGAAGCTAGACTGTATGAGGAAGAACACAGCATCAGGATTGGAGACAACTCATCAACAACTTGTGATATGCAGATGACACAATCTTGCTGAGAGCAGAGGACTTGAAACACTTACTGCTGAAGATCAAAGACTACAGCCTTCAGTATGGATAGCATCTCAATATAATACAAAAATCTTCACTACAGGACCAATAAGCAACATCACAATAAGCAGAGAAAGTACTAAAGTTGTCAAAGATTTCATTTTATTTGGAACAACAATCAATGCCCATGGAAGCAGCCATCACGATATCAAAGGAAATACTGCATTGGGAAATACTGCAAAAGACCTCTTTGTTGTTGTTTTTGTTGTTGCTGTTAGGTGCTGTTGAGTTGGTTCCGATTCATAGCTATACTATGTACATCAGAATGTAACAGTGCCTGGTCCTGTGCCATCCTGAAAATCATTGCTAAGTTTGAGCCCATTGTTGCAGCCACTGTGTCAACCCATCTCATCAAGGGTCTTTGTTTTCATTGACCCTCTACCTTACCAAGCATGATGTCCTTCGCCAGGGGTTGGTCTCTCCTGATAACCTATCCAAAGTACCTGAGACGAAGTCTCGCCATCCTCCCTTCCAAGGAGCACTTTTTCTGTACTTCTTCCACGACAGATTTGTTAGTTTTTCTGGAAGTCTATGATACATATTCAATATTCTTCACCAACATCATAATTCAAAAGCATCAATTCTTCTTTGATCTTCCTTATTAACTTTTCAGCTTTTGCATGCATATAGTCAATTAAAAATACCATGGCTTGCGTCAGGTGCACCTTAGTCCTCAAAGTAACATATTTGCTTTTTAACACTTTAAACAGGTCTTTTGTAGCAAATTTGCCCAGTGCAATAAGTCATTTTATTTGTTGATTGCTGCTTCCATGGTTTTTGATTGTGGATCCAAGTAAAGTGAAATCCTTGACAACTTCAATATTTTCTCCATTTATCATGATGTTGCTTATTGGTCCAGTTGTGAGGATTTTTGTTCTTTTTATGTTGAGGTGTAATCTATACTGAAGGCTGCAGTCTTTGATCTTCATCAGTAAGTGCTTCATCTCCTCTTCCCTTGCAGCAAACAAGGTTGTGTCATCTGCATATTGCAGGTGGTTAATGCATCTTGATTGCATGTTTGATCAATTTCAGACTACAGAATTTGGTAAAAATCTTCAATTTCTTCATCTTTGGCATTAGTAGCTGGTGTGTAAATTTGAATAATAGTCATATTAACTGGTCTTCCTTGTAGGCATATGTATATTATTCCATCACTGACATCATTGTGGGACCCTGGTGCAGGAGTGATTAAGAGCTCAGCTTCTAACCAAAACGTCGGCAGTTAGAATCCACCAGACACTCTTTGGAAACCCCATGGGACAGTTCTACTCTGTCCTATAGGGTTGCCATGAGTCAGAATGGATTTGACAGCAATGAGTTTTTTTTGGTTTTTTGTTTGTTTTGACATCATTGTACTTTAGAATAGATCTTGAAGTGTTCTTTTGACAATTAATGTGATGACCTTCCTCTTCAATTTATCATTCCTGGCATAGTAGACCATGTGATTGTCCAATTCAAAATGGCCTAAGCAGTCCATTGCTGCTCACTAATGCATAGGATATCAATCTTTATGTGTTCCATTTCATTTTTGACAACTTGCAATTTTCCTAGATTCATACTTCGTACATTCCACATTCTCATTACTGATGGATGTTTGCAGATCTTTATTCTTATTTTGCGTCATTTCACATTAGCAAATGAGGGTCCCAAAAACTTTACTCCATCCATGTCACTAAGGTCTAGTCTACTTTGAGGAGGTAACTCTTCCCCAGTAATATTTTGAGTGCCTTCCAACCCGAGGGGTTCATCTTCTGGCACTATATCAGCCTATGTTCTGGTTCGATACATAAGATTTTCACTGGCCAATTTTTTCAGGTCTTTCTTCCTAGTCTGTCTTAGTCTGGAAGCTGTGCTGAAACCTGTCCACCATGGGTAACCCTGCTGGTATTTGAAATACCAGTGGCATAGCTTCCAGCATCACAGCCACATGCAAGCCAACACAGTATGATAAACTAAAAGACAAGTAGTGGAGGATAAATATAAATAACATTAATTTTATTGTGACTAGGTTATCGTAACAAAGGAAAGAGAGAAAAAGGTACCCTACAATCTCAACCCCATAGTCTTATTATTCTGTTTATTGATTTTTCTAATACTTTGTATCTCCTGTTCCATGGATGTTATATTGTTGTTAGGTGCCCTTGAGATGGTTCCGACTCATAGTGACCTTGTATACAACTGAACAAAATGCTGCTCAGTCCTGTGCTATCCTCATAATCATTGTTATTCTGGAGCCCGTCGTTGCAGCCACTGTGTCAATCCATCTCGTCGAGAGTCTTCCACTTTTTTGCTGACCCTCTACTTTACCAAGTATGATGTCCTTTTCCAGGGACTGGTCCCTCTGGATGATATGTCCAAAGTATGTAGACAAAGTCTTGCCATCCCCATTTCCAGGGAGAATTCTGGCTGTACTTCTTCCAAGACAGATTTATTCGCTCTTCTGGCAGTTAATGGTATATTCAATATTCTTTGCCAACACCATAATTCAAAGGTGTCAATTCTTCTTTAGTCTTCCTTATTCATTGTACAGGTTTCACACGCATAGGAGGCGATTGAAAATAGCATGGCTTAGGTCAGGTGCACCTTAGTCCTCAAAGTGACGTCTTTGCTTTTTAACACTTGAAAGAGGTCTTTTGCAGCAGATTTGCCCAATGCAATATGTCATTTGATTTCTTGACTGCTGCTTCCATGAGCATGGATTGTGGATCCAAGTAAAATGAAGTCATTTATAACTTCAATATTTTCTCCATTTATCATGATGTTGTTTATTGGTCCAGTTGTGAGGATGTTTGTTTTCTTTATGTTGAGTTATGTTATGGATTGAATTTTGTCCCCCAAAAATGTGTGTCAACCTGATTAGGCATGAGTCCCAGTATTGTGTGATTGTCTACCATTTTGTCATCTGATGTGATTTTTCTCTGTGTTAGAAATCCTACCTGTATGTTGTTAATGTGGCAGGATTAGAGGCAGTTATGTTAATGAGGCATGACTAATCTACAAGATTAGGTTGTATCTTGAGTCAGTCTCTTTTGAGATATAAAAGAGAGAAGTGAGCAGAAAGAGAGGGGGACCTCATTACCACCAAGCAAGAAGAGCCAGGAGCGTACACGTCCTTTGGACCAAAGGTCCCTGCACTGAGAAGCTCCTAGATCAGAGGAAGATTGCTGACCAGGACTTTCATCAGAGCCGACAGACAGAGAAAGCTTTCCCCTGGAGCTGGCACCCTGAATTCAGACATCTAGCCTCCTAGACTCTGAGAGAATAAATTTCTGCTTGTTAAAGCCATCCACTTGTGGTATTTCTGTTATAGCAGCACAAGATAACTAAGACAAGGTGCAATTCATACTGAAGGCTGTAGTCTTTGATCTTCATCAGTAAGTGCTTCAAGTACTCTTCACTTTCAGCAGGCAAGGTTGTATCATCTGCATATCATAGATTGTTAATGAGTCTTGCTCCAATCCTGATGCTGCATTCTTCTTTATGTGGTCCAGCTTCTCGGAGTATTTGCTCAGTATACAGACTGAATAAGTATGGTGAAAGGATACAGCTCTGACACACACCTTTCCTTACTTTAAACCATGCAGTATTCCCTTGTTCTGTTCAAATGAAATTCTCTTGGTCTATATACAGGTTCTTCAGGAGCACAATTAAGTGTTCTGGAATTCCCATTCTTCACAATGTTATCCATAATTTGTTATGATCCACACAGTTGAATGCCTTTGTATAGTCAATAA
>NW_004443965.1:20283154-20284651 GCF_000243295.1 Trichechus manatus latirostris
GGACACCATGACTAAGTAGCCAACACCATAAGTCCATAGGAGTCAGACTATTCTGATTACTGCTTTGACTCCTCTGTCCATTACTGTAACCACGCCCACCTTGTCTTTGTCTATTGAATGCAGCCACTTGGCCCCTACTACCACAGGGTCCAATCAGCCCCATTGTATTTAGGTGTCTTAATTCAGTTAGGGCAGTTCCCACTGTCAAATTTGATTTACATAAAACAACAATCACAGCAGTCTTCAAGGATGCTGAGGCTCCCCTCACAAATTTATTCCTCACAGTTGTGGTAAAAGGTGTGTCCTCTGGACACTCCATGTGTGGGTCTCTGGGTCTAACTTGATAAATCAACTCTAGCATGCCAATTTCCTAAGCCTTTGGATACCGTCTTCTACAGTATACCAAGGCAGGTCTGATACTTCAACTTGATTTAGTGTCTGCCACCTCATAATCCATGCTTCAGCAACCCAACCAAATAAACTATTAGATCCTTTCCTAACTTCTCTAGCTGAAACATTGAAGGAACAGTCTGTGCACAGTGGACCCATATCAATAAACTCAGACTGATCCATCTTTATGTTCCTTGCACAATTATCCCACACCCTTAATAGCCATTCCCACACATATTCCCCAGGTTTCTGTTTGTACATATTAGAAAACTCAAGTAGTCCTTTTGGAGTGCAGCGTACCTCCTCCTGGGTCACACTTTGTACTTCATCTTTTGGGGCTCGCTGGGACTTAAGCCTAGTTATCAGTCTAGAAGCCAGAATCAGTAGTGTGGAATTGTTCCGAGAACATTCAGCATTATCTTGTAAAGCATCTGCCTCAGGAGATGCTCCAGGCAATCACTCAGGCAAGTGCTCTTTAGAGGCAGCTGGGCTAGGGCTAATCTCCTCAGATGGGAGTGGAAGGGCTAATGGTTTTTCTGGACAGGGTGGTTTAGCAGACAAACATGAAGTAATCTATTCAGATGGGACTGGTTCTGCTGGCAGGAGTGATTCAACGGAATTTACAGGCTCAGCGTCCCCAGCTTCATGATTATCTGCCCATATGTCCCCATCCCAATCTCAGGATCCCATCTCTTCCCAATAAATGCCCTTACTTTAACCTCAGACACCTCTCAAGGTTTGCAATTGAGTTGGCGTTGTAATTCAGCCACTCTTACAATAAGACTCTGGGTTTGGTTTTCAGCAATTTCGGCTCTGTTACTACAAGAAATAAGGCTTTCTTTCAAAGCACAAGTGGAAGCCTTGAGGTCATGTATGCAGCACTTGAGCCTTGACTCTGAAGCCCTGAGTGCATCGCTTTCCTTCATCAGTTTGTCTAGTGAAAGCAGGACAAACCAACCAGCTTCCTTATACTTCTCATTCTGACAAAGCTGTAGAAAGATACCACACATGTGTTCACCCTGAGCCTCACCTTTCACCAATACCTGATCTACCAGTGGTGATATTTTGCATATTTGTATCGCCACCTTGCTCCATGGACTAGCAGTG
>NW_004443965.1:20284751-20287671 GCF_000243295.1 Trichechus manatus latirostris
TATATATGTTATTGTGTTGTGAGCTGCCTAGTCAATTCTGATTAACAGTGACCCTATATTACAGAGTAAAACTGTCCCATAGGGTTTCCTAAGCTTAAATCTTTACGGGAGCAGAGCAGACCACCAGTTCTTTTCTCCTATGTAGCAGATGGTTGGGTTGACCTATCAGTCTTTTAATTAGCAGCCAAACTCTTAACCATCGTACTACCAGGGTTTGTTCTCTCTCTCTCCCCCCCCCACCCCGCCAAATATATATATACCTATATATGCACACACACATACACGTATATATGTATATATACATACCCTGTTTTACTAGCATTGATATATTTATCATTAATTCTGTGATGCACAAACAAAATTTCACGATTTTCTTTGATAAAAATGTTCAAAATATTTTAAATTTCACTGCTGTGGAAAATTGCCTAATACAAATGTCCCCATTGAGTCCTAAAGCGGCCACTGTTGTGTTTCATATCTCTTATAAAGATATCTCATCAATTTATTCAACAAATATTTACTGAGTGTCTACCAGATACTGAGGTTACAAAAGTGAATAAGACAAATACAATCCCTGACCTCATGGAGGTTACATTCTAGTGAGGAAGATTAAAACTGAACAGGCTAACATTCTTCCTAAAGCCTCTAAAAAGATGAATGGGTCTAGTGATGACCTTAATAATGCAACTTGGCAGAAGAGGGCCTAAGGTAGACAGACCAGTCAGGAAAGACCATTTAGGGGAGGTGGCATGTGAACTAACACTTAAAGGGTAAGAAGCAGCAGCATGTAAAGACCAGAGGAAGAACTTCTCAGGCAGTGGGGGTAGCTAGTGAGCTCTGCCTCCAAAACTACTGTGGTCCTTAACTATTGCCTTGAGGAAGAAGGTTGTATGGGTTTAGACATGGTAACATTTCTGCTTTCCTGAGGTTCTCTTTGATAAGCTCTGAAGCAAGATCCGGGAACACACACTGCACCATGACTCCAGGACGTTCTCACACTCCCTGAAGATGTTCTCCCCACTGTTACACTGCTGGGTCCATCAAGGTCCACTCTTCCCCAGTGTTTAATCTCACCTGGGCAAAGGGCTTGCCAGTGAGTGACAACCAAAAATATTCACATTGACTATATTTTCTAAAATAAAATTACAATGTGTGGCTAACACACTGGTTTTCAAACTGCGCTCTGCAAAGTTCCCTCAGATGCCACCCTCATACAAGACCAAGACTCAGGGGTTCTACCTCTACTACAATCACATTCATCTATTTAATATTTAGTATTTAATATTGAGAATCTGATGAAGATACATTTAACAAAAGGGTTTTATGACTAACAAGAATTTGAAAACCATGGTTTCCAGCCTACTCTAGGATCTTTAAATGAATCCAACTATCCTAAATATGGTGAAGAGTTGTTACCACATTCTCTTGAGTTCTTCCAGGCCACCACCTATTTTTCCGACCACTAAACCTAAATCTTTTCTTTCCTGGTTCCCTAACTCACACTCCATTTTGGCTTTAGATCTTATATCCAGTTCTCTACTTAGCCTTTAAACTTACATCTTGTTTTGGATTTAATAAGCCAACTTCTTCTTCCTTAATTTAGGTTAAAAAAATAAAATAAAAACCTTAAATTAATATACAGAGATCATTAATGCATAAAAGTTACTCAATCCAGAAACAAATATTTTTTAACTCATTGAATCTAACTTTCTGGGTTTCAGTGGGAAAAAAATAATTGAGAAAAAAATCAAAAATTTTACTTCGCAGCTTTTAAAAATAAATATATGATAACAGTAAATATAGTTAAAACATGAAATAAAATAAATGTTATATTCTATTATGATCCTCTTTTTTTTACTGAGTATATCTCCCTTCCACCGTCACTTTATTCTGAAGGGAAAAAAAAAAGGGAGAAAATCAAGCTTTGAAAGAATAAATGAAAATACAAAGGTTGAGAAAAGTAGTAAGAGAAGGAAAGCAAGATTGTTGCAGTTAAGTTTAAAAGACAAAAGCTCATCTTACAAACTTCCAGACGAACTAATATGTCTTAAATCATTCATCAGATTTGCACACAGATTGTTGCACAGTGGTTGCACATCAGCAGTTTATGGAATGAGCTTCCTTTAAAAGGTGTGCCTAACTCTTAGGAGAAGTTTGTCAGTAGGCTCATTGCATTCCAAGCCCAGATGGACTGTTTCTGCTAATTTGCAGGGAAGCACTACACAGCTCTCTAGACTTTCCTTTCAGGTTTAGTTAAAATTAGATGATGGAACACTGAGGAGCAAGAGGACTCATTTATAGCTAAAACAGATGCCCACGCACTCCACAGATGACATTCAAATTGCTTTAATCATGCAGGAGGTACCCACTTAACGTCTTGGTCAAATTCATTTACCTATTGTGATGAGTTTATTTCCATAATGCAATTTCCAATCAGAAGCATGAAATTAAAACTGGCCATCTACATTTAAGCTTACAATGAAGTGCAACAAAGAGTAAAATAAAACTCAGCTCAGTCACCACTGCTTAGAAAATTAGTGAAAAACCTCAGATTTACAAATCAACAGGATTTATACATGCGGTGAAACCTAAGGAAACTGCTCGTTACTTAGTTACAAAATAAATACACTTAAATACTAATACTCAAAGTATACCTCATTTGAATTACAGTAAAACTTTTGAGAGCCAGAACTCGATAGGACTGCCTTGTTTTTCCAGGTCTCAAAAGTTCTCTGCCTTTGATACAGTGCACTTTTCTATTGCTTTGTATTAGTGGAAAATATCTGCGTTTTCCTTCTCGGACAGGTTTCCGCCTTACACAGTATCTTAGGCTGGGTTCTCTAGAGAAGCAAAACCAGTAAAGTGTAGAAATATATATAGAGAGAGAGATTATATCAAGGAAACAGCTCATGTGATTGTA
>NW_004443965.1:20287771-20311505 GCF_000243295.1 Trichechus manatus latirostris
GGGCCACACCCCCAAGGAGACTCCCTTTCATCTGATTGGCTACTCACAGTATATTCTATCATGGGAGTGATCACATTAAAACACGGAGAATCATGGCCCAGCCAAGTTGACACACAACCTTAACCATCACACACAGTTTCTGGCTTTCACAGATTTTACTGCGTATAGAGCTTAAAACGCCATTATGTGAAAGCCACCACCCATCTGCCCTGCAACTTTTGTTTTTTAAACAACTCATTAATCGGATTTCCTTGGTCTGCTTATATAGAAAATAAATTTATAAATATACAGTATGGGAGGATGCCCCCTTGAATTTCTTTGGGAAAAAAATAACATTAAAACAAAACCACAGATACAAGAGGAGCACTAACAGTTTTCAATTACCCTTCAGTGCAGAGACAATATTCACTTGACATTTCAGAACTACTTAATAATAAAGAAGATTATTCTGTGATCTCCAGTCACTTCTTGAAATTGAAACCTGGGCTCTCTTGGGGCTCTAGAGATGTAAGTAAGGAGTGTTCTAGGAACAGTTTGGAGAAGAGGCTCCCAATAGGGTCAGGAGAGGTTTATAATCTCCAATTCCCAGGTTATGCAACCACACCTCTGCAGAAATCTGGAGAGACACCATTTTTTGCAGGCCAGAAAACCAACAATAATTATAAGAGGCAAAATGAGCTCTTCCAGCTTCACTCAGGGAATGTCTCCCACTCCTACCCTAGCCAAATAGTGTGACACTGACTTAGGATGAGACGGGACTTGGAGGGGCTCACACATCTTTACCCAGCCACTCCTCCCCGGAGTAATGACAATCATGGTGTCCTCCAGCATAACATGTTTATATTTGTAAAGCTATGTTTACTCCAAGTTGTCCCTCACGTCGCTTCACCAAAAAAGCAAACCCATGTTGGTTACTTACTATATAAATACTGTTCCAATTAGAATCCCATCTGCATTCATCTTCTTGTAAAATTATATATAAGTGAGCACATTTCTTTTTTGGTTATAATCATAGTCTTATAGATGCATAAGGCATTTAAAAATATATACAAGGAAGATGAAATGAGCTCTTGTCCTTAAGAACTATTAAAAGACAAATTGATCAAGTGTACAAGTAATTAATAGGGACTCTGAAAAAGACACGTGTATATCACCTTCATATCAATTCGTAAATATTTTACTTGAAAAGTTATATAAAGTAACCTCGACATAATAGAAGAATTTTGAATTTCTCCCAGTTGATTCTGTAATTAGAAGCTAAGTTCAGCACTCCTTCCCACTAAATGCAGTGTTTCTAGTATAGTTTATTATAGTAACATGTTGCAAAATATAATCAGCACATGTGTCTATAGTGCTCTGTATGTATTTCTACCCACCATAATTACTCTAAAGGCAATATTAGAAAAATCACATTTTAATTTTTTTATCTTAACTGCAAAGAGAAAGTTTTACTGAGTCATAATGGCCTATATCTTTGTGAACTTATCTGTACAGGTAGTTCCCCACTTACAACATATTCAAGTTATGGTGAACCGTATTTACAACCCTCTGTTGTTTGTTTTTTTGGGGTGTTTTGGTTTTTTTCACCTTATCATTTGCAGTATGTACTACATACAATGGTGCAGCGTGTGATTTGCTGCTGTCATCGTGTCTGTAAGTTTATATGTAATATTTCCAATCCCCCAAAACAAAGATCAGATTTACAAAGATACTGATAATAAGAGGCAATAATAATGAAAAAAAATGAGGTATTTGACTTATGTCAGAGTGAACTTACTACAGAGTCATCGGTATGAAACCCTACCGGTACTTTATGACTGTTTATGATATACTTCTAGCTTAATAAATTACAAGTCATTTATATTAATTTGTCTAGTCAATAGCATTAAATTAATAAATAATAACCTATCGGTTTTCTTTCTATAAAAAAAAATCCCAATTTGTTATTTTATCCAGGGGATGGCTGACTTTCATGTTCAGTGGTTAAGTGCTCAGCTGCTAACCAAAATGTTCACAGTTCTAACCTACCTGCCACTCCACAGGAGAAAGATGCAGCAGTCAGCCTCTGTAAAGATTACAGTCTTGGGAACTCTAAGGGGCAGTTCTACTCTGTTCTATAGGGTCCCTATGAGTCAGAGTTGACTTGACAGCAATGGGTTTGGTTTTGGTTTGGTTCCCCTTTGAAAGCAGTACTTCCACTCAAATTCCTGGGTGTTCTCAGGCCAGTCACTTTCCCTAAACTCCACCTTGATTCCCACATATGCTACTACTCGAGGTTGCTGATGGAATAACGTCATGCCTTATGCCCAGGACTACCCAAATTAAACAATTATCAACTGTCAGTATAGAAAGCAGATACTAATCCCTGAGAGAATAAGTCCTAGAAGTTGGCATTGGGGAGGGGATTTGCAAATAGAGGAAAAAGTTTTAAATATGGGTACATGGAAAAAAGATCAATCATGGTGAGACTTCAAAGGCAAGCATTGAACCTCTCCTATGCCTCATGAAAACTTTAGTTTCTTGGGCAGGAAAATGATTTCCAACTACAGTAAAATTTGTGGTGGGTACAACTTCACCATTTCCCCTGCAATTTGACCACAGAACTTTCTGGCAGAGTTTAAAATTGATAATATCCTACTGTTGTTGTTGTTAGGTGCCGTCAAGCTGGTTCTGACTCGTAGCAACCCTACAGGACAGAATAAACCTGCCCCATAGGGTTTCTAAGGAGCAGTTGGTGGATTTGAACCACAGACCTTTTGGTTAGCAGCCAAGCTCTTAACCACTATGCCACCAGTGCTCCTGTTAGATGCCTCTTAACTTGGAGGTATTTTACTAACTTATCCCGCCTAAAGAAGCATGAAGCTGTCAAGAAGCTGAACTGAGCTGTCAGGTGTCTGTAGCCGATTAAGACAATAAGCCAAAATGAAAGTAACTGGAAAGTCTTTAATCATATACTATGATAGTATAAGCCAGAAAAATGCAGCAATGGCGTCCAGTGAGAGTTAGGTGGACCAGCACAGATATGGGGAACATCTCAAAGCTTAGGGGGCCCCCCAAAAAAGGCTTGCAGTTTTATAGATCCAAGGGACTAGGGGAGGGCTAGGAGTGGAAAAGTACTCAGTATTGAGTCACAGTGGGGAAAAGTGTCTTCAAGCTCCCTCTCTTTCTCCTTGATAAGGAGGCTCAGCAGAGGTGCCTAAGGAAGGCCTCTGCCAAAGGCCAAATAAAGATGCCTCTGAATAGAGGTGCCTTGGTTAGGAATGTAGATAAGAGAAAGAGCATGGTGCGTGGGGAAACCTAAATTCTTGACTGCAACTCCCTTCAGAGACCGCAAGGCTTTGGCTGGGCACCAAGTCTGGCTGGAGAAGGCAGCTTTTTCCCTTGGGGCCAGACAGGTAAAGTCTTTCTAATTTGCCTATCATCAGACCTGAAAAATCACACGTAGATTTTTCATCAGGAGTGCACTCCTTAGGAGCAGAAATTACGTGGATCATGCAGACAAAACTCAACTTCAGTGCTGAATGAGCTTTTTTAAGTAGAAGCATAAGATCAACTGCCCTCTTCAGGGACAGCCTGTGTCACCAGCAAAAATAAATCTTTGAGTGTGATTGAAGCCTCTAGAGCAGTTCCTATGACAAGTTCCAATTGATCAATGTCAAAATTTTATGCACAAATATTCCAGTTAATCTGACTGATGTTTTTCTAGACACCGAATGACTGGCTGACAGTCTGTTTTGACTGATGTTCATTAAGTCAATCACTAAACTGACATTATTATTATGACATCTTTTAGAGTTAAATTTGATAGGGATATTAGCTATTTAATTCCTCTTAATCTTTTCAAAGACCATGTTAGAATCTCTGGCTGATATATTTACAAGTCAGACCCAAGAGCTAGACAGGATAACCTGAGGAGTTGGTTATAAATCTTTTTTTAAAAGATGGAAAGACACCATGGACAGATACAACAAGTATATCTCCATTGTCCACCCCTAAAAAACTCATCTTTACCTGTCATGGGAGTGAGACTCTGATCACCCTTTCCTCTGTACAAGGAATAGAAAGAATCAGATGGGTTTTGTTAGAATTCTGCATCTAAGAGGATTTTTTCCTACCCTGAGCCAGTGCCTGGATCTAGACTTTAGATCATGCTCTGATCTATTGCTTCAGAAGCTTCTCTGTGACCATAAGTTCACCAACAGAACAGATTTTCTCCTGTTATCTTCCCATATACATCCTCCACAGCTAGTATCCCTTTTTGTTAACCATCAAGTTCCAAGAAGGGCCTTTCCCTGTCAGCTGCTGGAATCTGAGAGTTGATCACTAACACTAGGCATCATTAACAGCCTAACTGCATAGTGCTTAGCCCACGCATACTGCTGCTTCCCTTCGTTTGGAGCACACAGACTGTCTTAGTCATCTAAAACAAAAACAAACCAAGCCCATTGCCGTCAATTCCAACTCATAGCGACCCTATAGGACAGAGTAGAATTGCCCCATAGGGTTTCCAAGGAGCAGCTGGTGGATTTGAACTGCCAACATTTGGTTGGCAACTGAACTCTTAACCACTGTGCCACTACGGCTTAGTTATCTAGTTATCTAGTGCTGCTATCTTAGTTATCTAGTGCTGCTATAACAGAAATACAACGAGTGGATGGCTTTAACAAAGAGAAATTTATTCTCTTACAGTCTAGGAGGCTAGAAGTCTGAATTCAAGGTGCCAGCTCCAGGGGAAGGCTTTCTCTCTCTCTGGTGGAGAAGCTTCTCTGCACAGGAACCCCAGGTCCAAAGGGTGCACTATTTTCCTGGCTCTTGTTTCTTGGTGGTAGGAGGTCCCCCTGTTTCTCTGCTCACTTCTCTCTTTTATATCTCAAAAGAGATTGGCTTAAAACACAACCTAATCTTGTAAATTGAGCCCTGCCTCATTAACATAACTGCCAATAATCCTGCTTCATTATCATAGAGGTAGGATTTATAGCGCATAGGATAATCACATCAGATGACAAAATGGTGGACAATCACACAAAACTGGGAATCATGACCTAGCCAAGTTACCACATATCTTGGGGGGATACAATTCAATCCATGACACAGACCAATGGTACCACTCCAAAGTTCAGGTCTGGTAAACCCGTTAGAGTACGATATCAGCAGATAATGGCGCTAAGAAAACACTACAAGAATAGGAAATAAGTCCAATGGTGGTGGTCCAATGAAAGAGATGATAAGAGTGAATTTTGAAAGAAATGCCAACTAATAAAAAGAACAATTTAAAGGGCATTAGGAAAAATAAACTTTAAAAATTGATATTTCTTTGTGCCTTTAATTACAAAAAGAGATTGAAGAGTGTGCCCACACAACTAACTGGGAACACTATCAGTAGTGGAAACTGTGACTGTACTAGGTCACTCAGACCTTAGAAGAGAGACTCAGGACTTGAAGTCAGGTCTGTCTAACTCCTGATACAATTCTACCTCTAGTTCTGGGTACCTATTTTGAAACTAGAATGGAAGTTTTTCATGATTCGAAATCTGGAAAGTTTGAGTCAGATTAATACTATCCTATTTTATTATTCACATTTATTAAACAAACTTTTTTTGGAGAACCTGTTGTGTGCAGAAGCTGCACTAGTCAAATAACACATCAAAAATATTCAAGAAATGTTGTTGACTGGATGAATGCTTTTTTGGCTTGTTTGTAGTTCTCTTCTAGGACCTTAGGTGCCTTCCATTCCTTCCATCACTTCTGCCTTAGGCTTTCCAATTTTTCTGTATTAAACCAGCAATCTCTTAAGATTCATAGAAACAACTTACCCACCCTTCAAACTGGTTCTTCGGCAAAACTTTTTAAGATATATACATATTATTCTGATATACTTCATTTCCCAAATTTTATAATCTAATACTTCAATTTCTGATTTCCTGCCTACATTGCTGCCTCAGGGACACTGAGAAAAACACTTTAATTTTGAAGTGTTAGCCTCAACTAATTTGTTCCATTTGTACCACTATTGCCATAAAAAAAGACTGGGCCAATTTCAGTGACATTGAATTTTTATACTAATAACAGTTCTCTTCTCTCCTAGGAAGAACCCCTATAAGATAAACATACGGCTAACCTCTGGAATAGTGCTGTGTAAATTGTTTTATTTACCTATTTTTCACTATCTTAGTTCAAGTTTTTTCTTTAAATGAGGAGGTCCAGGATGTGAAACTACTCTCTCTCCAACTGAGTAGAGGTGATGATAGCTCTCAATCTAATTTAAACATATGGTTAACTTAGCCTGATTCAGTGGTAGATATTATCAATTATTAAACAATAGATTAGACATATACTTCCTGTTTCTTCACTAAATATTTGATTACCAATAAGCAAAAAGTTAAATTTTACATATTTTTAAAAATAATGTCATATTAAAGTATTAATATAACAATCCAGTACTTATTTTAGTTTGAAATAATTTTCCTAGATGCTTTTCAAGAAGAAAATTCCATGGCTTAATAAGAATACCTTACCTTGATATGTCAATATTTTGTTTATTATAAAATGTTAGGTTAAACCACAATTATTGATATTTGACTGTTTTGACCTACAAAAATGGAAATTCCACATATTTTGAATTAACACTACAAGGACTTGCTGATATACACCATTAGTGCTGATACTTAACCTACAATACATCAACTTCTAATGGTTCAACCTAATACTTTAATATAAGTCAACTCTCATTAAGCATTTGTAAGTGTCATTTCCTAGGTTAAGCACTTTTTATGGATTATCACATTTAATCCTTACAACAATCCCCAAATGTGGGGAAAATTATCCTCATTCTATCGATAATAAAATTGACCTTCGAGAGTGTATTAGTGTAGAAATATAGATGTTAAAGGTGAATCTGGTGAGATCTCAGAAATGATGAACACCTTACTGGACATTTAAGGAACGATAATCCTTGCTAGAAAGTGACATAAAATTTGGTGGAATTGCATTCTACTGTTGAGAGGAATGCAGGGTTGATTACTGTGGATTAAATAGTACCCCCTCTCCCTCCCAAAAAAAAAGATATATTGAAGTTCTAACCACCAGTACCTGTGAATATGACCTTATTTGGAAATAGGGTCTTTGTAGATAGAATTAGTTAAGATGAGGTTATACTGAAATAGAATAGTCCCTGAATTCAATATGACTTTGTCCTTATAGGAAGAGGAAAGGACATACAGAGACAGACACACATGTAGAGGACAGATAGGGAAGAACACCATGCGAAGATGGAGGCATAGATTGGAGTTATGCTGCCACAAGCCAAAGAACACCAAGAATTGCCAGCAACCAACAGAATCTAGGATACAGACATGGCACAATTTCTCCCGTAGAGCACCTAGAAGGAACCAATACTGCCAACACCTTGATTTCAGACTTCTGGACTCTAGAACTGTGAGAGAACAAATGTCTATTGTTTTAAGTCACCCAGTTTGTGGTAATTTGTTTTGGCAGCCCTAGGACACTAATATAAAGAGACCAGTGTAAGGTCAGTCGTTTAGTAGGTGATGGAGTCAGGGTTCAACCCAACCTGGTTGACTCCAGAGTTCATGCTATAAATTAAAATGAGGTACTGTGTCCACATTCACGTCTATTATTTTACTTTTATCACATTTTATTTGGTGAGCATTAAGGGTTATATTTTAATAGATGGGGAAACCAAGCCGAGAAAATGAAGCAAATTGCTAGCCAGCAGCAGGGCCAGGATTTGAACCTATATCAAGAAATTTCAGTGCACTTTCCAATAAAACCAAACCCACACTTGGTAGTAAATACTCTACTACACAGTTGTATTTAGAACAAAGGTATTTCAGCTGAGTGTTGACTTCTCCAGTAGCTTCTGAATTAATGTGCATGTAATTGTATTCCCTGGGAGAGAACTGAGAATGGAGTCAAAGGCTTGGCCATTAACTACCACATCTATGAATTCTACTTAGTAGCCTAGGTTTATGAGAACTTTTCTAGTATACTTTCATAGGGATGAATCCCAAGGGTTAGTGTTCTGCACAACTATTTTCACTGTTGTTGTTAATCCATTAAAAGCTTACTCTTTGCCTTTCAGAACTCCTTAAATAATCTGTAATAGCTGATGGCTTCAAAAAACTAAAGAAGGTTTGTAATTTTCAGTGGCAGCTAAGGAAAGACTCCTCCCTTCAATAGTTCCACAGAGACCAACTAAGTACAAATTAGAGGAGGCTTGAACAAATTTTAAAAATAGAAGTGTAGAAGATTAAATTATTGTTCAGCAAATACACACACACACACACACACACACTCACAACTTCTACAGAAGAACTGAACACTCCCATCCTATTGATGTCAGGCTTTGTCATGTGACTTGTTTTGGCTAATAGGACTTTTAGTGGACATGTCCCGACAAGAGGCTTGGAATGTGCTCAACAAGAGCTTGCCATCTTGCATTTCTGTTATTGCCAATGAAAGAGCATACTTCAAGTAGCCTACTAGTTCCAGAAAAATGATCAGTAAGTGAAATTCAATTGAGTCCAGCATAGATTATCTGAGCCCAGCCAACCTGCAGATGCATAAGACAGAAATAAATGTCTATTGTTATATACCAGTGATATTTTGTGGTTGATAGTTCTACAGCATTACTGTGGCAACAGCTGGTTGACACAATGCAATTCTGTTTTAATATTATTATTCTTTAGGGAACTACATCCTAATTTTTACAAAAAGGGTATTTAGTTTTCTAAAACTGTTCTTTTTCTACTGCTTTTAAATAACCTTGAATAACCTTCGGAATAACCTTATGCAATTTATATGCTTCAGTATGACTTCTCATTTATTAAATAAATAGTAACAGAAAAATAAAATTACTTACCTTTTACAATATAAAATATTCCTGTAGCATACTTTCTATCCAAGGTCCAAGCTGCACTGAAGCCGTTGGCAAAAAACAAGGCTCCAGGAATTGATGGAAATGTTTCGACAAACAGATACAATGTTGGAAGCACTCACTTATCTATGCCAAGAAATTTGGAAGATAGCTACCTGGCCAACCAACTAGAAGAGATCCATATTTGTGCCCATTCCGAAGAAAGGTGATCCAACAGAATGCAGAGATTATCGAACAATATCATTAATATCACAAGCAAGTAAAATTTTGCTGAAGATAATTAAAAAATGGTTGCAGCACTACATCAACAGGGAGCTGCCAGAAATTCAAGCCAGATGCAGAAGAGGACATTGAATGAGGGATATCGTTGCTGATGTCCAACGGATCTTAGCTGAAAGCAGAGAATACCAGAAAGATGTTTACCTGTGTTTATTGACTATGTAAAGGCATTCGACCGTGTGGATCAAACAAATTATGGATAACACTGAGAAGAATGGCAATTCCAGAACACTTAATTGTGCTCATGAGGAACCTGTACTTAGACCAAGAGGCAGTCATTCGAACAGAACAACGGGATACTGCATAGTTTAAAACCAGGAAAGGTGTGTGTCAGGGTTGTATCCTTTCACCATACTTACTCAATCTGTACACCGAACAAGTAATCCAAGAAGCTGGACTCTATGAAAAAGAATGTGGCATCAGGATTGGTAGAAGACTAATTAACCACATGCGGTATGCAGATGACACAACCTTGCTTGCTGAAAGTGAAGAGGGCTTGAAGCATTTACTGATGAAAATCAGACTAAAGCTTTCAGTATGGACTATACCTCAACATAAAGAAAACAAAAATCCTCATTACTGGGCCAATTAGCAACATCGTGATAACCAGAGAAAATATTTTACTTGGATCCACAATCAATGCTTATGGAAGCAGCAGTCAAAAAATCAAATTACATATTGTACTGGGCAAATCTGCTGCAAAAGACCTCTTTAAAGTGTTAAAAAGTAAAGATGTCACTTTGAGAACTAAGGTGAGCTTGCTCCAAGTCATGGTATTTTCAATTGCCTCATATGTATGCAAAAGCTGGACAATGAGTAAGGAAAAACAAAGAATTGATTCCTTTGAACTATGGTGTTGACAAAGAACATTAAATATACCATGGATTGCCAGAAGAAGGAACAAATCTGTCTTGGAAGAAGTACATCCAGAATGCTCATTAGAAGCGAGGATGGTGAGAATTTGTCTCATGTACTTTGGACATGAGGAGGGACAAGTTCCTGGGGAAGGACAACAAGCGTGGTAGAGAGTCAGCAAAAAAAGGAAGACCCTCAATGGGTTCAAACATAACAATGACTGTAAGGATGGCACAGGACCGGGAAGTGTTTCATTCTGTTGTGCATGGGGTTGCTATGAGTCGGAACCAACGTAACGGCACAACAACAACAACGTATTGTCTATGGGGAAACCTCTCATATTAATGAACTCTATATGTGTGCTTAAAAGCTAGCTAACCAGACTTTGTTTATACTGCTAGAATTGTCTCTATCAGGATGTTGTACTTAAAATAAGGAAGGGTAGATGATTTTAGTCTACTTCTCAGGAGTCTGTCTCCCATATAAAATTAAACTTTTATAAAATGGCAATTCTTTGGTTTGAAATTCTAAGTTCTCATGTCTTTTTTATTTTTTCAAATTTGCTAGCAGTGGGCAAACAATTGTCGATAAGTCTTGGTGGAAAATTCCAATGATTAAAACATATGTTCACACAGTATTTGTAACAAAACAAACAGATTAAGTATCAAGAATAAGAGAGCCAATTATACGCTGGGTGTGAGGGTACATTTATTATAGAGAACTTACTCTAAAAACACTTAACAAATTACTTAGACTGTTTCTCAGTCTACCCACTTATTCAAAGGAATGGGGAGGGTGCCATAGTTGAAGTATGATTAATAAAACAAGAACAATGACAACAAAAGCCACTTTATCTGTTGTCAGATCAGAATACCCTGGTAAAATGAATTATGTACAAATATACTTGAAACTGTCTCTATGAAATGCACAATATGGGTGTGACCAAGAGACAGTTCTTTTGCCCCAACAAATTTAAAGTAAAAGGGCAAAAATGAGTCCTGAGTAAAGAAGAAGGAAGAGTTTAACTCTGTCCTTTGACTAGGTACATTAACATTAATCTGCCCTTTCTTCCCCTGGAAATTCAGGATCAGTAGACCACTTCTCTAATCAATAAAACAACCTCGAAAACAAGAGAAATATTTAGCTTGGAGGCATGGGGAGAACCTGGGGACAGGCATCTGGAGACCTCGGTTCTCGTCATGGCCCTGTCCCTGGCCAGCTGCTAGTGTTTGGGGAAAGTGATTTCCTCCCTCTGGTCCTCCTTGCCCATGCCTAGGAAGCTGGGTGAATTGTTTTTCGCTATTCTCCAACTGCAAGTATTGTGGTAGTTCTCCCCTCATATCAAGCAGAGATCTAGCTTAAAGAAAGTCCCAAAAGGAAGGATCATGGTTTAATATATCTAATATTCTTGTGGTCTCGGTACTTGTTTCCCTCAAACACTTCAGGGAAGAACTGGTCAGAATAAATATTCAGGACATGGAGTCCCACATAAGTTTCTTTTAAAACTGATTTAGTTTTCTAAAAAAAAGCCTGAAGCAGTGTTCTCAAACTTCACTATACATCATTCCTGCTTTGCTGATTAAAGATGTATACTCTTCCAAGACCAACACTCCAAGGATTCTGATTCAGTGGAACATAGGAGAGCACCAGGAATTTACATTTTTATAAAGTAGTCCAGGTGATTTGGAGGCATAGCCTGTGAACCACTCCCTGGTTGCCCCACCATCCACCACCCTCTAGCCTGAACGAATAAACAATATAATTTTGGAAAAGATTATTATTGGATAATGAGAACCCAGGTAACTTTTTTTTTTATCTATATTCCACATTTACACATATTTATTCGTGCAATCAAATAATAAATCTCAAAGGATTTTGAAAGAAAAGGTAATGGTTTTAAAAATCGTATGGAAGACCCTACCCCCTTTGGAGAACTCACATGGACGCAATGCTGTCACAGAAAGTGGCTGTGTGTTTTCTCATATAATCCAGGATGACCTAATTCAGTCCTGGTCTTAAAGAGATTTGAAAAAAGGGTATTTAGCAACAAAAGAGGAGACTATAGTCTAAAAGAGAAGGGGGAGGCAAGGGGTAAGATTAGGAAGAAGAGAGAATGTCATTACTGTTGTAATTAAATGAAATTTCAATTTTTCTCCTATTTCACTTTTTCTTCAGAAATCCCCTTCCCCACTCTTCCATTTCCTCACTGCTTTCTACTAGTCTTTTATGTCCTCTTCAGATGCCATAAGCAGTTTCAGAAAACTGAATCTGAAGAGAAAAATTATGATTTCCAGCCACCTAAAAAATGAACCCTATTTTTGTTCCACTGCTCTTAACCCAACTCTCCCAGATCAGCTATTTTTCAGCTAAGCGACAGACCACTTGTCTCATGAGGAAAGAACTGTGCCACATTTACTTATCGTCCAGAACAGCACGAAATCTGGTACAGAGTGATTCTCTGTGGAGTGTTCTTTTCTCCTTCAGTGCTATGTACCGTGTAGCACACCCTAACAGGAACAAGCCACCATTGGGCGTTATACAGAAAGGGGCTGCTTGCTTTCATGGGCACCAGTGTTATGATCTCCTTTGTCGCTTGAGGGCCATCATTTCATCTATTTAACCCTAACAAAATCTGGAAAACTTCTTTTAAATTGGATCTTTAGAAAAAAGAAGCAATTGAGAAGAAATAAAGCAATAATTAAGGATGAACTAGGCATGTTTTGTTCAATAAATTAATTATAAACTTAAATATGTATTTATCAAATAAATAAATAATGTACAGCTGGTGAGTCTGGTGTCTTCTGCTCTCTATATCTCCCCACCTGAGCACTGGCGGAAGCCTACAACTTTAGTGGCTCAGAGAAGAACAAGTCTCTGAGTCTCTTTTTCTGTTGTCATGCTAGTTCTATGCATTCCACGGATGGTCATCTGTGTCTGTATTCAGATGCTGTCCCCATACAAATCCACCTAAGGCAAACTAGTCTCTGCCTTAGATCAGGACTAGAACATATACCGTGGGAAATTTTCAGGCTCTGTTCACAATTATTCGAGGATCAGACTTCAAAGACGGAGCTTTTAGCAATTTGAGAAAGCACAGATTTATGCAAAATCTGTAAGTGCAACACTTCCCCATTTTTACAAACAGTTCTGCTGTAACCGCCTGTAAATGGCCTCAGTTTTACTTCTACAGAATATTTTCTCCTCTGCTTTTTAAAGAAATTTATAGACTGCCATGACTTCTGTTAGGAAAGCTTGAAAAATGATTTTCTTATACTCTCAAGTCATTTAGCTGTTGCACTATAAAACTTTCTTCATCCTCGTTGCTGTGACTGTAATTAAGGAAAAATGCTTATTAATTCTGCTCCTGTCATTTTCTATTTCTCTTAACATGGGTTCAAAAAGGAAGCAGAACCTGAGACAAGATCTTCCAAGTAGAGGTTTGTTTTATTTTGGAAAATGATCCCAAGGAAAAAGAATGACCTGGAAATTGAGGAAGAAGGAAAGTCAACCCAAGTCTTGGTTTTCGAGCTAGTCGCTACTGTGGACAATGGGGACTCTGTCTCACTGGAGAGTCTCTGATGAGCAATGTAAGATGAGGAGGGCAAGAAGAGGAGAGGATTTATCTGCTAGTGTTCTTCCCTCATTGGTCAAGAGCTTCTTCTTTGAAGTAGAAAAGGTTCTTAGAAAAGGAACTTTTTAGTCTTTAAGATGACAGTAATAATGATGATAGTAGCAATGGTGATGGTGATGATGATGATAGTATCCAACATCATCTATTATTAACTCTGTTTCAGGCATTGTACAAAATGTCTTACACATTTTCTCATTAGGTCCTTATGTCAATCCTATGAAGCGGTAATATAATCCCCATTTTTATATAAGAAAAAGCTGAGGCATAAAATGTTAATTAAGTAACAGCTCCTTCCAAAAGCACACAGCTAGGAGGTGGCAGGGCTATTCTGTCTGACTCTAAAACTATCTTCTGATACAGCAGAATAACCATTTTCCTTCATTCAAAGCTGTTACAAATGGTGTTAGCAGAGAATAAAGTGAAAAATAGCTGTCTGTTAAAATAGGTTTTACAAATGCTAGATTGAACAAATTAAACAAGTTTCTTTATTGTAAGACATCCTAGAGTTTTTGATGTTTTATATGGTGAATCTCCAAGAAAGGGATATGATATGTATTTTTTGTTGAAAGTGTCTGACATCATAAGGCTTTTTAGTGGAATATCTGTTAATATCTCCTAACACTAGAGTTCTTTGGAACAAAAATCAAAAGTGTTTCATTTGATAATTATTGTTTTTGAACAGCATCTTTTTGCAACACTGATTAGAAGGAAAATCTATCCAATCAGGGAAAAGAAAACTATCACACCTTATTAATAAAATCAGAATGTGTTAATAGGATGAATTTAGGGTAAATATTAAGGAAAATAGGGAAGAAAAAGGGAAGGAATAGGTAGAGCACAGGAGATTTTTAGGGCAGTGAAACTATTTTGTATGAAGTATAATGGGAGATACATGACATTACGCATTTGCCAAAACCCATAGAAACATACAACACGAACAGTGAACCCTAATGTAAACTAGGGGCTTTAGTTAATAATAATGCATCAATACTGGTTCATCAGTTGTGACAAATGTACTACACTAATGCAATATGTTAATAATAGGGGAAATTGTGAGCAGTGGAGAGGCAAAGTATTTAGAAACTCTTTGCACTCTCCGCCCCAGTTTGTCTGTAAACCCAAAACTCCTTTAAAAAAATAAAGTCTATTAATTAAAAGAGAGAAAAGAGGAGATAGAAGAAAGTTTACATTCTTTCTGCCAAAAGACTGGGTTGAGCAGACTTGAGGTTCATCTAAATGGAGTAGTTGCCCCAGTTTGGGGACCACCTACCAAAAACTATTCATATAATAATATTATAATAACATTATAATAAAATTACACATAATATATAAAATAAAATAATATTATAATAAATATAATAAACCACTAGAACAAATAACTAAGCATTAAATAGGGGCAGAACAACATGTGTTCTAGCGCTACCTTGAGGGAGGTTATGGAAAGAAGTTTGAGATAAGTTTGTAGACAAAAGATGGAGCCACAGGGTAGTCCTAAGTTATAAACAAAGGTGATTTTACTAAGGCTGTGAGTAAGGAACTGCTTGGAGTAGTGCAGAATTATTGACTCTCTCCATGACATAACTCTAGTCAAAATAAATAAATAAACAAGCATATTCATAAATCCTCAACGTACCTCACTTGTGACCATTGCTACATGGGAGACACCACCTGGCCAGGGAGATGATATAGTATATCTCCCTGAGGATTTGGTCAAGTCCAGCCAAGGGTTAGGAGAAATAGTAAAAGTCAACATCATCAATATAATTATGCCCCAAATCAGAAAGTTGTCCTGGCTAGACCAAGAATTCCATCATCTGTGGGAAATAACAGAAATTAGAGTTGACCGCTATTGAGAAAATAAGACATATTCCCTCAGTTAAAACAATTTGACATCAGGAAGCACTGAAACAATGATTTGACGTTTTAGAAATCGTAGACCTGCTGAACATGACACTTAATATTCTGAGAAGAAATGGTCATCACATTAATTTTGAGAGGCATATAAATCATAGAAACAATAAGAAAAATTATAAAGTTAACAAGACAAATTTCAATGGTATATCTTCATTAGTAAGGAATTTTAAAAGGTGCACTTATGTGGCATGTTTAAGAAGCTTGGGATTTCAGAAACAGGCTTCTGCTCTAAGATTTACATGGTTCACAGTAGAATCTTACAATGTGTTACTGAATAAATATTTTTGATAAAATCATCCCAATGATTCCTGTAGAACTCACAAAATCCTATATTTCATGTATCACTATGCTGGATTTACAGTGTGGCTTAGTGAAAACATTCTCCTCTCTAGTCACACATAACAGAAAGTAAGGGAGGAGAGAGTACGCAGGAGGAGGTTTCCAGCTACACCTACTTCAACTGTTTTGATCAATTGAACTGGTAGAATAGAAGGAGATTCTCAGTGAGAGTTAAACAACTTGATTGCTGCAACGGGGGATGAAAAAGAGGTTTATTTAAAATGTTATTAGAACAGAGGACTCATAATGCTATATTATGTGCAGAAGAGCAAGCATGCAAAAAAAGGGGGAGCAAGAGATCGAGACTATGCTGCAGTCACACAGAGGGAAGGGGGGAAGGAAACTAAACTCATAGCATTTTTCTCAGCATTCCATTTGACAGCCTAAATTTCTAAGGCTGTATACATTTCTTTCAGGTCTGTGACCTCATTTCAAGGCTTTTCAGAAGATGTCTTCTTAATATAAGCACTTTAAAATATAATTTTCAAAATGCACCAATTTCCAGAGAAGCTGAAATGTTTCCATTAGCAGAGGACTGAATGGAAGGGGATTGCAAAGTAGCCATCTGATCACATTATCAGAGAACTCTGCGCGTGGCCCTGCATGCCTACAGCACAAAGAAGAATCCGAGTCGAGGTCTCACCCAGTTTTTTTAAATGTTGAGTATCCTGATGTTAATGTATAAGTGGGACAAATGAGCACAGAAATTGCTACAATAAGAGCCCTAAGCTTGCTCAAATTTGCTCTCAGTTTTGTTCAAATGGAACAGAAGTATTCACATTATCCAAAAACTACAGCTTAGCTTGGAAAAGCTGAAAGTAATCAACATTGTGCAATTTGAATTAAATCACAAGAATTCCTGTGCCGTACCCTATCCCCCATTGCCCACTGAAGCACCTGAAATTCTCGTAATTGACATCATTCTCTAGGTCAAAACATTTTTCTTTTCTATAGGAGTGTTAAATATATTATCTGGGAAGGACTAAAAATGCACATTTTGTTTGTGTTCTGTTACAATACTGATACCCATACTACAGTCATCACAAACACTTATTTTTTAAAGTCTTCTCCAAGACTGTAATAAGCATTGTGAGTCTTCAAGAGGATGGCACAGTATGCAGGATTTTACAGATTTATTTTGCCTAGAAACTTTTATTTCCCAAGCTATATCTTTTAAAATCTGAAGGAACACTAACAGTACAATTTGGAAAAGGATGAGTCATCAGATAAACTTATCTAACAGAAAATAGGAGCCCAGGCACATGAATATTTAGAAGGAAGACAGATAGAAAGGAAAGAGCTGGAAAATGGACACAGTCAGAAACACACCTGTCACAGACAGAATTGTGTCCCCCCCAAAAAATATGTGTTGAATACTAAGGCCTATAGGGTTACTATGAGTCAACTTGAAATCAGCTCAACAGCAATGTTTCCCTTAGAGCCAGTGCCCTAAATTTGGACTTCTAGCTTCCTAAACCTGGAGAAAACAAATTTCTGTTCGTTAAAGCCACTTGTCTGATATTTCTATTATAGCAGCACTAAGAAACTAAGATAAGACCCAAGAGGGGCATCAGTGTGAGGTCTTGGGGTGCTAGGCAGGAACCAGAAGGCGTCTGATACCAGGGATGTGACAGTGAGCACTAGGGAAATGGGAAGTGTGGGAAAGGTCTGGGTACAGGAATAGTAGGCAGGTGAGAGAGAGAAAAACCCAGTATCAGTTTGTTTACTGCCCAGTTTCACGCAGATGGGCACTTTTCTTCCGGGAGACATTTTAAACTTAAAGAGTTATTTTCATATGTTGACTCAAATAATTTGACAAATAACAGATAACATGAAACAATATCATTTCTCAGTCAAGAAAATGGAAAAGGAATAAAGAATCTAAGCTTTTCCCCTCAGCACTGTAATATAGAGTTTAAAACTGACACCAGAGCCTCAGTTTCTTAGTCTGAAGTAAGAATCATTGCAAAGTAAAACAAATAAATAAATCACTAGACAGATAAAAATGAAATTAAAAAATCACTATTTCCATCATCCTCAATGTAACAATCAAGACAGCTGTGGTACTTAAGAAAAGACTCTGCTTGAAGTCATATGACTTCTCTCTCTCTGCTGCTTACTGGCTATGTGAACGTAAGTAGATTAAACAAGAATATTAGCTTCCTCATAGTAAAAATGGAAACAGTAATTCATTCTTCACAGATTGTTGGGAATAATGAAATGAGATATGATGTCTACGAGATCTCTTTGTATACTGTAGCAAAACCAACCCACTGTTGTCAAGTTGATGCCAACTCATAGCAACCCTATGGGACAGAGTAGAACTGCCCCTAGGGTTTCTAAGGCTGTAAATCTTTATGGAAGCAGGCTGCCACATCTTTCTCCCACGGAGTGGCTGGTGTATTTGAACCACTGACCTGGTCAGCAGCTGAACACTTTTAACCACTGTGCCACCAGTGCTCCTTGTATACTGTAAAGTACCATTCAAACATTAATAACAGGGAGAGATGTTTCTAATAAACATAACTCACATGTCCACCAAGCTCCTTTGCCTCCAGAAATCTTACTGTACTTTGTCTGAAACCCATTTTCAAGCCAAAAGCCCTGCCCACACTCTCTCCAAATTTCTTACCTTCCTTTCTCAAGGCTGTCTCTGACTTCATTCCGTAACCTATGGAGGCCATCTTGATTTGACACCCTATCAGCTATCCAGAGTTTTCATCCCTTTTTCTATTTCCCTCAGGCAATACAATCACAATCAGTACATCACAAAACAAATAACTTTACTGAAGATTTCAGGATACCACTGGAGAGGGAACTCATCTTGTGCCCATTGGCTTCTCTGCCACACCCGACCCCTCATGCCCCTACTATGTGACACTCCCTGCTGAGAGCAGCCTCTTGGGAAGTGTCACCCATTGTCCCATTACAAGTACTTTTCTTGTGGGGAATAGTGTCACAGGTTCCAGTAAATATAATTATCACCAGCTGCTCCTATGCATGTAATGATTAGGAAAGGGAGGATCGAACATATTTGAAAATTATGATAGCAAAATTGACCTATGATCATACACACCCTTGCAAATTGCTAAAAATGTGCTCCTTCTACATTCTTTGCTCAGTAAAATGGAGTAAACCTGCAGCACAGATTGAAAGGAAGTGATGCAGCACACCCAAGAGGGATCTATGGCTTTTTACCTGCTAGACCCTAGTCTATCTTCTGAGGAAGGAGGGCAGAAGGGCAGTTCCCCATGGGGATGTCCTTGGCCTCCTTCACTAGACATCACATGTGCCAGGATCCCTGTATTCTACTTTCAAAAGAGAGACTTGACTTAGCGATTACCCAGTATCAGTGGACCTGGAAACCCCTTGGCAACTTATACTGATTTGGTTGAGCAAGTAATATTTTGAGAATAAGAAGTCTTCATGCATAATAAAACATGCAGAAAATTGCAGTCATCCTTTCCTGAATATAGATTAAAATGCTATTCGACTCTCCTGAGATTCTGAACTGTTACATTACAAGGTACTTTTTTGTGCTGAATAAGGGAATAAAGATCAGACGCCTTACATGATTTGAGAAAAGAGATCTTTGCATGCAAAAAAATACATTTGTTCTCCATGGTTTCTTTAAAAGCGTGTTTCCTTTTTTCTCCAAAAATCTAGGTTTTTAGAGTCATTTATTTTCCACCATTTTCTACTTACAGAGATTTTTGAAAAGACCATAGTTATATATTTTTTTTCATATAAGCCTTTCATTGTCCAAAAAAATTCTTACTTTATCTTCCTAGCAATCTTTTATGGTTGACAAATATTACTGTTCCAACTATTTTGATTTTATTATGAGGAAACTGAGTCTCAAAGCAGTCAATAAACTCGCCTAAGACAACACAGCTAGTAAGTGGCACTGCCAGAACTCAAACAAGTCTTATGACTCCTTTTCCCATGAGCTCTTGCTTTAATGAAACAAATTTGGTGAAACACATATGGTGAATTAAAGCAAAAACAAAATCTTAAATATGCACATATATAGATACAACGTTTTGAAGCTATAGCAAGCCTTCAAGTGTCTAAAACATTTTCCTCATAAGTATTTAAAGTTTCAAAAATAAAACACCGTTATAGTAAGGCTATACCTATGGGTCAGAGAGAAATGTTGTTGTCATTGATATTTCTGACTTTCAGATTTTTCTAAAACTTGTCTTTGCAAACCACATTCATGTCCACGCTTTTTCGCTCTTCAAATATGAAGAATTGAAACAACATGGGTTCTGTCGTTGCCCTGGCCAGGGTGCTTAATTGTAGCCAGTAAACACTCTGCAGCTTGTTTAAGCAGAAGGAGAGCCCACAGAATCTTTGGAAAGGCTGAACAGGCAAATTCCAGGATGAGCTTCTGGGGAGAGCTCCCAGTGCCACATCTCAAAACCGGCCTGCCAAGGAAACTAATGCCTCTGCCATGATCAGAAAGTGGCCAAGTCAGGACGCTGCTATTATCACCACTTCCAGTAACAGAGCCTTCTCCTCTCGGCCTCAATACCTGCTGCCAAATAGACGTTCTTCCCCTCATTTCCCCCTTGTTACCCAATTCTGATGAAGTCCCTCACAAATGTGTCTAATGGGTAGAATTTAAATCACTTATTCTTCCCCTGAAACAAAAGAGGCTGGAAATATTATTTGTTTGTCTCCTAATTTGGGAAGATAGGGTTTACATTGCAGGAAAATATAACAAAATAGAGAGGCTTTTCAAAATATTTTGAGGAATCTGATATGGCAAAGTCCATTACAGTGTCTAATTGGTTAAATAAGAATAATAATAGAACCTGTGTTAGCGTACGGATTAAGTGAAATAAAATGTATAAAAGACTCTACAGAATTGGTACAAAAGAAGTGATTAATAGATATTACCTATTATTATAAGGTAACAGAATGCTGAGTGGAATCTTTCCTCTTGCTCTGGAATTGGCAAATAGGCCAAAAACTAAGGAAAAAGGATTGTCCAATACTCTACATCCTAAATAAAGTTGCAAACAATTGAGGGACCACATAGTCCCTCCAAGATTTGGTAAAAGGTGGTTATATATCTCTGTGGCCCGAAAACTTCCCTCAGGACACATCCTGTATTTATAAATAAAAAAAGGGAAGAGAGAAAAGAGGACCCTCAGAATCATATGTGACTGATTCTGAGGTCTAATCAGTGGTACTGAACTTTCCCTCATAGAAGGAGGAAGGAAGATGAGTGCTCCCTCACCGAAGTCCAGTAAGGAGTCCTCCAAAAGAACTACTTGTAGAAATTGGGGATATCTTCAAGTAAATGAAACTGGCATGTCATTCCCCATTGTGACTTACTGAGCACAGAAGACAATTTAATGCAAATGGCATAGAAGTAAATCCATTTGGTATCATCATAAGGGTGTGTGAATTTCCCAGAGGTCAAGAGAACACTGTGGAAGGGAGCAAGGCTTCGGCTATGTAGCTAGTACCCTAATCAGGAGGATTCTGTTGGTTCAGGAAGCTGCAGAAGCCTATGGCCATGACATGTACTAATGGTGAAGGAACTTGGTGTCCAAAGAAAGAGTTTAGAAGAGTTCAATCTCTGTTGGAGATGGATCTTCCATGAGAGTAAAAATGGGGGCCTCTCCTACAGAGCCCTCTAAGGAGCTTACACATGTGTCCAAACGCCCCTATCTTTGCCCTCCCTGCTCTCTAACCCAACATACCAGAGGAGAAAGAGGGGAGGGAAGGGGAAAATAAAAGCAGACCCCTTTCCCCTACTGCATGTCCCTTGGGCCATTGATCAAGGCTAAGTAGGAGAAGAGGGCAGTTGTGATTGGAGTTTATATTGGACTAGACTGGACTTTACAACTAGAATTGATTTGAAACCTATGGGATCTTTCCAAGATGTTACTAAGGGCTAGGAAAAGCAGATTCAATAGTATGAGTTTAAAGGAACTAGCTGAGAAGAAATAAAACTCTTGCACATTTCTATTCTACTAGGATAAATTTTTAACAAACCAGTTACAATGGTATTGATTTTATTATTACTATTCACTCTACTATTTTCCTATCAGAACCTGGTTCACCTTTTGAAAGACAAGATAACTAGGACCTAGATAACCAGTGGCCTCAGCCAGTGCCAGATGTCTCTCCATCGCTTCAATCATTTTTCAATCAATACTGGCCTGAACTTCTCCTGTTTCCCTTCACCAAAGGGAAACAAATCCTGCTGCTGCCAGCAATTTCAAACCCTGTGGCCAAGGCAGATGAGGAACACCAGTCTATGTTTACTCTTATTTAATACTTTTTTCTCTGCAGACTTGCCTGCAACTAACATGTACGTTGACTTGAGCAGTATCTAGGGAAATGTATCTTCACACTGTTGGTTAGAACATGATCTTCTCCCCTAGGACTCCTGAATTACAATGTTGCAATTTGTATAACAGCTTCCAAAACTTTAATTAGCATATCATGCACCTGGGGATCTTGTTAAAGTGAAAATCCTGATTCAGTAGGTCTGGGAAGGAGCCTGACAGTCTGCATTTCTAAAAAGTTTCCAGGTTCACGGACCATATCTTGTGTAGCAGGGCTTTAGTGCAGGGAACATTCCACCTTCTAAAACTAGAGATCCAAAGCAAAGCTTTCTAGCTCCTCTAAAACAGAAAGAAAGAAAGAAAAATCAACAAGAAAAAGTAGGAATTTGCAGTGGTTAAGAGTTTGGCTGCTAACTGAAAGGTCAGTGGTTCAAACCCACCAGCCACTTCATGGAAGAAAGATACGGCAGTCTGCTTCCATAAAGATTACAGCTTTGGAAACCCTATGGGGCATTTCTATTCTGTCCTATAGGGTCACTATGAGTCAGAATCAATTCTACATCAATGGTTTTTTTTTTTTTAATAGAATTTCCTGGCTCCCCATCCCTCTGTTCTGTGTACTTTTCCATGCCCATACTGGTCTCTTTCCATGGTAATGTTGATCACCTGATAGTAGTAGTATTGTTTTCTCTAGTATTGGAGATTTTCTTAGGGTATTTAATAAACTTTATTCTCACCTTAAAAAAACAACTGTAGGGCTTAGGGCTGTGGGGACCATGGTCTCAGGGAACATCTAGCTCAACTGGCATAACATAGTTTATAAAGAAAATGTTCTACATTCTACTTTGGTAAGTAGTGTCTGGGGTCTTAAAAGCCTGTGAGCAGCCATCTAAGCTACTTCACTGGTCTCACCCCTTCAGGAGCAAGGGAGAATGAAGAAAACTAAAGACGCAAGGGAAAGATTAGTCCAAAGGACTAATAGACCACAACTATCATGGCCTCCACCAGACTGAGTCCAGTACAGCTAGATGGTGCCCAACTACCACCACTGACTGCTCTGACAGGAATCACAACAGAGGGTCCCGGACAGAGCTGGAGAAAAACGTAGAACAAAATTCTAAGTCAAAAGAAGACCAGAGACAGAGACTGGAGAAACCCAGAGAGTATGGCCCCCGGACACCCTTTTAGCTCAGTAATGAAGTCCCTCCTGAGGTTCCCCTTTTAGCCAAACATTACACTGGCCCACAGGACAAAATGAGACTAAAGGGACACACCAGCCCAGGGGCAAGGACTAGAAGGCAGGAGGGGACAGGAAAGCTGTTAATAGGGAACCCAAGGTCAAGAAGGGAGAGTACTGACATGTCATGGGGTTGTTAACCAATGTCATAAAACAATACGTGTACTAACTGTTTAATGATAAGCTAGTTTGTTCTGTAAACCTTCATCTAGAGTACAATTAAAAAAATAAAAATAAAATAAACAGCAATAAAAGCTAATTAAAAAAAAAAAAAA
>NW_004443965.1:20311605-20329300 GCF_000243295.1 Trichechus manatus latirostris
AAAAAAAAAAAAACTGTATCCAACATTAGAAAGGTGTCCTGGCCCAGAAGAAGTAGATGGAGCCTGGCTACTACCACTGACCACTCTGACAGGGATCATAATAGAGGGTCCCAGACAGAGTGGGAGAAAAATACAGAACAAAATTCAAATTCACAGAAAAAGACAAGACTTAGCAGTCTGACAGGGACTAGAGGAACCCCTAAGACTATGTCCCCCAGACACCTTGCTAACTCAGAATTAAAGCTGCTCCCAAAGTCCATCTTTCAGTCAAAGATTAGACAGGCCTATAAAACAAACAATAACATGTGAGAGGAACATGTGTCTTCGTTCAAGAAAGTGTACCAGACCAAATGGTCAACACTTGCCCAAAAGCAGACAAGAAGGCAGAAAGGGACAGGAAAACTGGAAGAATGGATATAGAGAACCCGGGGTTGAAAGGGAAAGGAGGAGAGTGCCGACACATTGTGGGAATTGTAACAAATGTCATAAAATAATTTATGTATAATTTTTTTAATGAGAAAAATAAATAAATAAATGTAGAAATTTATTTCCCAAAAAAAAGTGTTCTGTACTTTCAGGAGGAATCAACCTACAAGTTCATTCAAGTGGAGAAAGAAAACTTAACCAAGGAATTCTAAACATTGAATTATGTTCAGTTCCATGTATGGGCTAAACTTCAAGTTGTCTTTCATCTTACATGACATTATTCTGCTTCATTCTCTCTTCCATGTTCCACTCTCCTGTGTTATTATTCACATTAAAAAAAAAAAAAAGTATCTAGTATTTTTAAGACAATCAGAGTTTTAAATATTCTGATCCGTAGACAAACTATTTGGTCCTAATTTTTGCTTTCAGTGAGGTTGTAGCTCAGCTATCTATTTTAACAAATCTTCCAGTTCATTCTGACACACAAAAAGTTTGAGAACCACAGCCCTAAAGCTATGGCTTTCAAATCAGGCTCTCAATCCTGTCCCTGCCACCCCCTGATTCTGATTTAACCGTTTCCAAAACGGTCCTGACCATTTGCATTTCTTCAAAACTCCCCCAAATGATTATAGTGTTCCAATGTGCAAACAGGGTTGGAAACACTCCTCTAAAGTGTCCTCTTCAGTACAGAGTCACAATCGCAGAAATCTAATTTTTCAATACTATGCTGACATCTTGGTTCCTGATTCTTCTGTTCCAGGTCAATGAGCTTATCTCCATAATTTCCCAAACTTCGACTTCATGGCTGACCATCCATGATTTTTTTTTTTTTTAATTGTCTCTTTCATACTGGGATTTCTGTCTCTCAACCTTCATTTCTTAAGTCACATACCCACTGAAGCCACTCCCTCCCTCTTTTGCTATCTTCCATACACCAACATTTACAATTATTTGGAGATCAAATTCTGCCTTTGTTAATATTTGAAAGTACAGGGTGTTAAAGTTGGAAGAATCTCTGAGATCAGTAAGTCCAAATCATTTTTATTGTTAATAAGGCCAAATAATATGTCCTTTCCCATTAATTGGCAGGGTTGGTTTCTCCTATGGGCAAAAGTGGCAGGCGCTATGGGCCATTTTTTTGGGAAGGGAACCATGATGTAAGGTCCTTAAAGGAATATCTTTTTTAAAAGCAGCTGTCAAATTCTGTCAACTACTGACATGTTCAAACGATCAGATCTCACGAAGGCAGACAGCTTGAGAAGAACGCTCAAGTAACTTTTACTAACACAAAAACTTCTTTAAAGTCATGGCTAACACTATAGATCACAAGCAGTTCTGGTCATTGATCCTTTTTGAAAAGGAAACTGAACCAAAACCTGACCAGGAGAAAGATGACCCCCAAATCAATCATCTCACAAGTCTTATCAAAGTATGTTCTGAAATAGGCACATTTGGCCTTTTTGGCAATATATACAGTGTAGGAAAATTTACAACAAGAAAGCTCAAAAGGTATTAATTACTATTAAACAAAATGTGTAAGTGGTCTGTGTTTTAACTTGAGAGTTAAGTGGGGAAAGTAAAAGGAATTCCAGTCTAGAAAATATACTCAGGGCCCTAGGAATGGTTTTCAATTCTACTAATTGGCAGTGAATATTTTTGCCATATTGCCAAACAAGGGTTGTTTGACTGTTCTATAGTTTTTACAGTCTGTATTTGCTACTTATACAGAAGTGTTGATTTAGAATAAAAAAAATGCACTTAACATAAAAATGATACTTGGTGGAAAGTAACCCAACACTAAAAATAATGAAAAATATTTGAAAGGTGGTAGTTAAAAGATGGCTTTTTGTATGTGGAATCACTGCTAGTTTTATGAGCACACCTCGTTTGTGTCTTCCTTTGAACTGCATTTGTTTTATTTTTGGAGCCCAGATTCCCCACAGTAATATAAAATCACAAAACATAAGAGGCTTCCTTGGAATCATAGAATGTTAAGAGTGAGAGGTGAGTCCTGGAATGGCAAACGCTGGCCTTCTATGACCCCTCCCTCCTGCTGAGCCCATGCAGTCATCAGCAATCCACATGGTCCTCTTTTCGATGAACAGAGACATAATCTAAGAGTTCTTCTCGATGACAGTCTGCTCGATGTAGCAGTCAGTGTACCAGCATGAAATAGATGGCACAACCAAATTAAGATAATTCAAGAAGGATTCAATAAAGAAACTATTTACCAAAGGATAACCCTCAGCTTGTGAGGAGATGGGGTAGTGGAGAAGCCATGGGGGACTATTACCAGCCTTAGGCCAGAAGGGACAGGGAGAGGGGGTGCAGCATGTAGTGGAATCTGGAAGCACAGAGTTATGTGAAGGTGGTCGCAACGAGCCATGATGAAAAATGGGTTCATAGAGAGCTGTTCAAATCCATTGCCATGGAGTCAATTCAGACTCATAGCCACCCTGAAGGACAGAGCAGAACTGCCCCATAGGATTTCCAAGGCTGTGGTCTTTAGGAAGCTGAAAGAACAGAAGAAAAAGTTCAAGACTCAGGTTGCAATTTTGAAGGATTCTGTGGGCAAAATATTAAATGACGCAGGAAGCATCAAAAGCAGATGGAAAGAATTCACAGAGTCACTGTACCAAAAAGAATTGGTTGACATTCAACCACTTCAGGAGGTAGCATATGATCAAGACCTGATGGTACTGAAGGAAGAGGTCCAAGCTGCACTGAAGGCATTGGTGAAAAACAAGGCTCCAGGAATTGACGGAATACCAACTGAGATGTTTTAGCAAATGGATGCAGTGCTGGAGATGCTCACTTGTCTATGTCAAGAAATTTGGAAGAGACCTATCTGGCCAGTCAACTGGAAGAGATCCATATTTGTGCCCATTCCAAAGAAGGGTGATCCAACAGAATGTGGAAATTGCCTAACAATATCATTAATACCAAATACAAGTAAAATTTTGCTGAAGATCATTCAAAAGTGGCTGCAGCAGTACATCGACAAGGAACTGTCAGAAATTCAAACCTGATTCAGAAGAGGATGTGGAACCAAGGATATTATTGCTGATGTCAGATGGATCTTGGCTGAAAGCATAAAATACAAGAAAGATGTTTACCTGTGTTTATTAACTATGCAAAGGCATTGGACTGTGTGAATCATGACAAATTATGGATAATATTGCAAAGAATGGGAATTGCAGAACACTTAACTGTGCTCATGAGGAACCTGTACATAGACCAAGAGGCAGTTGTTCGAACAGAGCAAAGGGATACTGCGTGGTTTAAAATCAAGAAAGCTGTGCATCAGGGTTGCATCATTTCACCATACATATTCAATCTGTATGCAGAGCAAATAATTCGAGAAGCTGGGCTATATGAAGAAGAATATGACATCAGGATTGGTGGAGGACTCATTAACAACCTGCGATATGCAGATGACACAGCCTTGCTGCTGAAAGCAAAGAGGACCTGAAGTACTTACTGATGAAGATCAAAGACAATACCCTTCAGTATGGTTTATACCTCAACATAAAGAAAACACTCAGAACTGGGCCAATAAGTAACATCATGATAAATGGAGAAAAGATTGACACTGTCAAGGATTTCATTTTACTTAGATCAACAATCAACACCCACGGAAGCAGCAGTCAGAAAATCACACTGGGCAAATCTGCTGCAAAAGACCTCTTTCAAGTGTTCAACAGTCCTCACTTTGAGGTCTAAGGTGTGACTGACCCAAGCTATAATATTTTCAATTGCCTCATATGCATGTGAAAGCTGGACAGTGAATAAGGAAGACCGAAGAAAAATTGATGCCTTTGAATTATGGTGTTGGTGAAGAATATTGAATATACTGCCAGAAGAATGAACAAGTCTGTCTCAGAAGAAATACAGCCAGAGTGTTCCTTGGAAGCCAGGATGATGAGACTTCTTCTCACATACTTTGGACATGTTATCAGGAGGGACCAGTCCCTGGAGAAGAACATCATGCTTGGTAGAGGGTCGGTGAAAAAGAGGAAGACCCTTGTGATGGTTAAGATTGTGTGTCAACTTGGTTGGGCCATGATTCTCCGTGTTTTAATGTAATCACGCCCATGACTGAATATACTGTGAGTAGCCAATCAGATGAAAAGGAGTCTCCTTGGGGATGTGGCCGGCATCTGTATATAAGCAGACATTCTGCGTTTTTGCTCTCTCTGGATCCTGTGGCTGCTTCCTGTCATCTCATCTCCCGTTCTTGGGACTTGAGATGTCAGCTTATCTGCCGAACATGGGATTCGTCAATCTGCACAGCCTGTGAGTGGGAGCCCTGCTCTCTGACCTCCCTATCTTGGGCTTGCCAGCTTCTGCAGCGGTGTGACTTGGGAGAGGCCTCTATCCTGATCCACGGACTTGGGACTTTCTAGCCTCTACAATCATGTGAGCTGTTTCCTTGATATAATCTCTCTATATATATACATTTATACACTTTACTAGTTTTGCTTCTCTAGAGAACCCAGCCTAAGGCATTTGGTATGGGGAGTGGGGTGCTGCTCTAACAGATACCTAAAATGTGGAATCTGTTTTGAAACTGTGAATGGATAGAGGTGCGGCAGTGGCAGAGGACCAGCAGCAGCAGAGAACCTGCAGCAGCAGAAAAGCAGCAGTGTCAGAGAACCAGCAGCAGCAGAATCAAGAGTCCAGTGCTAGACAGCACTGGAGCCAACCCACAGAGCGAGAGAGCTGAGTGCCTGTGCGCAAGAGCCTTCCTGGCAGAGTGGAGTGCCTCCGGGCACTTATCATTGGTGGAGCTACAGAGCTTTGGAATACTTGCCCCAGCAGGGCAGATGTGGGCATGAGGCCCGAGGGCCAAGAGGCCACATGAAGCAGAAGCTGAAGAGACAAGGAACACAAGACGCCGAGCTGCCCCAGTCTCAAAAGGTATGGCCGTGACCTCTGGGATTTCAAAGGGTGGAGCCATGGCCCCTGGTGTTTCTAAGGGTGGAGCTGTCACTCCAATGGACTAGGAGAATGTTGCACCTGAGGCCGAGGGAGCAGAGTTGCCATCCCAGTGGGCCTGGAAGGTGGAGCTGAAGCCCAGGGCTGAAGGGCCTCCACTCAGAATCCGGAGACTGTGGCCAATACCTAGAGTCTGGAGGGCAGGGCTATTGTGTAAATTGTCTCAGAGAACAGAGGATGATTTTCAAGCCTTGAGGGCTAATGTAATGTGTTCTGCTAACTTGCTTGGTGCCTGTTATTCCTTCTTTCCCTGCAATTTCTCCCATTTGTAATGGAAATGTCTGGCTTGTGCCTGTTCTGCCACTGTACCTTTGGAAGCAGATATCTTGTATTCTAGATTTCACAGATGAAGAGGAATTTTCGGAATTTGGGCTTGGAGTTAAGACTTTTGCTGTGATATGATGAGATGAGTATATTTTGCATGTTGCAAGGACGTGAATATTTGGGGGCCAAAGGGTGGAGTGTCATGGATTGAGTTGTGTCCCCCAAAAATATCTGTCAACTTGGCTGGGTCGTGATTCCCAGTATTGTATGATTGTGTTATCTGATGTGATTTCCTTATGTGTTGTAAACTCTATCACTATGATGAGATTATATGTGATCTCCTTGTGTGTTGTAAATTCTATCACTGTGATGAGGTCATACTGATGAGGTTGACAAGATTAGTGTCTTAATGCAAACTCTTTTGAGATATAAAAGAAAGAAGCGAGCAGAGACACATGGGAACCTCACACCACCAAGAAAGCAGTGCTGGGAGCAGAGCAAGTCCTTTGGACCTGAGGTTCCTGCACTGAGATGCTCCCAGACCAAGGAAAGACTGAAGCATCACAAGGACCTTTCTCCAGAGCCGACAGAGAGAGAGCCTTTTCCTGGAGCTAATGCCTTGAATTTGGACTTGTAGCCTACTGGACTGTGAAGACAATAAATTTCTCTCTGTTAAAACCATCCACTTGTGGTACTTCTGTTAGAGCAGCCCTAGATGACTGAGACAACACTTTTGCCAAACTTTGTTCAAATTCAAATCACAGGGCAGTCCTCTGACCATTGGCGCATAACCAGAAGAATATTTCTTCCCCCACTTACTACAATATTAATTACTTTAGTACAGCTAAGTAGTCATAGAGACAGAAAAAGTTACTGTGGGTTCAGAACAGGGAGGAAGACTTCTCTAACAAAGAGAAGGGACAAAGTGAGAGAGAGAGCCAATTCCCAGCCTTCTTATCAGAGAATGCTCTGAGCTCAAGGCCTCAGCTTAGGCAGCCTGGATGGCAACCGTAAAGGCAGACAACCCTCCCGGAAATAGTCTACTTGAGAGTAGCTATGACCTTTAGTTGAGAGACACAGTCAGCCCAAGGTGAGCTACAGAAAGAGATCTATGGTAATAATACCCCAAGCTACCCTTATCCCTCTCTCCAGGCTCCTGCATTTACCAAACCCAACAGGAAATAATAAGGCAAGTGTATTCATTTCCTAAGGCTGCCATAACAAATTACCACAAACTAAAACAACAGAATTTTATTCTCTCACAGTTTTGAAGGCTGGAAGTCCAAAATCAAGGTTTCAGCAGGGCCATGCTCCCTCTGAAGACTCTAGGGAAGAATTCTTCTTTGTCTCTTCCTAGCTTCTGGTGGTTGACAGCAATCTTTAGCGTTCCTTAACTTGCAGCTGCATCATTCCAACTTCTGCCTTTGTCTTCACATGGCCTTCTTCCCTGTGGTGTGTGATGGTGTCTCTGTGTGTTCTGTAGTCTTCTTATAAGGACACCAATCATATTGGATTCAGGGCTCACCTTAATCTAGTATGACCTCATCTTAACTAATTACATCTGCCAAGACTTTATTTCCAAATAAAATCACAAATAAAGTCACCTTCTGAATTTTTGACATGAATTGAGGTGGCGGGGACCCTCTTCAACCCAGTACAGCAATGAAGCCGTCTGATGTAGTCCATAAAGTTCAGCTGCCTGAGACAGAGAGTGAGTTAGAGAAGGGTGGAGAGAGAATTTAGACGAGAAAAAGGAAGATACCTAGCACTTGGCAATTTGTCTTAGAGCACACAGCTATTAAGTAACAGAAGTGGGACATAAACACAGGCTTTCTTATTCTTATTTCCAGGCCTTTACTTTGCACTCCTCTGTGTGTGTGTGTGTGTGTGTGTGTGTGTGTGTGTGTCTGTGTGGGCACGCACACACACATGAACTTTGAGGATGAGGAGTTGTTCACTGACCAGATTCGTGTTACATTGTATGACTGGTTAACTCAAAATGCATCAATTGTTCCTTCAGTCCCACGACTAGACCGGGCCCTGCCCAGGTCAAGCAGTCTGTAAGTTCTAGATCCAACCAACCTGACCAGAGGTGCTGCTGCTTAAACCAGATGTCCTTTAGGTCCCTTCCAATAGAGTCAATTTGACTGTAGGGGCTGGTTCTTTCCCTGTACTGGGGAAAGCATAACACTGTTTTCCAGATTTACATGAGCCCGAATTAGCTTACCTTTCTGACCCATGACATTACTGAAAATGTGAACCTGTCTTCAACTCAAGGCTATTTTGGAAAGTCCTGCACTCATAATTAACTGTGCCATGTCCCAGCCTCCCGTGGTATTTGGCAAAAGTAAACAATGAGGATTTTTTAATGAGATGGCCATTCAAGATTGTTTGAAGTGCCACAAAGTTCTCAGTGACCACTGCTGGTTTAAAAAGCTTTTCTCCTCTTTTTTTTTTTAAAGCTCTTAGCATGAAAATATGTGGAAAGCATGGATTTAGGACAACTCTTTATGTACTAAACTTTAGAACAGGGCTGTATTTCCAGACATTCGGTACAAGCACTCTTTCGTGATATATATATATATATATAGGATGTTTTGCAAAATACTTCAGTTTCCCACTCCAGCTTTCTATTGGATAGACAAGATCTTAAATTTCCATATGAATTACATGTTCACTTTCCTCAGTAAGAAGAAATTAAATAACAACTAACACTATTAACTAGGAAACAAACACTTTACATCCACATTCGATCCGCATAGGTTACCCACTCCACTGTGAATCAACTCAGTACAGGTAGCACACAAATAATTAGCCTGAAACATTTTCCTGCTTCAAGCTACTCTGTCATCAAAAGCACTGGAACTGTCATTAGTAAGTATGGGCAATATTGGTAAATATTTACGGTTTTTTTTAATTAAGTAATTTATGTGTAAGACTTTACACAAAGAATAAGAGTCTCTAGATCAAAAGCACTAATAGAAAGTCTGTTTTTGCATTAGCAACAGATCACAAGAACGAAAAACAATAACATGAATAACCATATCTGCATACTCCTATTGGTATGAGCACCTTTAAAGGTTATGAAATCCTGTCACATCCCTTTTAACCTCATAGCAGTCATTTGACAATGACACATTCAGTATCATCCAGTATCATCTCTACGGAGCTATTATAAATTTTCAATGCATGTATTCAGGAGTGCCAAAAAATATAAGGTAGTAAGGCTCACTAATTAAAACACACTACCCAAATGTGATAAGAAATGCAGCTTTTAAAATTTTTATAACTTTGCTTTTCCATGAGCTCACCATTTTGTTGGGCAGTAGATTTAAAAAAAAAACAACCAAAAACATAAAATTGCCAATCAACCATATCTTAGAATAGTGTGGTCTAAGAAACACTTAGGTAATTATCTAGATATTTCAAAGATCACTCCTTATCAAGGCTCTTTCTTGCTCTCCCTTTCTCTCCTTTCTCCTCCCAAGATGGAGTCTGGGTGTAAGGAGGATTTATACAACCCTGAGTTGGAAGGAGAGGGAGACTTTAGAACTGAATGGTTATCTGTAGATCTTCATCGGCCTCTGGCTCAGGGCAGCTGGTCTGATCTGGTTCCTGGGTTAATATTAATTGAGGAGTCTATGGTTGGTGAACTTGTGGAGTGAATGGTCCTTACAGTCTGACTCTACCCAACCTCAGCCACTGATGGTGCTGTGATCTGATGTGACCTTTAGTACCATCTGCAGCTGGTAGCCATAGGATCACTTTACTCACAATGCAGTAATATCCCCGATAAACCTTGCAGCTGGCATCATCAACCACCTGCCCTATCTCCCACAAGAGCAGAGGAAGGCTCTGAATTGCTCACTTAGGCCCACTCTCTGCCTTTTCAGTCTGCCCAGCCCTCTCCTACTGCTGTAAGGTGTGCCTCTGCAAAGTGGTCTCCTCCAAGTCCCAAATGGAAGTATGACAAATCCTCCTCTGCTCTTGACTTTCCCCTGATCTGTATAACAACCCTGACTTGTAGGGTTTTAGCCCTGTTTAGGAGATGAGCTAAGGTTAGTTATGATACATGCATGTTCTGTCTCTCTGTCTGCCTGTCTCTCTCTCTCTGTGTATCTATCTTCACACACAACCTCTGGGCCAAGGGTGGCAGACTTTTCCCCCCTTTCTCTTCCTTTCAGTCCCATGTTTCATCGCCCTTCTTAACTCAGGCAATAAGCCTCATGGCCTAGCTGCAGGAGTTATTCTCTTCATACTGTGAACCAACTCCATAATCTAAGTCAGCCAGGAATTGTTCTTGATAATCATGGGGCAACTAGGAGCCAGAGATTTCCAGCACTTCCAACCGGTTCATTTCAGTTTGACCCCCTACTGAGAATTTGCATTTCCACCCCAGATATACAGAATCAGAATCTACTGGGGATCCATAAGAATCACCTGGGGATCTTGTTAAACTGCAGATTCTGATTCAGTATGTCTGGAGTGGAAATGCAAATTCTCAGCAGGGGATTAAATCAAACCAAACCAGTTCGGAGCCCTGGAGATTCCGGAGCACAAAATACATTGGTTCAAATAATGAGCCCAAAAAAATCTTCCTTCTTACAAGTGATAGTCTCTATTTTTCTATTTTAATCATCTAAGTCCTCTGGGAGGTACAAATGATTTGTGCTTGGCTGTTAACTAAAAGGTTAACATTTCCAATCCATCCAATAGCTCCACAGAAAAAAGGCCTGATGATCTGCTTCCATAAAGATTAAAACCAAGAAAACCTATGGAACTCAGTTCTATTCTGTACCACATGGTGTCTCCATGAGTCAGAATCCATCCACTTCACAGCAACAGGTTTGGTTTGGTTTGGTATTTTACCTAATGGCAGAAGCCCCTTGTGATGGTTAAGATTGTGTGTCATCTTGGCTGGGCCATGATTCTCGGTGTTTTTATGTGATCACTCCCATGATTGAATTATGCTGTGAGTAGCCAATAAGATGAAAGAGAGTTTCCCTGGGGGTGTGACCTGCAACTGAATATAAGCAAACATTCTGGCTTTTTGCTCTCTCTGGATCCTGCGGCTGCCCCCTGTCAGCTCATCTCCGGTTCTTGGGACTTGAGCTGTCAGCTTATCTGCCAAACTTGGGATTTGTCGATCTTCATAGCCTGTGAGCAGAGCCCTGCTCTCTGACCTGCTGATCTTGGGTTCACCAGCCCCTGCAGCTATGTGAATCAGGAGAAACCTTGTGGTCTTGCCTGCTGATCTTGGAATTCATCGAACTTCACAGCCTGTGAGCGGGAGCCCTGCTCTCTGACCTGCCAATCTTGGGCTTGCCAGCTTCTGCGGCTGCGTGACTTGGGAGAGGCCTCTACCCTTATCCACAGACTTGGGACATTCTAGCTTCTACAATCGCATGAGCTGTTTCCTTGATGTAAATCTCTCTATATATACATTTATATGCTTCACTGGTGTTGCTTCTCTAGAGAACCCAGCCTAAGACACCCCTTTTAGTCAGTACCAGATAAAACAGTCATTTCCAGTTTAAACTCAATTAACGCAGTATTCTCCCTCTTTGACCTTCTCCCTGGGTTAACATCTAGGTTCTAGGATGCTTGTGTAGTGTTATGGTGCCTGGTCTTTGGTCATTCTGGCATCTGTTGAGATACACATCCCTCCTTCTGGTTCTTGGCTATAATTGTCATTGTAAATCAGCATCCACTGAGATACTCACATCTCTAACTAGCTTCTGATTTATCACGCTGCTAAAGTCACTGTCCACTATGTCATCTTATCACAGCCAGAAGACAACTTGAGATCTGTAGACTCATTTTCTCAGTTAATTTATCTGTCTTTGTTGGGGGATGGCAAAAACCTGCTATTTTCCTATCACTAAGCGATCATGCAAAAGAGGAAGATCCTCAACAAGATGGATTGACACAGTGGCTGCAACAATAGACTCAAGCATACCAACAATTATGAGGATGGCGCAGGACCAGGCAGTGTTTCCTTCTGTTGTACATGAGGTCGCTATGAGTCAGAACCATCTTGGCAGCACCTAACAATAACAACAACAACAAGTGATCACAAGAAGCTAGATGGGCTATTGAGACTTTCCCTGTCTAAAAACACCTCACAGTTGTCACAATGAGGTAGGGTATGGGGGAAATGCTGGATCTTAAAGCTTTCTCTGGAACATAACCCGTTTTGTTTTTAATGCCTAGATCTCTCTTTGGGACTTGGCCTGAGAATTAGAGGGCAGAGGGCAGGGTCCTTTGTTAGAAGCTCACATCAGCATCTAATTTTCTTGCTTCCTCTCCAACTCACCTCTTCAAAAATCATTGTTTATGCCTAACTGGAACTCAGCATACTTCAAGCTCAAAATCCAAGAACTAGAGCATACGTCAAGCTCAAAATCCAAGAACTAATATAATTATCTTTTGCATTTCTGCTCTAGTAACAGTTGAGTCTTAATGATTTGAACATGTGAAAGGTAGTGGGGTAAAAAACAAAGGGAAATGAGAAAAAAGGAAATATTATTTCCCCATACCATGTACCACATCTATTTCACCAATAGGGAAAACGAAGGTCAGAGAAGGAAAATTTCTTGCCCAAAGTTACTCAACAAAGCCAGAACCAAACCCAGTTTTTCTGATTCCTGGTCTCATGCTATTTCCATCATGTTTCTTCTGACTATTCTCATATGTTTGTTTTTTGTTTGTTTGGGGTTTTGTTTTGTTTTTTAATTGTGATTTAGGTGAAAGTTTACCTTACAGAGCAAATTAGTTTCTCATTAAACAGTTAATACACAAATTGTTTTGTGACATTGATTGCCAGCCCCTCAATGTGTCAACACTCTCCCCTTCTCCACCCCAGTTTCCCTGTTTCCATTCATACTGTTTTTCTGTCCCTTCCTGCCTTTCTCGTCTTTGCTTTTGGGTTAGTGGGCCCATTAGTCTTGTATACATGATTGAACTATGAAGCACGGCTCTCATGTGTGTTACTGTTGGCCTTATAGGCCTGTCTAATCTTTGGCTGAAGGGTGAACCTCAAGAGTGACTTCAGTATTGAGTTAAAAGGGTATCCGGGGCCATGTTTCAGGGTTTCCCCAATCTCTGTCAGACCAGCAAGGCTGGTCTTTTTTTTGGTGGGGGTGGGGAATTGAATTATTTTTCTACATTTTTCTCCCACTCTATCCGGGACTCTCTACTGTGATCCCTGCTGGAGCAGTTGGTAGTGATAATCAGACATCATCTAGTTGTTCTGGGCTCAATTTGGTGGAGGTTGTGGTAGTTGTGGCCCATTAGTCCTTTGGACTAATCTTTCCCTGTGTCTTTGGTCTTCTTCATTCTCCTTTGCTCCAGCCAGGATGGGACCAGTAGTTGTATCTTAGATGGCCGCTCGTAGTATTTACCTGTGTTTGGATTGAATTCATAGCCCCCTTCTTTTTTAGGCAGAGCACTTCAAATAAATGAATGTCTATTTTAGTTAAACCAAAATAATCTGTGTTAGAAATCAAGAGCAATTAAGAATCACATACCATCTTTTCTTCTGAGGTAATCTTGCTCCAACAATTACTGGTTCAACTAATAAAGTAATGATGCCTCTAGGTCACCCCAGGTGACAACTCATTTGAATGAAGAAATTTTTTTTTTTTTTGATAGAAATAACTTCTTCAATTTGAAGATCTCAAACTGTGTACAAAGCTATGTTAGAAGTACCATGAAAGTGATGATGGGCCCTCAGGCAAACCCAATCAGTGAGTGGGCAAATAAAAATGTAATTGAAAATTAACAATGACAACAGACTAAGCTAGTCTATTTCTTTTAGGACATTGTTTCCACCTATATGTGATTTTTCTACCCATTCCTACCACAAACATGCTAATTCAGGCTCATGCAGTCTCATGCCTAAATTACACTGCTGTTCCTATTTCTGCCTTATAGCATTTGCTCTTCTGATCTATCCTAGATACAAAATAATAGTAGAGAGCAGGAGATGCTTTCAACAAATGAATTAACAATTATTAAACCGATGCTAAGTGTCAGGCTTAGTACAAAGGACTTTACATATACACATTATCTCATTTTAACTTGCAGCCTTTGAGATGACGAGTAGATGAGTTGATGTGGAAACTGAGGCTCAAAGAGGTTAAGTAGCTTGCCCGAGATTATACAGTTAATAAACAGTTTACTGTGGTTATTTGCTGTTGAGTTAGCTCTGACTAATTGCAACCAACCTTATATATAACAGAACAAAACATTGCCCAATCCTGCACCATCCTCACAACCATTGATATGTTTGTGGCTATTGTGGGTTTCCCTCATTTCATTGACCTTCTACTTTACCAACCATATGCCCTTTTCTAGTAATTGATCTTTCCTGATAATTTGTCCAAAACGAGCTGAAATCTTACTATCCTCACTTCTAAGGAGCATTCTGGTGGTATTTATTCTAAGGCTAATTTGTTCATTTTTCTGGCAGTCCATGGTATATTCAACATTCTTCACCAACACCACAGTTTGAATGCATCAACAACACAGTTCAAATGCATAAATTCTCCTTCTGTATTCCTTTTTCATTGTTCAGCTTTCAAATACATATGAGGTGATTGAAAAGATCATGCTTTGAGTCAGCTACACCTTAGTCATCAAAGTGACATCTTTGCTTTTTAAAACTTTAAAGAGGTCTTTTGCAGCAGATTTGCCCAATGCAATACATCATTTGATTTCTTGAATGTTTCTTCCATGGATATTTATTGTTGACCCAAGAAGAATGAAATAATTGGACCAATAAACAAATGAAGAAACTGAGGCTGTCAGTAAATGTTGTTGTTGTTGGGTACCATTAAGTTGATTCCGACTCATAGCGACCCTGTGTACAACAGAACGAAACACTGCCTGGTCCTGCGCCATCCTCACAATCGTTGTTATGCCTGAGCCCATTGTTGCAGTCACGTGTCAATCCATCTCATTGAGAGTCTTCCTCTTTTTCGCTGACCCTCTACTTTACAAAGCATGATGTCCTTCTCCAGGGACTGGCCCCTCCTGATAACATGTCGAAAATATGTGAGACATAGTCTCACCATCTTTGCTTCTAAGGAGCATTCTGGTTATACTTCTTCCAAGACAGATTTGTTCATTCTTTTGGCAGTCCATGGTATATTCAATATTCTTTGCCAACACCACAATTCAAAGGCATCAATTCTTCTTGTCTTCTTTATTCATTGTCCAGCTTTCGCACGCATATGAGGCAACTGAAAACACCATGGCTTGGGTCAGGTGCACCCTAGTCTTCAAGGTGACATCTTTACATTTTAACGGTAAAAGGTAGAGCCAGAAAAGAAAAAAAAGTCAATCCATATCTAATCTAATATCATAATCTAATCCATATCTAAACCATACCCCATTCTTAGGATCATGTCTCCATATGAATTTATTAGCACGATTGGCAAAAGTGATTCCCTGGGGATCTATGACCGAGTTGATCCCTTTGATAAGTGATACTTACATTTTTGATCCCTTCCCTGCCTTACACATTCTGCTTGGTCCACCTGGAACTGTCCCACCAGTCTTGCAAGACTCAGCTTTGATCACGTTTCATCTCCTACAGAATGCCTTCTTCATCTCACTGTTTGAACTCAGCACCCTTCCTCTGCTTTGCCATGTCGCTAGGCACACCTCTATAACAGCATAGGTTGTTGTTGTTGTGTGCAGTCAAGCTGATTCCAACTTACAGTGAGCCTATATGACAGAGTAGAACTGCCCCCAAGGATTTCCTAGGCTGTAATCTTTACTGGGGCAGATTCAGGTGTTTTCTCCTGTGGAGCCTATGGTGAGGTTGAATCACCAACCTTTCAGTTAGCAGATGAGCTCTTAATTATAGCACCACCAAGACTTCTTATAACAGCATATATAACAATCTAATCAAATCTACCATTCGTCTACTCCTTCCCCACAAAAGACAGTGAGCTCCTTGAGAACTAGAGCTGTGTTTTTGTTGTCTAGTGCCACACTCACTTTTACCACTGTGGACTTCCACAGTGAAGCAGGCATAGCTGGAGGAAGGAAAAGATACACTGCTAAATCAAGTTAGACTGAAAACTCTACTAAATTGAAACTGAGTTTGTGACTTAAGTGATTAAGAGAATGTCAATTACTCAAGGGTAAACAGAACACTCAGGAGACCTAGTGAGTTCTTTTCTAGTGGCTGGGAAAGTTTAAAGGAACAGAAGGAACAAAAAGATAATGTTGCATTTTAGGTACAGCACACTTGCTCAACAAACTGATCACTTAGTAACCCTAGTGCCTAGGACAGTGAATAAATAAATGAGTGGTTTTCCCTGTCCTAACTACACAGATTTCCCTAGTACTTTACTAGCAATTCAGGACATGCCTCATCTTTCCAACTGAGCAAATTTTCCAGGTACCAGAGCCCCCATCTTTAGGTACCCCAGAGAAGGGGAGAACTCTGCCTTGGGAAACTTTGATCATAGGCACTAACATGTACTATGGATTCACGGAGTGCTATGAAGAAGGTATGTTGATACCTGTTCATAAAGGGCATTGTATGGCATGACAAGGAGTATTACATATATTTTATCATGTAACCCTCACAACAACCTCACAATATAGATATCATTATTTTTCTTTCCATAAAATGGACATGGAAATCTAGATTAGAGGAGCTAAGGAAATTGCCTGTGATCACATTTCAAGTTGATGGAAGATTCCAACCCAGACAATCTGTCTTGAGAGCCCATACTCTTAAACAATACCCAAGATTGTCACTCACACAGGAAGTCTTCAAGTAGGACGTACGAATGAGGACTAGAGGGATTTCAAGCAGAAGGATCAGCATGTGCAAAGGAGTGGAAGTGTGAAGGAGCCTGGTATGTTGAGGAAATGGTGAAACGTTCCAAGGAGCTGGCCTTTAGGAGAAGCGGGGCTTTGTGGCAGAAGTCTGTTGAGATTCCTGGTATGTTGTGGTGAGGAGTTTGAGCAGTCCCTGTGGCCTACAGAGTGGTGGGATTGCTCTGGCTGCAGAATGGAAAATGGAGAGGAATTCAGAAAAAACTGGAGGATTACAAACCTATTAGACTCTGTTAGTGATTATGTGAGCTAAGGCAGTGATAATGGAGGGAGAGAGGAGAGGCTGGATTCAAAAGACAGTTATGAAGAGGAAGCAACAGGATTCAGTGAATAACCAAATGTGGAAAGTAAACAGAAGGGAGGAAAAGAGGGTTATTCTGGAGCTTACTTGGGGTGATTGGTTAGATGGTAATGCCAACAAGGAACAGGTTTGGGAAAGAGGTGATGGACCCAGGTCAGGTATGCCGAGTTTGAAGTGTTGGGGCATCCACATAGAGATCTACATGCAACTAGATACATATAGTTCAGGTAAAGGGTCCTTGTTAAAATGTTATCAGGTATAGTTTTGTTTCAACACCCATATGTCAGTTTATCATACTGTGGTGGCTTGCATGTTGCTATGATACCAGAAGCTATGCCACCAGTACTTCAAAAACCGGCAAGGCCACGCACGGTGGACAGGTTTCAGTAGACCTTCCAGATTAAGCTAGACTAGGAAGAAAGGCCTGGAGATCTACTTTCAAAATTTAGCCAGTGAAAACCTTATGGATCACAACAGAATATTGTATGAAGTAGTGCAGAAAATGAGCCCCCTAGGTTGGAAGGCATTCAAAATACACAATAGCCACAACAATGGACTCAGACATAGCAACAATCATGAAGATGGTGCAGGACTGGGCAATGTTTTTTTATTTATTTATTTATTTTTAATATACTAACAACAACAATAGTTTTGTTAAAAGCCCTTCATCTAGACTGAATTGCTGGGTGGAGGGCTGTGGGGACTGTGGTCTCAGGGAACATCTAGCTCAATCGGCATAACACAGTTTATAAAGACAATGCTCTACATTCTACCTTGGTGAGTAGCGTCTGGGGTCTTAAAAGCCTGTGAGCGGCCATCTAAGATACTCCACTGGTCTCATCCCTT
>NW_004443965.1:20329551-20362940 GCF_000243295.1 Trichechus manatus latirostris
TAACCATTGTCATAGGGCAACATGTGTACTAACTGTTAAATGAGAAACTATTTTGTTCTGTAAGCCTTCATCTAAAGTGAGAATAGCAGCATAATTGGAAGAGCGTAGTCGATGTCACTGAACTGTGCATGTAGAAATTTTTGAAATCGTGTATCTTTGGCTATGTATATTTTCACCAAAAGAAAAAGAAGGTCAAGAAGGGAGAGGGTTGACATGTTGTGGGGTTGTTAACCAATGTCATAAAACAATATGTGTACTACCGTTTCATGAGAAACTATTTGTTCTGTAAACCTTCACCTGAAGTACAATTAAAAAGAAAGAAAAGTCCCTCATCTAGTCCACATGTACACACATATGGCTGAAGACCTAGAAGTGGATGAAATCACCAGGAAGGGTATAGAGTGAGTGAAGGAAAATGGAAACTTTTTTTTTTTTTACCATATTTTCAATTTGTAGATTGTATTCAGATCCTTTTGATTCAAACACAAACACCCTTTTATTTTTCTTCCACTTATGAGTTCTAGCCTCAACAATGTGTTTAATTTTCAAGGATTAGTTTCTATTCTTTACTTGAATTTTATTTCGATATTCCCCAGTGGGTTTTTTTTAATCAAATACTAGGTACGCACACACACACATATTCCCTTTTTTATTTTTTTCCTAAAGTATACATCAAATAACTCTACGACATCTGAGAGAATGCCCAATACGAAAAGGCATCAAGTTTTACCTTATAGGAACTTTCATCTCAATAGCTCATCATCATCAAACTGTGTTTATTTAGCATTGGCTCATGGGCAGCATTTTTGTAAATCCACTTGTAGTAACCAAACCCCTTTTGGCTATGGGATAATGAGCTGCTGGGGTTTTCTTTGTCTTAGTCAGTGATATTATCTCAGGCTATATTGAGCGGCACTGACTTAGTAAACATAATAGGGAATGCATTATTTATCTTATCTTCATAAATAATTAATAAAATTGCAGGTACATCATGTTTCCAGGCTTCCCAGCTCATATCAGTGAAATTAGTATATTATTGCCTTCTCCCAAAGCATCATAATTAATTGGTTGCTGCTGAATGTACTTTTTTAGTTAATTTGTGGGACCTTCTCACGCAGAAGCTGGAAAATAATGGGCTAAATTTTCAAACAGACAAACATGTTACGGTTTGTGAACTTTTTGTTCTTATGGTGTTGAAACTGCATTAGACTCATTTGTTAGCTTCCTACAGGTATCTAAAGAAGCAATTATTGTTAAACGATTCTGAAGTTCCAGGAAAGAGAGTGATCAATAGAAGACTTTCCTTACAGCAATATGGGATTTGACTTTCAAATCCAATTTTTCTTTTGCTCACTTTTTGCCTACCACCCATGCTGACTCCAGCCTTTTCACCAACAGCACCACTATCTTCTGCTTAATTTTTATTTAGGCACTCTTTATTCTTCATTTAGTCACTGACAACAAATAATTAATGAGCACAGATTGTACCCTACTGAACAATCAAATCCGTTGCCGTCAAGTTGAATCCGACTCATAGCGACCCTATATAGGACAGAGTAGAACTGCTCGCTAGTTTCCAAAGAGCGGCTAGCGGATTCAAACTGCCAACCTTTGGGTTAGCAGCCAAACTCTTAACCACTATGCCACTAGGGCTCCGCACTGAACAGTAAGTAATAATAATTATTATCATATTTATAAAGCCCCCTTAGAACGTTTTAAATGCTTTTAAAAATATTAGTTCCTCTTCCTTGTATATGTTAGTCTCTGTTAAGATACAAAGATGAATAAGACCCTACATTGAGAGTGCTTCAAGTCTAGTAGTAAAACTAATATATGTAGTTCAAATGATTAAACCTTGAATCAGAAAATGAGAAGCCTGTGCTTTTCCCCTAGACTCAAAGCTCCTTGAAAGCAGAGTCATATCTGGTTCTTCTTTAGATTCCCAACATCTGGCACGGCAGCTGACACAGTGTATGTCGACTGAATGAAGAATACTAAGAAAATTGTTTTTCTTTCTACTCTGAGTAATACTAACTATACCAGGAGTGCGAGAAAGGGCAGTAAAGAAAACAGACCTGGTCCCTATCTTTATGTTACTGATATTCTAATGGGGAAAAAAGGCGCAAACATGGAAAGAAACAAAAACAAAATTGAAACAGATTTGATAAGTCCTATGAAGGAATTAGGAGCCCTGGTGGCGCAGTGCTTAAGAGCTCAGCTACCAACCAAAAGGTTGGCAATTCAAATTCACCAGTCACTCCTTGGAAACCCTATAGGGCAGTTCTAGTCTTTGCTACAGGGTCACTATAAGTTGGAATCAACTGGACGGCAATGACTTCTGAAGGAGTTAACAAAGGGATGGAGGGAGTGATGGGAGCTGAGGAAAGGATGACTTTAGATTAGCAGGTTGGGAGGCCACTCTGAGGAGGGAGCACATACAGGGCAATCTGAAGAATGAGAAAGAGCCATCCATGGGGACAGACCTAGGGAGGAAGCATCCAAGGCAGAGAACATGGAAAAGACCTACAGAGGAAAAGTGGGGAGAAGGAATTGTAGGTGGACAAGAGTGAAGCAGATCAACTATTGGGGGAACCCCAGTAAGAGATGAGGGTACTTTTGGTCTAGAACAGTGGAAGTGGAGATGGAAATATGTGGGTAGGTTTGAGATCTATCTTGAAATGTGGTTTTCTCTGCTTTTGTTTCTCTTACAATCAGATCTCAATTGCTTTCTATTGCCTAGGAGCTCCTCGATTGTGCTTATTTTCCAGTGCAGTTTTGAATTCTTTTCCAGCCTTTTCTGTTATGTCAAAGGATGTTGAGAAGTGGAGATAGGCTTTCACCCAATGCCCAACGTCCATAAAGCACTCACAAAAGCAAAGTTTGTCTTTGCAACATTCTTTTTCTCCTGTCTTATCCTCTCTTTTGATAACTGTATTAGCTTGAGTTCCTAGAAAGTAGAGCCAGAAACAAAGGCACTAGTGAAAGCTCTTTTCAGGGAGATTGATCCAAGGATCAGGAGTGAAGGAGCAGAGAAGAGAAGCAGAAACACTAGGAGAGCCAACAGGAAGCATTATGGAGATGGCCACAGCTGGGGTAACTGGCTACTCCCTTCCACAGGACCTCATCAGGGGTCAAGTGAAATGAATTTCAGGATCATCTGAGAGGAGGACGAATAAATTATTATTATTAGTTTCCCATTTGTCAAAGATTCACACCCTGAGACTTGAACTCCCCGGCACTTCCATTGTTATGTGAACCCAGAGCCAGTTCCCCAGTGTCTCCCCACACAGCCTGAGCAGAGAAGCCCTGGGACAGGAAGTGGGAGGTGAGTGGCAAGACCAGAGGTGAAGTGCTGTCAGGTTGCAACTATGTGAAGCTAGTAAGGTCCTGCACAGAATTGGCCCACTGTGGTGGCTGGCATAAGATCAGTTGATGCCAAGAGAATCTGAGGAGGTACCTAGAAAGTACCCGACCTCTTGAAATATGGTGAAAATACCATAAGGTATTTAAACCTCTAAGTCATAAGAGTGGGATGGGCAACAGTGGGGTTAATATTTTGTACAGTTGTTCCAGTTTTAAAAGTGCATTCTTCAAATCCCTCCTCTTGTCACCATCCTACTCTACCTATTCATCTGCGTGTGTGTATGCACGCGTACATGAGCACGAGCGTGTATTTGTATAAATGGTTACTTTCCATGTCCAAGATGACCTTGACACCTTTTGTGTATGAGGTGGCAGTCTAACTCTTGAGCTTCACCAGAGATGCCTTTTCAAAGGCTATTTTAAATAAGGAAATACCAAGTTATGTTGATGTACTTTTTAATCCCTCCAAATGTAAGCAAATCAAAATTATTATTAAGAATACATTATGGCCCAAAACACTGTTTCTAGAGCAACTGGTGGCCATTTTAATACCACATTGGTAACGTTTGCAAGCCACTGCTCTCTGGCACCAGAATAACTTAGGCTAGCCAGTGTGCTTGATTCAGTGTTCAGTTAGGGGCAGACGTAGCCTAAACCTTTCATATCCCCAATTACTGCTGTCAACAATCTCCCTACAGACATAGTTATACCCGCCATCACAATATCTAGGGGTGTTTTAAAGGTTGGACAAGTTGAATATCTCCAGGACTCTATAAGGGTTGCTAAAGTATCAAGGGAATCATTTTTACTCAAGTTCGCACACCAAAACAACTCTTAATACAATGGAAAAACATAAATTGGTCCCACTTCTATTCACGGTATGTAAGAAAATGCTTATTTTGAATTTCACTATGGAAATGAGAGGAGTTTTTTGTCAGGCTTAATTTCCCATTGCTTTCTAAGGAAACTGAATTTTGGTATGTGGAGGAATTATTTTTTAAACAAAGTAAAACTTCTGTCATAGATATAACAGCCTTCGGCATTACTGTAGGCAGTTGTAACTAGTGAGTGGGAGCATGAAAGCTTGGAGTTAGAACTGTAACCATGCTAAATTGCTCTTAAAATGGTAGGGAAGGATTGAGAATCCCAGGAAGAGATCTAGGAAATATGAGGCAGGATCAAGAAGGCCGAGCATGGAACAGGGAAGGAGGAAACCTATTAACCGCAAGGATGAGAAGAGGGATCTAGAAGACCAGGGAGGGTTCACTGAGCTTGGTGTACAATTCATGAAACAGGGGCACTGTGCAATGCAAACGCCCTCCTTGTCTTCCCTTCTACAAATCTTCAGTAAATACTTTAGTGTTCTGTAATGCTCTCATTGAAGTGAACTTTTATTTGGGGAAAATTGAAATAAGAGGATTAAATAAAGAAAAGATATATATAATTTTCATCAGTAAGAAATCAGTTTTTCTTACTAAATGTGAAACAAATATTTAAATAATGTTGGTTTTAAGAAGTGTGATTTTTTTTATCCTATAAGACACCACATGAATTTGCCTAGCCCTGACTTTGAACAAATTCTATAATCCAAAGTGAAAAAAAAAACCTTTCCAGTGAAGTGGAGCATGATATAACAGATGATGGCAATCTCCACATGGAAGCCAGTACACTGGTTCTACAATATCTGAGCATCTTCTCTGTAACACCTGCCATGATCACTGAGAGATGCAAAAGTGAATGAGACATGGACCTTACTTTCAAGGGTAGAGGTATATGAAAAAGGAAGTTAAGGACCTCTTCCACCACTCCATCCTGTCAACGACAAGGCTTTGGCAACTATTCCTCTGAAAAATTAATTAGACATGATAATGCTAGCTCTATAGGATCTAGTGTTATAACTCAATCTGTAAAGGAAAAAATACCATTCCTTCCACATTCTAGACATTTGTTTAGGCATTTTTGGTTCATTCTACCACAAGTAGGGCCTCCTTGGAGCAAGCTGGGCATATTTTCCTTGAACAGGCCCTGTTGTAGAATATCGGCTACCCTATTCCACTCCAACCTAATAGAAACATGCTTTAGATAAAACATTTCAATTACAGATTAAACCACCCAGCAACATTTCCTGCATTAATATCTATTTATACTCTGCATGCTTTCTTATAATTCTAATTACTGTGACAGACTGTTTGCAAAAATAGCCACAATTATTCCCCTCCCTGTACCCATACCCTATTGTAATGTGGCCACCCATCTGGGCTGGCCTTGTGACTTGATCAATAGAATGCAGCTGAAATGATGTTGTGCCAGTTTGATCTCAGGCCTCAAGAGAATGTATGCTTCCCTTCATTCTCTTGGACCTCCTCTGCCACCATTTGAACAAGTCAAGGCCAACTTTCTAGATGGCTAGACAACCCCAGAAGCAAAGTTGCCCAGCAGACATGCAGAGTGGTAGAATATTTATGAGACATTGTTCAATCTGCAGACAATGCTGGGCGCTCAAAGACATTTGCAAACCAGGACTCACAGGTGGTTAAACACTGTGTAATGAAAAGTACAACAGATGTGTAGCTGAAACACCTGAGTTGCACTCCATCCCAACTGCTCACTCTTTCTATGCTCAAAGCATAAACTTCCTCATCTGCAAAACGGCAATAATTATCCAGGCCTAGATTAACTCACAGGGTAGGTTTTCTTCTTACATAATTTGTTTATTTTGAAATTTATCAAGTCTATAGAAAAGATGAAAGAAAATTACAATGAACACTTGCATACCCTCCCTCCCTCTTTCTCCCTTTCTCAATCTCTCTCTCTTTTTGCCAAACCATCCCAAAACAGGCTGCAGACATTACAACACTTCACCGTTTAAGTACCTTAGCATGCATCATCCAAGAAAAAAAAAATTCTTCAACTGAACCACAACGCCTCTGTGATTCTTAAGAAAAATCACACTAAATCAATAGCGTTATCCAAAATATAGTCCACACTCAACTTTCTCCAACTGTCCCCCAAATATCTTTAATAGTTGGGTTCTTTTATTTTGTTAGATCCGGAATCTGATCCAGGTTCAGTCACAGCATCAGCTGTTAACTTTTCAGTGTTGCTAATCCAGAATAGTTCCTCCCCACTCACCTCTGCCTCTGCCTCTGCAGAGCTCCAGGCTACTGTCTACAGAATATTCCACCCTCTGCATAGGTCTGTTTCCTCGTGACCAGTTTCACATTAAACATTACCAACAAGAACACCACATGGGTGATGTAAACCTGCATCGTGTCAGGAGGTACATGATGTCAGGTCATCCCATCATTCGCAACCGTGGCCAATCCTGACTCTTGCGGTTTACCTTTGTAATTAATAAATAATCTGCAGGGTAACGCCTTGAGACTATGTGAGTATTCTTGAATACCAACATATTTTCACTCAGCGGTTTTGGTATTCACTGATGATGCCTGCCTGAATCAATTATCACATTGGGGATTACAAAATGATGATTGTTCTATCATTCATCCTACATTAACTTTTCATGGAGTACAATATTAATAAATCAAGATCTGGGTGCTAGGAGTGCTCACTGCCCCTAGGGTATTATTGCTTTCAGGACTTTGCAATAGGGAACATGTATACACGGATATTTGAAAATCGTGAATTTACATTAATAACTCCAGTGCCAATTCAATCCACAGAGTTCTTCTTTCCCGTCCCCCCATCTGTATTTGTAACTCCCTTCTCCTAGTGAAAATCCTAGTTTCCAACAATATTGTATCTATATACCGACTTATTTAGTCTACAGTAAAATACAATATAGTTATAGAATTACAACACCAATACCACTGCCAACAGCAAACTACTAAATAAGGTTCAAGATTTCGTTGCAGTTCTTTTCTTATCTTAGATCATATCCCACTAAGCAACAGTGGGACATATGTTCAAGTATGCTCCAGTTAAAATTTTCTCTATGGTTGTGTTATCAGTCTAATATATAGTTAGGATCGTTTGTTTCTGTTAGTAAATAATCTTGAGGTTTGATTTTTTTAATTCTATTAGATTTAATTTTATTTTTTGAATATGTAAACCTTTAATATGGTTTAAAATCAAAAGTACTTAAAATGTACACTAGGAAGTTCACTCACATTGCCAAGCCTTCCACTCCATTCCCACCCAGCCCTGAAGTAAACTTTACATCTTTATTACTTTCTTATTTATCCATTCTGTGGTTTTTTGTTTTTTTTTTTTGTTTTTTTTTTTTTTTTGGTTGGTTTTTGTTTTGTTTCAAAGATAAGCAAATGCATATACAAATTCTCATATCCCCAGAAGAATACTTTATGACCAGGTTATTTCTCCTGTCCCATCCAGAGCCCCCAAGCTGTCAAGGAGAGAGGTAATTGGAAGAAGAAAGGTTGAAATATGGTGTCAGAGGTCCTGCACCCTGCCTCTGCTTCAGGAACAGGAAAACAAAGCCCTTTTTGAGTTTAAGGTTTAAGAATTAAATAGTAAGAGGGCAAGCTGTGAACTCCATACATGTACTGGGAGCTAAGAGGTGGGGAGTGGGTTGGCTCATCAAGTCTCAGAAGCAGAGGAGGCCTGAACGCAGCCCCCAGTCTCCTGCAGTTACCGAGAAGCAGTAATGCAGCCACACTTCCCAAGCCCCTGAGAGAGAGGGAGAGAAATCTGGCCACCAGAAGGAAGCTAGTAGTCACAGGAAAAGGACAGCACAGTGAACATCAGCATGGGCTGTGTAACTGAAGCATGTAACTGGAGCATGATGGGGACATGCTGCCTCCACAAAGAAAGCAAGTGGCAATGGACACCGATTACCAGCAGCTCCAACACACTGGCCACATATCTCAGTAAACACCAGTTCAGAGCAGATCCAGAACAGGAAGCAGAAGCCCGAGTTAGGAATTAACCCCTAGAAGGAGGAAGAGGAGAGCAAATATTGTGATTTTGTTGTTGATGTTGCTATTTTAAACCCCAAATCACCAAGAAGGAACTGAAGTGACAGCTTATTGGCAGTAGCTAGATTAGGCTTCTGCTCTCAGGCAGAATGCCGGCTTGAGATGAAGTTCAGTTATAGGTAAATAAGAAAGGCCACCATTTTGCATACCAGTTAGTGACCTTTGAAGACATTGTGCCTATGGGCATTTTTCTGGGGAGAGAGTCTATAACTTTAACCAGATTTTCAAAAGACCCCTGAACCAAAACAGACTAAGAAGCCTAGTCATAGAGTCTATGTTTATTTAATAGAGATAATGCCAAGGCAAGAAAAAATAAACTGAGGAGCTTGTTTCACTACAACAGCTGCATTTTATATTTTTGTGATCACTAGACCCTTAGAGGTGAGGATGAAGAGTCTTTGTCTCATGTACTTTGGACATTTTATTAGGAGGGAGCAGTCCCTGGAGAAGGATATCATGCTTGGTAAAGTAGAGGATCGCAGAAAAAGAAGAAGACCCTCTACTAGATGGATTCACACAGTGGCTGCAACTATGGGCTCAAACATAGCAATGAGATTGTGAGGATGGCGCAGGACCAGGCAATATTTTGTTCTGTTGTACATAGGGTTGCTATGAGTTGGAACCAACTCTACAGGTACCTAACAACAATATCTCAGCCACCTGGATGCTCTCATCTTTACTCATCCAGAATTTCATTCATTTTCCTACAACTACCATGTAGGCTTCTTTTTTCTTTTTTCTTTTTTTCTGTTCCCATCTATTTTTCCCTGGTTTACAGTTGAATGTTAATTGATATTTCTCTATATCCTTCTATTCACCCATTGTTAATTATTCAAACAATGCTCATTTGGTTAGTACATTCCTTTTAAATTCTTAAATCTAGATACATCAAAGTTTGTATTGTTTGCTTTATATGTATGCATTGTCAATAAAGTCGAGTTCTGTATTAACATATAAAGTGCATTTATATCCACTTTTTAAGGATTTTTGAGAGGGAAACATTGTACGAAGGAAGAAAAAGATTAGAGTAGTATTTGAAGATCTGCTTTCTAATCCTAACTCTACCAACAATTTCGCTGTGTGACTGCAGAGCTCTGACTGCTAATTCTCTCAGGTGTGAAATCAGTTTGTTAGATGATACAGAGGCAGGTAAGGCAGGGTTTTGGGTCATGTTACTGGGAGAACAAATAACTACAGACAGGCATATCTTTTGATTACTTTTTCTACGTGGTTCACCACCTTCCTTTCACAGACCTTCTTCTAATATCTTTACATCATAGCCTTAGCGATTTTCACGTCATCATGTATTTAAAAATTTGTTGATAACACATGAATTTTGAAGAAGGTAGACTAGCAACTATTATTCCTGATGCCCACTTACTTTTGCTTCTGGCCGCTATAGCTCTTAGGTCCATTTTTAAGCAAAAAGTAAATGAGCACATAACACAGTTGACCCCTTTCCCCACAAAGAATTTTCAGTCATGTTGAGAGTTATCATACAGTACTTTATCTAGGGATGAGAAAGGGAGTTTTAAACAATTCATTAAAATACAACAGCTTTTATAGTATTTTCAAGAAAAATTTTAAAAATCACTCAAGTGTGATGCTTATTATATTTGGAGATTTTGCTGTTGAATATCTACCCCCTCTTAGACTCTCCTCCAAAGTGAATCTTAACACTGATTCTATGTGTATGCTAGAACTAATGAAATAGTTGGAACCCCTTTTGGTTTAACAGCATGTTTTATATTAAAATGGGTCAGGGCTGAATGCTAATTATATTTATCCCAAAGCCACACTGTACATAGCCTAAGGCAGAACACTATCCCATTTCCCTAAGCATACCTGAAAGGTTAAATGATACAAAACAAGTATGAAGATATCTCAGGAAATACAATCTCAAGAATATAAAAACCCAAATTTCATAATATATGCCCAAATGCATGAAATTTTAAAAATACAAAACTCTTCACATTATTGATTTACTTTTTTCAAAAGTAAATTCCTCCTCTATTCACCCACAGAAAATGAAAATCTCAAAGTATACGTGAAAGTATCTCTCTTCATCCAGTTCTTTGTTATTCTGCTCAATTCCATCCAGAAGCATTTAACCTAGGTACCCAACTAGAATATGGGTTCCACCTTCAGCAGTTACAGGCAGGGACATCTTCTACCAGAAGTGACATGTTCCTTCAGCTCCCCCAGAGCGGGTCTTTTCTAATCCTTAATCTTCCATGACCCACTTCTTCAAGTTCAAGAGAATCAACAGATAGCATAAATTTATCAGCATCAGGTCAACTCCTGCAAAATTTAACAACCTTATAAAACCAAAAAACCAAACCCATTGCCATAGTGTCGATTCCCAGTCATGGCGACCCTATAGGACAGAGTAGAACTGCCCCATAGAGTTTCCAAGGAATGCTTGGTGGATTTGAACTGCCAACATTTTGCTTAGCAGCTGTAGCACTTAACCACTATGCTACCAGGGCTTCTAGCAAGCCTATACAAATCCCTAAAACTAGCCCTTTTGTGAAGGCTGAAGAAATTTACAATTCAAGAATCAACTAACATATGCAAAATCCTCTCTCACACAAAAGCGTATATTACAGTCTAGTTCTACATTGTAATTAACAGCCATAGACCATAGCTAAGTAAACACAGTGCTCTATATAGGGCAGTGGTAGAGCAAAAGGAATAGAAAAAAAAGAAAATGTGCTATAGTTTGAGCTTCATCGGTGGGCAACCTGAAGTCCAGCATATGCCAACTTTACATTCAGTTGAGAGGAATCTCATATCAATAAGCTTACTGCAACATTATGATTCTCACATCTAGGAAGAAAAATCCATAACCCATTCAGACTTTATTCTCTCAAAAATTAGCTTGTTACTTTTTGCATAGATTAGTAATGTACTCCAAACTCCAAGTCTTTTCTAAAGTCCTCTTTGTTCCTTGAGGATACATCCCATAAGATAAACTTCTTGATTTAACTGTCAATTCTCCAAGCTCCTAATACTCTAATTTTGAATTGAATGTGAAGAGCTAGGCTTCAATGTCACTTCCACAGAGAGGCCTCTTTTTCCAGGGACCAGATTAGGGCTCTCTGGAACACAATTTCATTCTTCCCTATACTTTCCTTTATTTGCCTCAAATCCCATTAAAGAACTCCTAGCCCTGATGAACAGGAATGGACTAGGCAGCCTAGAAACTCTTTTGGTGCTGCTGGTCCAGTTTGTCACAATTTATAATTCAACAGCATGTGATTATATAACTATGTCTCTCTCTCCCCCACTAAAACTCTAAGTTCCATGAGGGCAGAAACTTTGAACCTCTTCTGGTTTGCTCACCATTTTAATATCAGAGCAGAGCTAAGTGCTTAGCAAGGAACAGGCAGTGTAAATGTTTGTTGAATGACTGAATTATCCATATGAGAATCCCTGCTCCTCAAATTTGAAAGAGTAGGGTATCAGGGGAACCAGAATTTTCCCTAGAGACCAATGTATGAGAAAGTACTTGAAGAGAAAAATGTTATTAAAAAGACAAAAGCAACAGATCATTTGACCTACTTAGTTTTTAGGACTGGCGTTCTCTCCAATAGTGCTAGGTTTTGTTGCAAATAAAAAAATACCATTTCGGTCAAGTCGAGTCGATTCTGACTCATAGAGACTCTACAGGACAGAGTAGAACTGCCTCATAGGGTTTCCACGGAGTGCCTGGTGGATTCGAACTGCCAACCTTTTGGTTAACAGCTGTAGCTCTTAACCAAACAACATGGTATGTGTGATTTATTCAAAGCAGAAGAATATACTGAATAGAATCAAGTTCAAACTCAGGTTCAAAGCATCTGTATTTGCCCCCTTGTCCTCTCGATAGCTTTATAGATTCTATAACTGTTGGTGCCCTATGGAAACGCAACAGGAAGATATTAACCTCTAAAGGAAACTGAATCAAGAAAAATCAATTTGAGGATCTTTGCCAATGCATTTAGAGAACATGGGTTTAGCCAACTTTGAATAAAAGCAGTATGCAAAAGGTACTGGTATGACAAAAACCTAAAATGTGCATTTTTCAAGCTAGGAGGCTGGAGATGTATAACATTTTATGCCTTGCTGTTTCAACATTGTGGCCAAAATTTACAACAATAATCTAAACCAGTTCATTAAAAGTGCTTCCAGTTCCATACCAAATGTCTAGGTTGTCTAAGGGGAGAGATAGGATGTCTGAACAGGAGACAACCGAACCAGACTTCCCAAACCAAACAACAGTTTGAGCAGCTAGTTTTTGTGTGTTTTCCATAATTAGTTTCCCCAGAAAGTTTATTTTGAAGAAAGGATTCCAAGGATTTTTTTGAAAAGTGCTTGAAAATCATAGGTATAAACAACACACTTCATGTTCTTCTCTCTACATATACTTCAGGGAGGAAAATGGCCATTCTAAGTTAGTAAGCGCTGTTTTGATAATTACTATTCAATTCTTTGTCATTATTTTTTCAACAACCAGCTCCTACTTTTCATAACTCTCCTTTGAATCACCTGGAAAGGGGGTGGGAGGTGGGAAATCTTGAACAGTCTTCCTAGAACACAATATCCCTCATCTCTAAATAATTCAGTGGCCTACTACTTTTTCTGCAGCATCCCCATAGCCTTGTTTTGACCTAGTAGCATTTCTACCTTTGGTCTGTCATGATATTTTTAAGATATTCTTCAGCTCAAACATTCACTTTAAACTCTTCTAAAAGTGTCACTTTAAAAGGGAGTGTTATTTATCAGAGTATTTGCACCTTTAGGCTAAGAGAAAAATAGAGTTTGAAGGTTTAAACCTAACTTCTGCAAAGAGCAGTAGGAAAAAAAAAAAAAAACATAAAGTTTTCCATATGATACCATATGTTAATACTTAATATAGAGTGGCTACCGTATCACATTTGTGACTGTATTGTAGCTAAATATTTAGAGGCATAAATAATATTTTTGCTGATCTCCACTACATTTAATCTAATTGCTGTTGGTTGATTTCTCCCATAATTCAAGATCACTTGAAAACTGAACAGTTTCAGCATTGCCTTCCGGTCAAATTGCTGCTTCCTGGGAGTCACTATGGTTCCGCTGGCAGGAGATAGATAGTGTACATAGTGGTTAAGATCACAGAGTGGGAAACCACAGTCCTTGTGTTCAAATATCAGCTAATCCACTCACTAACTGTATGACTTTGGAGAAGTTACTTAATCTCTCTGTACCGCAGCATGCCCATTTGTAAAATGCAAATAAGAGGAATACCTACCTCACAGAGTTGTTGTGAGGACTAAATGAGTTCACTGATGTAGGGTGTCTGACCCAGTACCTGCTATGTAAGTATTAGCCACTATTATTACTACTTAGAGAAATCAGCAATGGAGCCAGGGATTAAATCTGGCCTCCAGGTGGCTCTCATTCTAACTAACTATCATAAAACGTTCAGCAGGAAACCTGTGACAAGGCTATGAAAATTCTTTAGAGCAATTAGCTAACCATTGAGTTATTTAGGCACTAGGGGTAACAACAATTGCGAGGATGGCGCAGGACCGGGCAATGTTTCATTCTTTGTACATAGGGCCTCTATGAGTCGGAACTGACTCGACGGCACCTAACAACAACAGGGGTATTGTGGTTTTAAAGGACTTTTTCTAGAATTTTCTCTTCAACAGTGATACAAAGGAATGGTATAAAGTGGAGGAGCTGGTGGCTGAAAATAATGACAAAGACTTTAATCTTAATTACCAACAACAAGATATGGAAATAAGAATCTCCTTATGCAGACCTACACATTTGGTCCATCCAGCCTGTGCTGTGTTTCTAATTGAGGTTATAGGAAGGAAGGCTAGGTCTAGTTCTGCTTTGCATGAAAGTCATTTATGACTGTCGATCTTAAATAAGTGTACCCCAACCCTTTCTAAGTGCATTTTCATTCCCTAACTAAAGCAATTCTTAAAATGTCTCAACAGGCCATCCTCAACTAAGCCAATTAATGCTACTCTGTATTTATACTAAATGTACCTCTTAAGTTTCTGAAGGGCTTCTCTTATCCAAGGTCTTCAAGATTTTTTTGAACAAGCCCTTGTTTTCTTTATCCAAGCTGTTTGTGGTTTTACTGATATTAATCAGGTTCCTACCCAGTCTTTGGTTTTCTAAATATAGGTGTAATGTTTTAGTATATTTTTGTAAAGAAGCCCCAACTTCCATCCTCATGCCTGCCCGCCATACATGCACACACATTCTCTTCAATTGCTGTTTTTTTGTGTTGTCATTGTTTGTTTTCTCTAACTCTAATATCTTTTCACTGACCAAAATTGTACCCCATATCTCTAAGACAGACACATCACAATTTACAGAAGAAAGAAAGATAACATCCTGTTTTCAGTATCTTCCCTGAAGATGTCCAATATTTTGTTTGACCTTTTGGTCTCTGCAACTTATTGGATGAATATCCTCACAGAACCTTATGCGATGACTCCCAAGTCCCTTCTCACCATAGTGCCTTCTTCTAAAATTATTGATGACTTTACAGAATTTAAACATTTTGAAAATTGGGGAGAGGGATTAATGTTGGCAATAGTGCCAGTTTGAGGCTGACAAACTGTTTGCTGTTTTAACTCATGTGACTCCCAACAGAAAAAAGAAAAAACATTTAGTGATAAAGAAAAATAATCTTATAACATGGAAGAATCTAGAAGGAATTATGCTGAGTGAATTTAGTCAGTCACAAAAGGAGAAATACTTTATGAGACCACTACTATAAGAACTCAAGAAAAGGTTTAAACACAGAAGAGAACATTCTTTGATGGTTATGAGGGTGGGGAGGGAGGGAGAGGGTTATCCACTAACTAGATAGTAGACAAGAATTATCTTAGGTGAAGGGAAGGACAGCACACACTACAGGGGAAGTCAGCACAACTGGACTAAACCTAAGCTAAGAAGTTTCCTAAATACAACCGAACACTTCGAGGGATACAGTAGTAGGGGCAGGGGTCTGGGGACCATGCTTTCAGGGAACATCTAGGTCAACTGGCATAACCAAGTTTATTAACAGAATGTTCTGCATCCTACTTTGGTGAGTGGAGTCTGGGGTCTTAAAAGCTTGCAAACGGCCATCTAAGATGCATCAATTGGTCCCAGCTCACCTGGAGTAAAGGAGAATGAAGAACACCAAAGTCACAAGGAAAGTACTAGCCCAAGAGACAGAGAGGGCCACATAGATGAGAGACTTCATCAGCTTGAGACCAGAAGAACTAGATGGTGCCCAGCTACCACCAATGACTACCCTGACAGGGAACACAACAGAGATTCCCTGATGGAGCAGGAGAAACGTGGAGTGCAGAACTCAAATTCTAGGAAAAAGACCAGACTTAATGGTCTGACTGAGACTGGAGGATCCCCAGAAGGCATGGCCCCTGGACTCTCTGTCAACCCAGAACTGAAACCATTCCCGAGACCAACTCTTCAGACAAAGATTAGACCAGACTATGGGTCATAAAATGATACTCATTAAGAGTGTGCTTCTTAGCTCAAGTCAATACATGAGACTAAATGGGCAGCTTCTGTCCGGAGGTGAGATGAGAAGGCAGAGAGGGTCAGGAGGAGTGTGTTGTCATAGTATAGGGAGAGCAATTAGGGTTACATAACAATGCATGTATAAATTTTTGTATGAGAGACTAATTTGAATTGTAAACTTTCACTTAAAGTACAACAACTTAAAAAAAAAAAAAGGAATGAAGCAGATCACTAGGGCCTGCTATTCAAAATCTGTAAGATATACCAACAAGTTAAAGCGAACACACATACACACTGCCACGCATACATGTAAAAAACCAAACCAGTTGCCGTCAAGTTGATTCCAACTCAGGGTGACCCCATGTGTGTCAGAGTACTACTGTGCTCCTTAGGGTTTTCAGTGGTTGATTTTTTGGAAGCAGATTGCCAGACTTTTCTTCTGAGGTGGACTCGAACAGCCAACATTTCAGTTACTAGCCCCCGACACTTAACCGTTTGTGCCAACCAGGAATTCTGACACACATAAATGAGTGCACATAAAAAATGAATACTGAATAAGGTCTGTAGTCTACTTAGTATTACTATACCGATGTCAATTTCCTGGTCTTGATACTATACTACAGGTATATAAGGTGCCACCATTGGCGGAAGCTGGGGGAAGGGTACATGGGGACTCTATGTACGATTTTTGCAACTTTTGATAAGTCTATAATTATTTCAAAATAAAAATTTTAAAAAAAAGAAAATATAGTGTAGCCTTGGTTTTCTACTTTGGAATGTGTGTGTGTTGGGACGGGGGGGGATTCATTAATATTTTGGCATTTCAAGAACTTGATGTATTATCAAACAAAAAGGTAAAAGATAAATATTATTTGTTGAGTTGTGGAATATGGATCTTAATTCAGCCGCTTAGCAAAGGGAATCAAACTGTTGAAAATTAATTCTGTGATAGGAAGGAAGCTTTTGAATAATAAAATACAGCATTTTGTTTAACGTCGCCCTATTCAATTGAGTCCTTCCAGATTTAAGGAGTTTGATGTCTTCAAAAAGGAATCAGAGGAGCATTCAGGCCTAGCTCAGCGATCTTTATCCCCTTATCACTATTTTGCACCAATATTCATCATCAAGTTTAGAACTCAGAATAGAGTAGGTACCAATGAATGTTTATCAAACCAAATACTCTTCAACATTGCACAGGTCAAAGATTTGGTTAATTGCCATTGCCTCTGAGGCCGGAAAATATGAGTGATTTTTAAGTTTCTTCATACTTTCCTGCATATTTCAAAATTTTTACATTGAACATGTACAAGGGAGAAAAAGGTAAATACCTAAAAAAAGAGTAAGCTGCGGTTTGGGATTTAAGTTTAAGATTTCTCTCTTATTATTCTGAATAAATTTTGTTTGGTTGAGCTTTCTAAAGTGTCAAACAAAAAAGAAATCCAGACTTAGGTAAGAGGAGACTTGAAAAAGTCTATTGCAATAGAGAGAGAGTACTGTTGCAATAGAGGAAAGAGGACTATTGCAATAGGACAAATGCTCCAACCACAAGATCTGCAAGCATCTCAAAGGTTAGGTAGAAAAGGGCTTTTCTTTTATAGGGAAGAGTACATGAATCTAGAAAGAACCAGGAGTGGGAGAGTGCAATGAGCAGGCGGCATAATTAGACAATTGAGAAAGAAATAATTTTCCTTGTTGTCTGCTGATTCTTGGGAGGGTCATTAAGGAGAAGTTGTTCCACATTCTGATGCTGGCTCAGGCTTATGGTGAATCAAAGTTCAGGGGCCTGCAAGGATAGGAGAAACCTAATGTTTGATGAAGTCAAGTTAGCTGCCATTTTGTCAAGATTGGTCAGAGGGGACAAACAGTTCAGCTACTCATTAATGAGAAGAAAATGAGAATTTGGGGGACCTATGTCTTGTCTTGTCATGGAGCCCTGGTAGCACACTGGTTAAGAACTCAGCTGCCAACCAAAAGGTCGGCAGTTCAAATCCACCAGCTGCTTCTTGGAAACCCTATGGGGCAGTTCTACTCTGTCCTATGGGGTCTCTATGAGTTGGAATTGACTGGACAGCAACAGGTTTATGTCTTGCCTTGTCATAGGTAAACAAAAGGATCATCCATGAGTCTTTCTAAGTCATATGGGGAAAGGTGGTTCTTTGTAGTAAGCCATTTCCTGGAAAACAAAAGGGGGGGTTCCTAATTATCACTGTTTTCTAGGAGCACTGGACTCAGGTAAAGCTCAATGTTATCAGCAGCATGTATAATAAGAAGAGAGAATTCTGATCAAAAGGAAAAAGAATGCAGAAGAAAATTTCAAATTCTCATGGAATCTAGACTTTCTAGAGCCATGGAGGCTGGATGAACCCCTGAAACTGTTGCCCTGAGGTAATCTTTAAACCTTAAACTTCAAACCAAAAATATCCCATGAAGTCTTCTTAAAACCAAACAGTAGTTTCGCTTAGCTAGTAAAGAATGTCTGCCTTGAGCACTGTGCTCTTTTAAGACCTATCTACATGGGATCGAATGGACAACAGCAACTTGAAAGATTAGATAGGAAACTTAGGGGGCAGTGAGTTTATATTAATGGAGGAGAAACAACTCAGAAAAGGAGGGTGAAATGGTTGCACAACTAGAAGCATGTAATCAATGTCATTGAATTGCACATGTAGAAATTACTGAATTAGTGTGTTCTGCTGTGTATATTTCCAATAACAATAATAAAAATAAATAAATTATAAAAAATAAAAAAGAAGAAGAGAGCAAACTGGAGTGCAAATCAGGCAGACCAGATGTCAGTGCTGGTTGTCTCACAAGTGTTCAAGATCTTTCACAATTGCTATCTCTGGGCCTTCATTTGTTTCTTCTTAAAATGAGGTGTAAGTGTCAAATGAGTGAAGACACTGGCATGACTCAAACAGAGGTCTGTGAAATTTCTTAAAAAGAATAAAATGCTATAGGAGCCTTAGCTATTATTAAATGTAAGCCTACTGTCTGACAGAACTGGGATGGGGGTCATAAAAAAGGTTTAACTTGTAAACTTATACAGGAAAAAGTACTGAAATTATAGAAAACCACATGTGACAATGTATGTTTAAGGGCTAAATTGTATGCTATAAATTATAAATCCTAGAAAAATCCAAGAGATTAGGAGGGCTAAAAGGGCTAGAGTAGTAAGCCAAGTGTTCCTGGAAAAAAAGGGGGCTTGAGTTAGGTCTAGATAAAAGGTAATATTTGCTTGAGTGGAGGCAAGCAAAGAGGAAAGCACTGATAATATTTAAAGGTCACAAAATGGCTGGCTTATCTGCTGGCGATTCATAGGAAATAAGGTTAATAGTAGGGAGGAGGCTGTACTGTGAAGGACCTTAGAATTCATAACAGACTACAGATGTGATACAGAAGTGGGGAGCTGTTGCAAGTTTTTGAGTTGGGGAAGACATAAAAATGAGGTTTATGGTAAATGAGTTTGGCATACTCATCACACCTGTGCATTTAAGACAGCTCCATCCAGAATGTCCTATTTCACATGTTCATTTAATTGGGGCTGGAACAAAATCCCTAGGCCTGTTCCCCTTAAATGAGTGAATGAAAGAGAGGAAAACAAATACTTCACCCTTGAAAAGTCAAGGGCTGCTTCCCAAAATGGTTTTGTCCAAGTCTACCTTGGGAAATCCTGAAGGAGTCTAGCCATGTGGTAATTCTGATTGTGCTGTTGAAGCCATAGAGACAAAATCTAAAGAGGAAGGTTTTCTGCACTTTGAAATGCCGACAGAAGGAAGATGAAAATACACCACAGACAGCTGTTTGACCTACATGTATCAACACCCTATAGCTGAATTCATCTTAGTGCACAGTCATTTACCATCTTGACTGGAGGAAAAACTGCTTACTCAGGGAGGAAAACAAGCAAAGACTTGGTATTGTCTTGTTAACTTGTTATTCTCACTTGGAGGGAAAAGTGGTTTTCAAATGTATTGATTATTCTGAGTCATGAGTTTGGAAACAACCAAAAGAATAATTAAAAATATAAAAGTCCTGTTTACAGTTCTTTGAAGAAAATAATCGTGTGCTATGGAATATTTCTGATGTCTCAGGAAAGATAGTAGCTGCTTGTGTAACTATTGGGAGAAAGATGTGGCAGTCTGCTTCTGTGAAGATCTAAACAGCCTTGGAAACCCTATGGGGCAGCTTTACTCTGTCCTATACGGTTGCTATGAGTCAGAATCAACGGAAGGCAGTGGATGCGTGGTGGGTGAGTGAGTAACTATGGAGCCCATGTTCATCGTTCTGTTTTGGAATCCTTCATTCCCTAAGCTCCCTGACTTTACTAAGACAATGGTTCCCAACCGGGGGCTATTTTGCCCTTTAGGGGACATTTGGCAAATGTCTGAGAGGGGGCTTGCTACTGACATCTAGTGGGTAGAGAACAGGGATACTGCTAAACCTCCTCCAATACAAAACATTTCTCCCACAAAGAATCATCCTGTCCATAATGTCAATAGTGCCAAGGTGGAGAAAGCCTGAATCTGTTGTTGTTGTTGTTGTTAGGTGCCGTTGAGTAGGTTCCAACTCACAGCGAGACCCTATGTACTACAGAACCAAATGCTGCCCGGTCATGCGCCATCCTCACAATTGTTGTTATGCTTGATCCCATTGTTGCAGCCACTGTGTCAATCTATCTCATTGAGGGTCTTCCTCTTTTTCACTGACCCTCTACTTTACCAGCATGATGTCCTTCTCCAGGGACTGGTCCCTCCTGATAACGTGTCCAAAGTATGTGAGATGTAGTCTCACCATCCTTGCTTCTAAGGAGTATTCTGGTTGTACTTCTTCCAAGACATTCTTGAATTAGAATTAACCTTGAATTAGAGAAGAGAAATACAATTGAGAAAGGAAGGTTGACACAGAAAGCCTGGCTTCTGGGGCAGAGCCTTTGTAGGGAAGCTGGTGAACTTCTTGCCACTTCCTAGTTTACCTGGAAGTTCTATGTACACAAAGAACTTGACCAAGTCAGATAAAATATAGTTTTAAAATCTAAAGTACAGAATTATCTAGTAACGCTGATTTGGAGAATGTCATAACAGACTGAGGCCAAATCCGATTTTCCTAGTTCTTTCCCCTTAATTAGTGGCAGCTGGTCACACAGAGCATGCCTGACCTGCCTTCCCCACCCAGGAGGTGCTGAGAAGCTGACACAATTGCCCACCATGCTTAAGTATTACTTCAGTACTGCCAAATCCTGGGAAGTAGAACTGAAGGACTACACACACACACACACACACACACATACACACACACAAAGAAAAGAAACATAGCATGTGGATAAATAAGTATTACCCCAAATCACCAAATCGCATAAATGTCAAAAAGCTTTGTTGGCACAGGAATAGCACAGCAGTGGACAGGTCTAATGGTGCAAGGCAGTTTATGGTTCTCTGAATTCACAACACAACTGTCACTGTGACCCCATCTCCTACTGTTCTCTTTCTCACTCATTCTCCTCTAGCCATATTGGTCTACTCACTGTTCCTCCAATGTGACAAGCATGCATCAAACATTGCAGTCACAAGCTTTGCCACTTACTTTTCCTCTGTTAGAATGTTCTTCACCTAGACATCTCCAGGATTTTTTACTTGCTTCATTCAGATCTCTACTCACTAACCACTCACTTCTGCACCTCCACCCCCACAATTTGCTAGGCCCTTCCCCAGATTTACTTTTTGTCTAGCACTTACCACCACCTGCCGTTTTACATATGTATCTACTCATTGTCTCTTATGATTAAATTGTGAGCCCACAAAAGATAGAAATGTTATTGCATGCCAGTAAAACTTCTGATCAATACAAAGACCCAGGCACCCAACCTTATCTGGAAATATGGTCTTTGAAGATATTATCAGTTAACATGAGGTCATACTGGAGTATAGTGAGTTCTAATCCAATATGAATGATGTCCTTATAAAAGAGGAGAAGAGACACAGCAAGAGATACAGAGGGAAGACAGCCATGTGAAGATAGAGGCAGAGATTGGAGTTATGCCTCTACAAGCCAAGAACATCACCAGAAGCTAGGAGAGAAGCATAGAACAGATTTTCCCTCAGAGCCAGTGGCAGATTATCCAACAGGCAAGGTAAACACGGTGCTTACCTAGTTTACCAGATCATCTGTAGTGAACAGTTTCACATTTCTTCACCACATCAAAGATTCTGCTTCTAGGTATGGCTGACATCTGTCTCTCTCCCAACCCCACAGCACCTTCCTACAGAATCAAAGCCTCTTTTCAAATCTACAATTCCTGACAGCATGGATGACCCAGTAAGCAAGGTAAGCACAAGCTTACTTGTGCTTACTTACTAATCTGTAGTGAACAATTTCACACAGGTTTCACCACATTGCTTATTGAGTAATCCATCCCTGGGAGCCCTCAGAAGGAATCAACATGGCTGACACCTTGATTTCAGACTTCTAGCACCCAGCACTGTGAGAGCAAAATTTCTGTTCTTATCAGCCACTCAGTTTGTGGTACTTTGTTACGATAGTCTTAGGAAATCAATGCATTATCTATCTCTGTTCCCTCAACTAGAATAAAAACTTCACAAGACAGGGATCTTGTCTATTTGTTTAGAGTTGTATCCCCAGTGCCTAGAATACTGCCTGGAACATTGTAAGCACTCAATAAAAGCATTTTATATAAGTTTTCTTAAATGGCCTTCTATTTTCTTGCTCTCTCATTTTCCTCCCATTAGCTTTTCCTAAGACTCTTAAACTCACTATATTCTGATTTTTAACTTATGCATTTTTATTTCTTTGCCTAATTTTAAACCAGTCACTTTGCTGGCCCTTGGCACTAAGAAGTTTGCTGAACGTTAAATAAACAAGTTCTGAACATCTGCTGTAGGTCACGGTTCTTGGTGCCACATGAAACAAAGAAAACTGAGAGGAAGCCTGGACTTAACCTGTGAGCTTGGTGAGAAGTAGGAGAGATACAGTATGAATACAAGCACTTTAGTGTAAGAAGACATAAGATCTATACTGTAAAGAAGAACAGTGTGATGGGAGGTCACCAAGAGTCCAGACAATACTGACTATGGAGATCAGGCAAAGCTTCAGGAAGAACTGGTGTATGAAGAGAAACTACAAAGAAAGGCAGGTGTTAAACAGGCAGAATTAAAGAGAAAAGGCAGACCAGGTAGAATTATTAGAAAATACATGGCAGATGTATTAGCCAGATAGAGTTTGTGAGGGAGAGGAGGAAGATGAAGAAGATGCATCTGCGTGTAGCAGGAATATCGCTGAGCCAGGAGTCCGGAGACCTGCATTACCGTGTTGGCACTGACACAAACTAGCTGCGTGACATTGGGAAATTAAATAACCAACCTGGATATCAATGAATCAACTGTAAAATAATGAAATAATAGTTCCAAGATTTCGTGACAGCATTGATGGCCAAATCAGTCAGTAGCTGCTTGGCCATTATCAAACAAAATCTTAAGTGATGGCGATGGGTGTGGCTCAGTTAGGAGCTGCTCAGACCAAGGAGAATCTGCCCCCTCCTGTCCTTTGTCCTCAAAGCACTGAGTGTGGCTCAAGCCAGTCAAATTCAGTTTACTAGCCTCCGTGCCAAAGAAAAAATGAAATTTGTCTTACTGAGCCTCCACACCATGATAGCCTGTGTAGTCCATAATGTTTGTATGTACTTCTTTGTGAGAGACAGTGTAAAAGGTTCTGCCTGCCTTTGTTCAAGGAGCTTGATTTGAGGTATACACCTCCTTGCTCCTTGCCTGCGGGCTTGCAATAAACGCTCTTCCTCCCTCCTCACCTCGGTGTGTCTTTATTGACGAGAAGTCGCACGGAGCAGAACCTGCTTTGAGTAACGGTATGACTATGACAATAACAATAAAAATGATGACATTAACAAAAGTCAGAAAGGGGAACGTTTGGGATGAAGAAATGCTTCATTTGGTTTCAGTTATCTTGTGTTTAGGAATCCAGGGCAGCACCCAGGGTATGGCGGAGCCTTATCCTGGGCTGAGTAGCTTTTTGGCTTTGCTCTATGACCCTCCCAGAACTTCTATGAGCCAAATAATATCTTTAATTACATTATTTTTCTTCATAAAGTAGCCAGAGTGGATTCTGTTGTTTGCCAATAAGATTTGTGATTAATGCAAAGGATTTCAAGAAAAAGTTTTCCCATTTTGTTCTTTATAGACCTCAACTAATTCTATTGGGTTGGACCCTATGAAATTGCCATTTTTATAGGTCAAAAATGGTTAAATATTGGCAATTTTATGTCAGTGTTGTGGTGATAAGCACACACTCTGGAATAAAAGAAAGCTGGGTTTAAAACCTGGCTCAAAATTTATCAGCTGTGTGGTTTACACTCTTTAACTTCAGTTTCCGCAGCTGCAAAGTAGCAATACTGGTTTAAACATTTTATAGATGTTGTGAAGATTGAGAAGATACATGAAAAGTACTTAGCACAATGCCAGGCACATCTTATCCTTCTTTTCTTATATTGCAGAGGATATAATGTCTCTCCCTTTCTTAGGGGGCAGAGTCCCTAGGTGGTTCAAGTGTTAACGTGCCAGGCTGCTAACCAAAAGGTTGGAGGTTCAAGTCCACCCATAGGTGTCTTGGAAGAAAGAAAATATCTACTTCCAAAAAATCAGCCATTGAAAACCCAATGGAGCACAGTTCCACTATGATACACATGGAGACTCCATGAGATGGAGTTAACTCAGTGGCAACCGCTGAACCTTCGTGGTTCCTTGTACTACCCTTTCTCTTTCTTTCATGACAATTGCTTCCCTATTATTCTCTCCACTCCCACATTTTCTATCTTTTCTCTCCATTCTCTGCAATCATGCTCAGGTCTTTAATACCAGGACAAAGCTTTACCTGACACTATTGACCCTCTGGCTACACTGCTGTTTTCCCAATTCTTGTAACAGAAGAATTTATATCTTCTGATTTTGCTTCCTCAGGGTCCACCCCATCTACAACTGCTTGGCATAGAGTAGCCAACCCTGCAATTCTGCTGAAATTGTAATTTCAAACGTCACCAATGACCTCTAAATGAACAAATTTAGTGATGTTTTCTAAACTTTAGTCCTTTTTTATTTCTTTGAAGTATTTGAAGCTGGAAACCCCTCTAAAACTTCAAAACTTGAAATCAGTGTTCTTTCATGTCTACATCTAATCAATCATCAGTCACGTTGACACCTCCTTTACAATGTCTCTCATATCCAATTGTCTATTCCCAATGCTCTTTTTCTATTTAAATATTTGAATCAGTTTATAAATATATCCAAACTGGTCACCAATTTAACTTGTCGGTAGAAGAGGGAAATAATTAACTCAATAAAGGACGCTGTTCACGCCAGCTAAGTTGGAGTCCTTGGCAACTAGTCCTTGAAAAAGAGCTGCGTTCATTTCAAAGTAGGCAAAGTTAATCTAACTCAAGATCCATGGCTGTGAAGCTTGCTCCTGGACATATGCCTGACCGTCAGAGATTATAGGGAGAGTTTAGAAAAGGAGGTGAACTGTTACAAGATTAGGAGAATTGCAAAGGAGATGTGATTAACTGGCTTCCCCTACTAAGTATTTATCAGTGTCATACATAATGCCTCACCTATCTCCCTGGAGGACACCTTGAAAAATCAATCCCTGAGTCCTTGTGAAAATGTGATAGTAGCCACTGCCTTTTCTTTTTAGATTTCCTAATGCTGAATAATTTCCTCTGAGTCCTAGAATATAAGACATGTTTTGCTCCAAAACATGCTTTCCATGAAACCCTTAAGTAGTCTCTTTATTAAAGAAATTCCTTATTATCTTGAGTTTAAATTTGGATCTGTTTTAAATATATCTGAATTGTCACCAAAGAGAAATTATAGCAATTAAACTCAATTCTTAAGATCACTTCTGTGTAACTACTTTTTTTTTCCTCCAAAAAACAATTTGCACTTGGGTGAAATATTCAAAGTACATTGTGTCTTTTTGAAGGGGTTGTAGGAGAACACATTTCTCAAGTTTAATTTATTTTCAATGTTTTCATCAAAACACTCAGGAGGATTACATTTTTATTTTTATTGAACAAACCAGATAAATGTTATTTCCACAAGTCAGCACAGGGACATCTATTTTCAAATTTGTGGAGTATTTTAATTTGAAATATTTAGGTATGCTTTTGGTGACAGTTGTCCTAATTGGGGCATCTTTCTGTCTTTTTTTTTTTTTTTTTTTTTACTATAACTAATCTCTCTTTATTCTATGTTCAAGGGTTTTTCCATCTTTCCTAATATAGCAAACAACAAAACTTTCCTCCCATCCAAGACTGAAAGTTTTCTGAAGTACTACTTTTCTAGTTAAAGTAGAATTTTTCATCTCTTGAAAAGAAATACGATCACCAGAAAATGAGGCTAAAATCACCTTTTTCAGGAATGACTGAAGGGTAGAGAAAATTAACGTGGAAAAGGAGACACAAACATTCAAATGAATATAAACTAGCTAGACTGCAAAGAGAAGCAAATAGGTCTCTGAGGAAAGCAAGCAAATGAGCCAATGTTTATTTAGAAAGTATGCAAAAACAGCTCTGCTCAGCTATTCTTACTTCAATGCACTTCCTGCTGTGTTATTAGCAAACCTTATAGACCCCTTTTACTTATTTCATTCACGTAAAATGCCCCCATTCCTAGAGCTCCATTCTGCCTTTCCTAGAAGGCAAATAAAATTGGTATTTGTCATTTCCCACCCAGGGATGGGGGCTTTTGGCAGGACTGAAGAGTGCCCTGAATGAAGAGTCCTAAATTCTAATCCCAGGTCTAATTCTCATTGTCTTTGGGAGGCAAAGGGATTTCCTTCTGAAAACTATGAAAAACAATACAAGCTCACTATATCCACATGGTAGTACGGATCAAATAAGTTGCACTAACAAATGGTGGATGCCAAGAAGGTGTCTCCGTGGCCAGCAGGGTTAAGAGGTCAGGGCAGGAACTGTCATGTTGTTGTTAGCTGCCATCATGTCAGCCCCCGACTCGTGGCAACCCCATGCACAACGGAACGAAATCCTGCCCAGTCCTGCACCATCCCCATGACTGGTTGTGGGTCGGGCAGTTGTGATCCACAGGGTTGCCACTGGCTGATTTTCTCCCTAATCCATATCAGTCTGGAAGTCCTATTGGGACCTGCTCAGTATCATAGCGACAGGCAAACCTCCACTGACAAAAGGGTGATGGCAATGCCTGAGGTGCATCGACTGGGAATCATCCACACGGAAGGCGAGAATTCTACCATTGAACCACCAATGCCTCATATGAGCTGTCATAAGAGATTTTAACCAAACTCAGAGCCTAGCACATAGTAAGTGTTCTGTAATATTTGTTGAATGAGCAAATGAAAGAAAGAATGAACGAATCTGTTGAGTAAACATTGCCAACCTGGCCACTGGAATTAAGAAAGATGATCTCGAACTGTTTGTTAGAAGAATTGCAAAAGATTCTGGCCCTGGAACATGATAGCAGCTCTATAAATATTTGTTAAATGAACAAATAAACCCATCCAGTCAAGCCAAGCTACACAATTTGTGGGACCCAGTAAAAAATGAAAAAGCAGGGCCTTATCTTCAAAAAGCAGGAAAAGAAGTGCCATTTGTTGCTACTGTTGTGTGCCATCAAGTCAATTCTGACTCATAGCGACCCTACAGGACAGAGCAGAACTGTCCCACTGGGTCTCCTAGGCTATAATATTTATGGGAGCAGATTACCAGGCTTTTTTCTCCCAAGGAGCCGCTGACGGGTTCAAACTGCCAACCTTTTGGTTAGCAGCCGAGATCTTAACCACTGCGTCATTACGGCTCCTAAAATGCCATCAAAACCCATTGCCATTGAGTCAATTCCAACTCATAGTGACCCTATAGGACAGAGTAGAACTGCCCAATGGGGTTTCCAGGAGCAGCTGGTGGATTCAAATTGCCAACATTTTGGCCAGCAACCAATCTCTTAACCACCGCACCACCAGGGGTCCATAAAGTGCCATTAAAGGAACTAAATACATAAGGTTTTTTTCTTTCTTCCACAGTCTGTCTCTCTTGATTTATCATGGTGTTTTTTATTAGCTATTTAATGTCATTCTAAGTAAATTGAAATTAAAATTTTAAGTTATTAACATGAATTTTACCATTCATCTTAATAATGAGTAAAGCCAGTTTTAAATGCATATAACTAGTATGTAAAATCTTCATACAAACTTGTACATACATGTATTTTGTTCTTACCATAACAGTGGAAACAAGGCACAAAGTTAACTCAAGTATTTTGTTGTTTATTTTATTTATTTCATTACTTGCTATGTGCACATTCTAACAACACTCTTTACCTTCATATTACTAAAAAGTAAGGAAGGATTGGGAAAAAAAAACCATAGGTTGCCCTATCTTTCCCTTTCCTTCTTCAGAGTAAATTGTTGACTATTACAGGAACTAACGCAAGTATGAAGAAAGATATAATAGGGTTCTTTGGGTGTTCATGTTTCTTAGAATAACATTGCCTTCTTTTTGCATTGAAAGCAAGTTTTGTTTCAAATGGAAAGCATGGTCCCTGGGCCTATCAGCACCCCCGCTTATTCTGCCATACACACAGCTTGCTTACATTGTACTTTCTTTGAGTCTTACAGAACTCCCAGGTATCACAGGTCTTCTAGAATTCTGTGCTCACAGGGCATCACACACATGATAAGCATATAAGATGGCAAGGAACTACAGACATGTATATTGCATGCATTGCCTCTGGTCACACGCATGCTCCACTGCCCCATGAGGCCTCAATGACAAAACAGAAGTGAGCCGTCATAGGGATATTAAACCAAACTCAGGACCTAGCACATGATAAATCTTCTGTAAATATTTGTTGAATTAATGAAAGAATGAATGAATGAATACAAGGAAGTAACCAGGGAATAAAATTATTAAAGATTTGAAGACAGCTACAGCAAAGCATTAAACAAAGCATGGTGGCCTTGTGAGTGCAGGGCCCTGCGCAGACGCACAGGTCGAAAGCCCATAACTTCATCCAGTAAATTAATAAATTGTAAAAAAGAAATAGTAATAGTAGAGTATGGACAAAAGTCATTGTAATACTGACATTATTAATACAGCTAACATTTATTAAGTGCTTACTGTGACCAGAAACCATTTTAAATACTTTATATGCATTAATTCATTTAATCTACATAACCACCTTATGGTAATAATATCGTGTCTAATTTGAAGATTAAGACACTGGAGCACAGAAAGTTATGCTATTAAGTAGTGAAGCCTGCATTAGAACTTAAGCAGTCTGGCTCCAGAGCTGATGCTATTAACCATTATACTGAGCATTTAACCATATACTGCTCTAAGTGGTTTGTGTGGATTAACTCATTAAATCCTCATGATCCCCCTCAAAGATAAGTGCTACTATTTCCTGACTCTACAGAAAGAGAAAAATGAGATTTGGAGAATATAAATTACTCACCTACTTCCAAAACCTAACAAGTGCTAAAGGCAGGATTCAAACTTAGGCCAGTTTAACTCCAAAGCCAGTGTTCTGAACTCTTAAACTAAGTCCCTTCCAAGGAGGATTCCTCTGGAAGATTACAACCTAGCAGGAGAAAAAGCCAGGTGCTGAAGTCACCATAGTTCCAGTCCAATGTAACGAGTGACAGAATTCTTAAAGGATAATAAGTTGGGGGTAAAGTCATGATTTTCATATAAACATAAACATGTGTCAAAGATTTTACTTAGCTCATTAATTAATGAGGGCTTGAGTAAGATGTACAAAACCAGTCCCAAAGAGAATGTGAAGGAAAGACAAACATATGGGCAATCAGAATGCTGAAATAAACTTGCTAATGGATGTAAACCTGGTCAATACCCACATAATAAGCATCATCTCCACTGGACAAAATTTGTTTGCATCTTTATGGACAAGAACAATTTGCATTAATGTCAGTTTTCTGACAGCTAAGTCAGGTCACTATGAGTCTGAATTGACGGCAACAGGTTTGGTTTTTGGTTTTGCTCAGTTTTCTACAATTTACATAATTGTAAAAGAGCTCAGAGACAATGAAAGGTGCAGACTCATGGATTGAGATGATTCCCCAAAGGGTATTATAGACATCTTCTAGCTTTGCATTTAAATGATATCCAGTAATATTTTTTTCCACTCCAAATTTTTTCATAAATTTTCCTGATATAATAGAGGTACGAATTATTCCCTGCCTTTTTATCTTTTTATTGCACACTTCTGGCAAAAAATCCTCACAGACCCAACTATCCACTTGCCTACATCTGAGAAAATCCTATAATGATGAAAACCATAAATTCATAATGACCACTATCAACTAAGCCCTCAACACAGCCTCCAGGAATCCTACTACATTTCTGTGGTCCTATCATCTACCAGCCTATCCACTATGTCACATATTTAACTACGAGTAATGCATGATTATCTACTTATCAGATTGAAGCTTTGGTATCCAACAGTGTCTTCCTCTAGATGCAAGATCATAGGAAGATCTGAGGGTCCTGGGCAAAAAGTTGGGCATAGGAATAGGGGCTGATAGGGACTCAAAGCTTAGCAGTATTTCAATATTTTAACCACCAGTAGGGCCATGTATCTCCTTGTTTCCAATTCACCTACTTCCTCCCAGTACAGTCTCAACGGATGACCTCATCTCCAATCCTCAGAGAAAACTAAAGCCATCAGAAATCCCTTAGCTTTCAACTAACAAGCCTTTCTAACTGCTACATCTACCACATCCTCCTCTTACCTGTGAGACACACAGAAACCTGTAAGACACACAGAGAGGGTATCTGACATCGATTACAAACAGGACAACAGAAGAAGAAGAAAAATAATCAGTCTAGAAAAATGTAGCAATATGGAAAGAAGGAAAGGACCACTGAAACAAAGCAGATACCACTGGTTAGTCTATTTTATGTTTTATAAGAGCTACAGGACAGAATGAACAAGAACAATCAAATATACTTGGCTTCTATAAGAGGATCCCTTTGAGGAAAACTTGTTTGAATCACTTCGAAAGGATCAGAGAGTCCGCTTCCCAGCATAAGTGTGTTAGAGAACCTGATTATAAATAAAATTGAAATGAACCCAAGGGGCATTTGCAATATATCAAATCCCTAAAAATAAGAATTTTAGGTATGCTTCAGTTTGGCAGAGAAATTGAATTTATGGTGAGGATAGCACTAAGATACAAATGCCCAGATTTACAAGGAAAATTTTTGTACTTCCATTTAGCAGCCAAAGATAAAAATTTTGTTCATCCCTTCAGGAGTGAAAAATAGATTCATGTACTGTAACTGAGATTGGATGACATTGTAAAAGAAAGAGATCTACAAAAAGTAATGGACTAGACAATGAGCTTAGCATCTTCTAATAGAACCTCAAGAAATGTGGAATTTCGTACGGAACACTGAAAGTTGATATTTTTAAAGACAGTTTTTATATTTTAAGTCAGTGGTTCTTAAACTCGAGCTTACATCAGAATTATCTGGAGGGCTTGTTGAAACAGAGATTGCTAGGCCTTAGTCTCTCAGCGTTCCTAATTCAGTAGATCTGGTACATAATCCAAGAATTTGCATTTTTAACAAGTTTTCAGGTAATGCTGATATAGCTGGTCCAGGGACCACACTTGGAAAACCTCAGGTGTAAATTATACCTAAAAATAAAATAAACCACTGGTGGGGGGTGGGGTGCTTATTTGAGTCAATGGAGGGGAAATAAACTAATGGGAAAGTTAAAAAAAAAAAATACACATTTGAAGAAATAATTCCTAAGAGCTTTTGACCAAATGCAATACTAATAAACTCAGTATACCGCAGTTGAAAAAACTAAACTGTCCTTTCTCAAAGTCCTCTTACTGTATTCTTTTCAAAAAATTTCATCCTTTGTTTTACAGCTTGTTCCTTATTTGTTTAGTGTTTATGGCTTTTACCATATCCCTAGGATTTGTCTTCCTCTTATAGCATTGCTCTTCAATTGACTTCCTGACACTTGCTTTAGCCTTCTTTTTCCTTGATTCTTGGAAGGCTACCTCTTCATAAAGCGTGCTGTTCTGACTGGCATCAGTAAAGCTGCTGACTCTTCTGGGTTTTTTTCCTACTGTTTTGGTTTCACCCCAGCTGATTTCAACTTACTGAATATTGGGCTAACTAAAAGGGAACGTTCTAAATTAAAGTCAGAAAACTGAAGCAGCATGGGTGGGCCAGTCTCAGCTCAGAATTTGTCCCGTCTTATTTTTGAAGGGTCAACACAGCCATCCACATGGTGCAAAGGTATTATGTACTTGACTGACTCTGCTGCTGGCCAGAGATGCTCTGAAAGATGGTAAATCCCGACTGGCCTCTGCACGAGGCAGCAATGGATGAGGTTGGGTAGTGCTGCGTGAAAGCCCATGCAGAACTCAAAATTGCAAAAGATAAGAAGACATTGAAGCCACTGCTGCCTTAAAGAAGAGGGGAATTAACAAAAGATTGGAGGTGGATAGGAATATAATAAGAAAATGAGAGGAAAAACAAAGCTATTGAGAAGTTTCAGCAACCAAAAATTAATGATGCCTCTGCCACCTGATTTGTAATGCAAGTACATTGTGCTGGGGGAGGGGGCGGTGGGAGGGGGTGGATAGCAAATTAATACAGCATAAATTCAACGGAAATAGCAAAGCTCATCAAAGCTCATCAAAATTCAAGTAGTAAAGTTCAAAGTTTTAAAAAAAAAAAGTTTTCCAGCCCCTTGATTTCTCAAAGGTTGTATTTCTATACTATATCCAAACCCAAACCAGTTGCCATCAAGTTGATTCTGACTGATAGTGACCCTGTAGGACACAGTAGAAATGCCCCATAGGGTTACCAATGCTGTAAATCTTTACAGAAGTAGACTGCCACATCTTTCTCCTGAGGAGCCGCTGGTAGGTTCAAACCTCCAACCTTTGGGTTAGCAGCTGAGCACTTAACAACTGTGCCACCAGGGCTCCTCCTGTGTTATATAATCCCAAAAACAAACAAACAAACAAAACTAGTTTCTAAGAGATTGTAAGTACTGTTTTCTGTGATGGTCAGTTTTATGTGTCAGTTTGGCTAGCTTATAGTCACTAGCTATTCAATTCAACACTGATTAGGTGCTACTGTGAAGGTATTTTGTAGATGTGATTAAAGTTCATAATCAATTGACTTTTAGGGGCATTAGGGGCCCTGGTGGCACAGTGATTAAGAGCTATGGTTGCTAACCAAGTGGTCGGCTGTTCTAATCCATCAGCTGGTTATTGGAAACCCTATGGAGCAGTTCTACTCCTGTAGGGACGCTATGAGTTAGAATCGACTCAACAACACCGGGTTTGGTTTGGGTTTAGCCTTGATAATCTGGGTTGGCCTGATTCAATCAGTTGAAAGGCCTTAAGAGCAGAATTGATGTTTCCCTAAAGAAGAAGAAATTCTAACCATGGTGTCCTAGGCTGGGTTCTCTAGAGAAGCAAAACCAGTAAAGTGTATAAATATATATA
>NW_004443965.1:20363048-20377603 GCF_000243295.1 Trichechus manatus latirostris
CCAAGGAGACTCCCTTTCATCTGATTGGTTACTCACAGTATATTCAATCATGGGAGTGATTACATTAAAACACAGAGAATCATGGCCCAGCCAAGTTGACTCACAATCTTAACCATCACACATGGTCTGCAGCTTCACCACATGCTGAGAGTTCCAGCCTCCCCTTCCTAACACCCTGCCCTACAGATACTGGACATGCCTAGACAACCCTCACAATCAAATTAGCTAATTCCTTGCAATAAATCTCTTAATAAGTATCTCCTACTGGATCTGTTTCTCTGGTTGAACACTTACTGATATAAATGTATCAATTTATTATTTATTTAAAGAGTTTATTATTATAAACGTTTGTTATGTCATACATCTACCTTCAGCTGATGTCCACAGGTCAGGTTCTTAGATACATAACATCAGTTCTCTGCTATGTAAGGTCCCTGGGTGGTGCAAACCCTTTGCATTTGACTACTAACCTAAGTGACAATTTGAACCCACCCAGTGGCACCGAAGAAGAAAAGTCTGGCCATCTGCTCTGTGAAGATTACAGCCAAGAAAACCCTACAGAGTAATTCTACTCTGTATCACATGGGATTGCCATGAGTCGGGATCAACTAGATAGCAATAGACTAAGTTTTTGTTTTCTCTGTTATCTAGTAAATACATATGCCAAAAAGGCGGGAATTAAGATTAGTGGAGAGCTTCTGTTTAAGGCAGTGGACATAATTAAGGGAATAAAGAATTTTTTTAATAAGATGTGTTCTAGATTGAATTGTGTCCTCCAGAAATACATGTTGTAAATCCTAACCCCTATACCTATGGTTATACTCCCATTTGGGAATGGGTTTTTCTTTGTTAAGAGGTCACATCAGTGTAGGGTGTGTTTTAAGCCAATCATGTTTGAGATACAAAAACAGAAAATTAGGCATAGAGAAGCAAGCAGAGACGGGGGAAGATAGATGACACACCTCATGAAGATCACCAGGAAAACAAGCCACGAGGACCTTCCCCCAGAACCAACAGAGAGAGGAAAACCTTCCTCTAAAATAGGTGCCCTGAGTTCAGACTTCTAGCCTCCTAATTGTGAGAAAATAAATTTGTTTATTAAAGCCACCCACGTGTGATATTTTTGTTAGATATTGTTGTTGTTGTTAGGTGGCATCAGGTCAGTTCCGACTCATAGAGACCATATGTACAACAGAAGCAAACACGGACTGGTCCTGCAACATCCTCACAATCCTTGTTATGTTTGAGCCCATTGTTGCAGCCACTATGTTAATCCATGTTGTTGAGGGTCTTGCTCTTTTTTGCTGACCCTCTACTTTACCCAGCATGATGTCCTTCTCCAGGAACTGGTCCCTCCTGATAACACGTCCAAAGTATGTGAGACAAAGTCTCGCCATCCTTGCTCCTAATGAGCAATCTGGATATACTTCTCTCAAGACAGATTTGTTTGTTCTTCTTGCAGTCTCTGATATATTCAATACTCTTCACCAATACCACATTTCAAAGGCATCAATTGTTTTTTAGTCTTCCTTATTCATTATCCAACTTTCACATGCATATGAGGCACTTGAAAATACCATGGCTTGGGTCAGACACACCTTAGTCCTTAAATGATGTCTTTGCTTCTTAACACTTTAAAGAGATCTTTTGCAGCAGATTTGCCCAATAAAATGCTTCATTTGGTTTCTTGACTGCTGCTTCCATAGCCATTGATTGTGGATCCAAATAAAATGAAATCCTTGACAACTTCAAAGTTTTCTCCATTTCTCATGATGTTGCTTATTGGTCCAGTTGTGAGGATTCTTTTTTCTTTATGTTGAGGTGTAACCCACACTGAAGGCTGTGGTCTTTGATCTTCAACAGTAAGTGCTTCAAGTCCTCTTCACTTTCAGCAAGCAAGTTGCATCATCTGCCTATCACAGGGAGTAAATGAGTCTTCGCCAAAGCTGATGCGGCATTGTTCATATATTCCGTCTTTTCGAATTATTTGCTCAGCATACAGATTGAATAAGTATGGTGAAAAGATACAACCCTGACACACACATTTCTTGACTTTAAACCATGCAGTACCCCCTTGTTCTGTTGGAACAACTGCTTCTTGGTCTAAGTACAGGTTCCTCACAAGCACAATTGAGTGTTCTGGAATTCCCATTCTACACAATATTATTCATAATTTGTTATAATCCACACAGTAGAATGCCTTTGCATAGTTGATAAAATACAGGTAAACATCTTTCTGGTATTCTCTGCTTTCAGCCAGGATCCATCTAAGATATTCCTGTTCCACATCCTCTTCTGAATCCAGCTTGAATTTGTGGCAGTTCTCCGTCAATGTACTGCTGCAACTGCTTTTGAGTGATCTTCAGCAAAATCTTACTTCTGTATGATACTGATAATATTGTTTGATAATTTTCGCATTTTGTTGGATGACCTCTCTTTCGAATGGGTACAAACATGGATCTCTTCTAGTCAGTTGGCCAGGTAGCTCTCCTCCAAATTTCTTGGCATTGATGAGTGAGCGCATTCATTTGTTGAAACACCTCTATTGGTGTCTTGGTCATCTAGTGCTGCTCTAACAGAAATACTACAAGCGGATGGTTTTAACAAAGAGAAGTTTATTCTTTCACAGTCTGGTAGGCTACAAGTCCAAATACAGGGCATCAGCTCCAGGAGAAGGCTTTCTCTCTCTGTTGGCTCTGGAGAAAGGTCCTTGTAATGCATCGGTCTTTGCTTGGTCTGGGAGCTTCTCTGCACAGGAACCTCAGGTCCAAAGGATGCGCTCTGTTCCCAGCACTGCTTTCTTGGTGGTGTGAGGTTCCCATGTGTCTCTGCTCGTTTCTCTCTTTTATATCTCAAAAGAGATTGGATTAAGACACTATCTAATCTTGTAATCTCATCAGTATAACCTCATCACAGTGATAGAGTTTACAACACATAAGGAGATCACATCAGATTACACAATCATACAGTACTGTGAATCATGACCCAGCCAAGTTGACAGATATTTTGGGGGACACAATTCAATCCATGACAATTGGCATTCTGTAAATTCCTGCAGACTTTTTTTTCACCAATGGCTTCAGTGCAGCTTGAACCTCTTCCCTCAGTACCATTGGTTCCTGATCATATGCTACCTCCTGAAATGGTTGAACGTTGACCAGTTCTTTTTGGCACAGTGACTGTGCATTCGTTCTATCTTCATTGATGCTTCCTGTGTCGTCCAGTATTTTGCCCATAGAATCCTTCAGTATTGCTACTTGAGGCTTGAATTTTTTCTCCAGTTCTTTCAGTTTGAGAAATGCTGAGTGTGTTCTTCCTTCTTGGTTTTCTATCTCTAGGTCTTTGCATATTTCGTTATAATACTTTACTTTTTTCTTAAGCCAGTCTTTGAAATCTTCTGTTCAGTTCTTTTATTTCATCATTTCTTCCTTCTTTTCGCTTTAGCTACTCTACATTCAAGAACAACTTTCAGAGTCTTTTCTGACATCCATTTTGGTCTTTTCTTTCTTTCCCGTCTTTTTAATGACCTCTTGCTTTCTTCATGTATGATGTTCTTGATGTCATTACACAACATGTCTGGTCTGTAAATTAAGGTGGGATATACTCAAGGTCATACTTTGGCTCTCGTGGACTTGTTCTAATTTTCTTCAACTTCAGCTTGAACTTGCATATGAGCAATTGATAGTCTGTTCCACAGTAGGCTCCTGGCCTTGTTCTGACTGATGATATTGAGCTTTTCCATCGTCTCTTTCTACAGATGTTGTCAATTTTATTCTTGTGTATTGCATTATGGGTCCTGGAAGCAGGAATGGGCAGTGGGATGTTAGCAGAGATATTTAGAATCTACCATTAACATCATTTAGTAGACAGTCACCAAAAGAGTGGCAAACTGAAGACCTCGTCCTCAGTCTAATTCCCACTTGGAGGAAAAAATGTGCTAAGTGTGGTTATAGCTCCTAAGGAAGCAGTGTGCCAGACAGAAAAGGGTAGCACCAGATAACTCTAAGATATCGAAAGCATAAGGAAATATAATTATTCTTTCTCACCCATGCAATGAATCAGTCATCCATTCCTCTTCTTAACACTGTCCCAACTTAAACGTTGTTATTATTGTTAGGTGTCGTCAAGACATTTCCAACTCAGAGCGACCCTATGTACAACAGAACGAAACATTGCCAGGTCCTGCAACATTCTCCTAATTGTTGCTATGTTTTGAGCCCGTTGGTGTAGCCACTACGTCAATTCATCTCACGGAGAGTCTTCTTTTTTGCTGACCCTCTACCAAGAATGATGTCCTTCTCCAACGACTGGTCCCTCCTGATAAAGTATGTGAGATGAAGTATCACCATCCTCATTTCTAAGGAGCATTCTGGCTGTACTTGGAACTACCAACACAGATGTGTTTATTCTTCTGGCAGTGCATGGTATATTTAATATTCTTCACCAACATCATAATTCGAAGGCATCAATTCTCCTTCAGTATTCCTTATTCATTGGCCAGCTTTCACATCTACATGAGGCAATTGAAAATACCATGACTTGTGACAGGCGAACCTTAGTCCTCAAAGTGGCATCTTTGCTTTTTAACACTTTAAAGAGGTCTTTTGCAGCAGATTTGCTCAGTGCAATTCGTCATTTGATTTCTTGACAGCTGCTTCCATGGGCATTGATTGTGGATTCAAGTAAAATGAAATCCTTGACAATTTCAATATTTTCTCCGCCTCTCATGATGTTGCTTATTGGTCCACTTGTGAGGATTTTTGTTTTATGTTGAGGTGCAATCCACACTGAAGGCTGTGGTCTTGGATTTTCATCAGTAAGTGCTTCAAGTCCTCTTCACTTTTAGCAAGCAATGTTGTGTCATCGGCATATCGCAGGGTGTTAATGAGTCTTCCTCCAAACCTGATGCCCTGTTCTTCTTCATATAGTCCAGCTTCTCGGATTATTTGCTCAGAATACAGACTGAATAAGTACAGTGATAAGTACAACCATGACACACACCTTTCCTGATTTTAAACCACACAGTATCCCCTTGTTCTGTTTCAATGACTGCCTCTTGGTCTATGTACAGGTTCCACATGAGCACAATTAAGTGTTCTGGAATTCCCATTCTTCACAATGTTATCCATAATATGTTATGATCCATACAGTTGAATGCCTTTGTGTAGTCAATAAAAGACAGGTAAACATCTTTCTGGGATTCTCTGCTTTCAGCCAAGATCCATCTGACATTAACAATGATATCCCTCATTCCACATCCTCTTCTGAATCCAGTTTCAATTTCTAGTAGTTCCCTGTTGATGTACTGCTGCAATTGTTTTTGAATTATCATCAGCAAAATTTTACTTGCTTGTAGTATTAATGATATTGTTTGATAATTTCTGCATTCTGTTTGATCACATTTCTTTGGAATGGATACAAATATGGATCTTTTCCAGCCACTTGTCCAGGTAGCTCTCTTCCAAATTTCCTGGCAAAGATAAGTGAGCACCCCCAGTGCTGCATCTATTTATTGAAACATCTCAGTTGGTATTCTGTCAATGCCAGGATCCTTGTTTTTTGCCAATGACTTCAGTGCAGCTTGGACTTTTTCCTTCAATACCATCGGTTCTTGATCATATGCTACCTCCTGAAATAGTTGAACATCAAACAATTCTTTTTGGTACAATGACTCTCAAGTATTCCTTCCATCTTCTTTTGATGCTTCCTGCGCCATTCAATATCTTGCCCATAGTAACCTTCACTATTGGAAATCGAGACTTGAATTTTTAACTCATTTCTTTCAGCTTGAGAAAAGAAATGCTGAGCGTGCTCTTCCCTTTGGTTTTCTAACTACAGATCTTTGCAGAGTTCATTATAATACTTTACCTTGTCTTCTCAAGCTGTCCTTTGCAATATTCTGTTCGGCTGTTTTACTTCATTATTTCTTCTATTCACTTTAGCTTCTCTATGTTCCAAACCAAGCTCAGAGGGCAGAGAAAGATGGCAAAGGGAGTAGACGCTCCCATTTACTCCCCTAGCAACTAACCCCCAACAACAAATAAAAACAAGCACAGACAGATCTCAGAACTCTGGACAGCATGTGAGGAGTTGGAGAGTTGGAATGAGTCCAGAAGCAGGGGACAGGAGGAGCAGAAATGGCACAGAAGCTGGGAGAACTCACTAACATCAGGAGTACTTGTTCGTCACCACCATTTTAGGACAGGGCTGGGAAACACCCCAAACAGTGAACACAGAAAGACAGCTAATATGAGGAAGCTGTAGCCTGATTTTTTGAAGGTAGTGTAAATTTGCCATCATAGTTCACAGGGCACGCAACTGAGAGGGGGCGAAGGGAGACTGTGGCACTGGTAGAGAGTGCTGTTGAATCTCATTAAGGCCTGAGACAGACAGGCACTATGATGGGAGGAACTGCAAGGGCAGCAGGGTGAGAGGAATACTTCAAACTGATGGACAGTGACACAGAGGGATATGGCTGGCTCCCTGCCCACAGCAGGACACTGTGAGAGAGCCTTGCAGGCGTGCCCATGAGGGAAAGACATAGAGAGCTCCCACCTTTGCCACATGAAAGTCAAGCCCCATCTCTCACATCAGCATCTGCAACCAGCTAAAACCCCCTTCCACGCATGCATATTGAATTCCAGAGATCAAACATCCAGAACTCACAAATCGGCACTGAAAAAAACCTACGGTTAAGATGCCCTCTAGTAGTTCTCAGGAGAAGATATGAAGCCCACTGCGGCTGGGTCGATTCTGATTCATAACAATCCTGTGGAGAGGAGTGGAGCTGCTCCATGGGGTTCCCAGGGCTATGAGTTTTGTGGAGGCAGGCTGCCACATCTTTCTCCCATTGAGATGCTGGTGGGTATGGGCCCCAGCCTTTCAATTGGCAGCTGGGTGCTTGGCTGCTGCACCACCAGGGTGCCTAATCAGAAAATTCACCCACAAAAACCAGAATACAAAATTTAAAGTAAAAAAAAGATTTAAAAATGGTCCAAGTTCAACAAAAAATAGTAAAACACAAAATCACAAGAAAAGATGTACCAATCAAAAGCAAAATATGAAGAAGAGGAAATATCTCCTATGGAGGCCAGACTACCACAAAGAATTGATCATTTTCAGACTATGGTGCTAAATATATTTAAATAAGGTAAAAAGGACACAGAAAACAAGCTAGCAAAGATCAGGAAACAAATGGAGGAACAAAACGAGAAAGTAAAACTGAAAACATCAAAAAAAAAAGAGAGAGAGCTACTGGAGTTGAAGAATAAAGCAACTAAATTAGAAAAAGCAAGAGAAACAGTCAACAATAGAGTCAAACAGACAGAAGATAGAATAAATGAACTAGAAGACAAAAATAACTGAACTTATCAAGTCTCAAGAGAAAAGAACAAAGAAAAGCGAACAAACCCAAAAGGAAATATGGGATTCAATTAAGAAATCTAACATTAGAATTATTGAAATCCTGGAGCACCATTGCAACAACAGAAGCACAGAAATAATTTTCCAAGAGATAATCAGAGAGAATTTCCCTGACCTGAACAGAGAACCAAGCCTGCAAATACAGTAAGCTACATGAACCCCAATCAGCAGAGACAGCAAAAGGATCGACTCTGCACTATATCCTAATAAAATTTCTGAAAACCAAAGACAAGGAGAGAATTATGGAAGCAGCAAGAGAAAAATAAAATATAACATACCAAGTATCTTTCATAAGAATCAATGCAGATTTCTCCCCAGAAACTCTAGAGGCCAGAAGACAATGGAGTGACATATATAAAATACTGAACAAAAACAACTGTCAACTGTTATGAATGTATTGTGTCCTCCAAAAATGTTGTTAACTTGACTAGGCCATGATTCCCAGTATTATGTGGTTGTCCTCCATTTTGTTATCTGACGTAATTTTCCTATTTATTATAAATCCTAATTTCTACCTGTGGTTAATAAGGCAAGGTTAGGTTACATTTAAGAAGATTATACAGCACCCTTACTCAGGTAACAGCCCTGATCTGATGTAAGGGGAGTTTCCCTGGGGTGTGGCCTACATCACCTTTTATCTTACAAGAGATAAAAGGAGAGAGAAACAAGCAGAGAGAGGGGGACCTCATACAACCAAGAAAGAAGTGCGAGGAGTAGCATGCATCCTTTGGACCCAGGGTCCCTGAGCTGAGAAGCTCCTAGACCAGGGGAAGATTGATGACAAGGATATTCCCCCAGAGCAGACAGAGACAGGAAGCCTTCCCCTGGAGCTGGCACTCTGAATTCAGATTTCTAGCCTCCTAGACTGTGAGAGAATAAATTTCTGTTTGTTAAAGCCATCCACTTGTGGTATTTTATAGCAGCACTAGATAACTAAGACACCAACAAAGAATTTTTTTTTTGAGTCAAAAGAAAGTGTTCTTTATTCCATTCTGCACAGAGGAATCATTAAATACAATGAGTTTTAAGTCACCCCTGAGTAACCCAGCCATTTTTTTAATTTTTATTATTTTTTGTGTTTATTGTTTTAGTTTAAATGAAGTTTACATTTCAAGTTAGTTTCCCATACAAAAATTTATACATACATTGTTATGTGACTCTAATTGCTCTCCCCATACTGTGACAGCACACTCCTCCTTTCCACCCCTGATTCCCCATGTCCATTCAACCAGCTCCTAACCCTCTCTGCCTTCCCATCTCACCTCTGGACAGAAGCTGCCCATTTAGTCTCTAGTATCTACTTGAGCTAAGACACACTCTCCTCACAAGTATCACTTTATGTCCCACAGTCCAGTCCAATCCCTGTCTGAAGAGTTGACCTTGGAAATTGTTTTAGTTCTGAACTGATAGAGAACCCAGGCCATGCTCTCCAGGGTTCCTCCAGTCTCCTTCAGACCATTAAGTCCGGTTTTCTTACTAGAATTTGAGTTCTCCACCCCAACTTTCTCCTGCTCCATCAGAGACTCTCTGTTGCATTCCCTGTCAGGGCAGTCATTGCCAACCAAGAATTCTTTACTCAGCCAAGTTGTCATTCAAAAATGAGAGGGAAATCAAGACATTACCCAACAGAAGTTCTGGGAATTTGCCACTACCAGACCACCTTTGCAAGTACTACTCAAGGGTGTACTCAAAATGGAAAAGCAAGAGTATTAAATAAATACTCATATCTATACACAGGAAAAAATAAATAAATAAAAAATAAGAGAGAGAGAGGTCTAAAAAAATGCAACTACATGGGCAATCATAAAGATCAAGTATATGATATATATACTCAGGAAATAAACTCAATAATTAAATCTCACAAACAATACAACATCAAGTTTGTAAGAAGTAAATTTACTGAATATAGGTTGTATATTGATGTTAATGGAAACACACCTCCAAAATGAGGGAGGGAGGAGCATATTAGGAATAGATTTACTATCTTAAGGTTGTATGTTAACTGTTGTTCATATGTTAACACTGTTGCAACTGTAAGTTGTGTAATGTGATATATGTGGTAAGAACTAAGAAAAACATTCAGAAGAAAAGAAGGAAGAAAACAAAAAGGCTCATCACAAGAAAGCAATCAAACACAAACAAAAACAGAGAAATCAGAATAAAAAAACAGAGAAGACACGAAACACTCAAAAAACAAATAGCAAAATGTGTGAGGTAGACACTTCATTTTCAGTAATAACCTTAAATGTAAATGGTCTAAACACCACATGCAAAAAGCAAAGAGTGGCAGAATGGATAAAAAAAAAAACACGATCCATCCTTTTCCTGTCTACAAGGAACACACATTAGAAGTCAGCACACAAACAGACTGAAAGATAGAGAAAATATTCCATGCAACTACTAAACAAAAAAGAGCAGGGATGACCATACCAATACAAGATAAAACAGATTTTAAATCAAAATCTATTACAAGATATAAAGAAGGACATTACATAATAATAAATGGGTCAATCCAGCAAGAAGACATAACAATTATAAATATGTATGCACCTAACAGCAATGCACCAAAATACATGAAACAAATACTGACTATTATAAAAGGATAAATAGTCAACTCCACAATAGTAATAGGGGACTTCAACACACTATTTTCAATTATAGACAGAATATCTAAAAGGAAGATCACTAAGGACATTGAAAATTTAAATAAAACCATAAGCCAACTGGACCTAATAGACATATAGAACACTCCACCCAGCATCAGAACAATACACATTCTTCTCCAGCACACATGGATCATATTCCAGGATTGACTATATGCTAGGACACAAAATAAGTCTCAACAAATTAAAAATATTGAAATCATATGAAGCATCTTCTCTGACCACGACGGTATGAAGCTAGACGCCAACAACAGGAAAAATAAAGGGGAAAAAATAAATACCTGGAAACTAAATAATACAGTACTAAAAACGATTGGATCATAGAAAAAATTAAAAGTGAAATTAAAAAATTCGTAGAATTAAATGACAATGAAAACACAACATATCAAAACTTTTGGTACACAACAAAAGCAGTACTTAAGAGGTAAATTTATAGCAATAAATGCCTACATTAAAAAAGAAGAAAGAGCCAAAATCATTAACTTAAACTGACAACTTGAATAAACAGAAAGGAAGAGCTAAAGAAGCAAAAAGCTACTAGAAAAAAAGGAAATAATAAAGATCAGGGCAGAAATAAAAGAAATACAAATTGGAAAAACAGTAAAAAGAATCAACAAAACCAGAAGCTGGTTCTTTGAAAGAATAAATAAAATAGACAAGGCACTGTCTAGATTGACAAAGAAAAAAAGCAGAAGAGGCAAATAATCAACTTAAAAATGAAATTCGTAACATTACAACTGATTCAACAGAGATAAAGAAGATCACTATTGATTGCTATGAAAAATTCTACTCCAACAAATTTGAAAACCTAGATAAAATGGACATTCCTAGAAACACACTACCTACCCAAACTAACACAGAGGTAGAAAATTTAAACAGACTTATTACAAAAGAAGAGATTGAAGATGTCATTAAAAAAACTGCCAACAGAAAAAGCTGAGGACCAGCTGGCTACACTGGAGAAGTCTACAAAACATTCAGAGAAGAGTTGACACCAATCCTATTCAATCTCTGCAAAAACATAGAAGAGGAAGGAACACTACCAAACTTTTTTTATGAAGCCAGCATAACCCTGATACCTAAACCAGGCAAAGACATTGCAACAAAAGAAAATTACAGACCAATTTTCCTTATGAACATAAACGCAAAAATTTTTAACAAAATTCCAGCTAATAAACTTCAGCAACATTTTTTAAAAAATTACACACCATGATCAACAGGGATTCATACCAGGATTACAAGGGTGGTTCCAACATTAGAAAATCAATCAACATAATCCACCACATAAATAAAACAAAGAAAAAGAACCATATGATCATATCAATTGATGCAGAAAAGGCATTCAATAAAATTCAACACCCTTTCCTGATAAAAACTCTCAGCAAACTAGAATCAGAAGGGAAATTTTTCAAAATAATTAAGGACATACTTGCAAAATCAACAGCCAACATTATACTCAGTGGAGAAAGGCTGAGAGCCTTTCTTTTGAGAACAGGAATGAGACAAGGATGCCCATTATCACCACTTTTATTCAACATTGTACTGAAAGTCCTAGCCAGAGCAATAAGAAAGTGAAATAAAAGGTATCGAAACTGGAAAGGAAGAAGTAAAACTATCTGTATTTGCAGATGACACAAACCCATACGTAGAAGACCCTAATGACTCCACAAGAAAACTGCTGGAAATGATAGAATAAATTAGCAACATTGTAGGGTAAAGATCAACCCACAAAATCAGTTGGGTTCCTCTACACTAACAAAGACTACTATGAAAAAAATAATCAAGAAAACAATACTATTTATAATAGCCCCCAAATCGATAAATACCTAGGTATTAACCTAACCAGGGACATAAAGGACTTACACAATGAAAATTATAAAACACTACTACAAGAAATATACCACAGTGGCTGTAAAACGGGCTCAAACGTAACAATGATTGTGAAGATGGTTCAGGACCAGGCAGTATTTTGATCTGTTGTACATGGGGTCACTATGAGTTGGAACCAACTCAATGGCACCTAACAAGTACTACAAGAAACTACAAGAGACCTACAAAAATGGAAACACATCCCATGCTCATAGATTTGAAGACTTAATACAGTAAAAATGTCAATTTTATCTAAAGTGATCTTTAGATACAATGCAATAACGAAACAAATCCCAGTAACATTCTTTACTGAAATGGAAAAACTAATGACTAACTTTATATGGAAAGGAAAGAAATCCTGAATAGCCAAAGCAATACTGAAGAAAAAGAATAAAGCAGGAGGCCTCACACTCTCTCGTTTCAGAACATACTATACAGCTACTGTAATCAAAACAGCCCAGTATTGTTTCAACTATAGACATGCAGACCAGTGGAATAGAATTCAGAACTCAGAATTAAACCCAGCCATCTATGGACAACTGATTTTTGACAAGGGGGCAAAGTCCATTCAGTGGGGAAGAAACAGCCTCTTTAAAAAATTATGTTGGCACCTGATAGGGAATCCAAATATCTAATATTCAGAGCTACCCACGAGCTGAAGCAAAAAGCACACAAAAATGGGGGAAAAATAGACAAATTCCTGAAAAAGGCAGACAAATTCTTAGAAAATACAGACAAAAAAATGAAAGAATTCAGGAAAATAATGCAGGAACAAAATATCAAAATCAATTCACAACTAGAAGTCATACAAAAACAACAATTAGAAATCCAGAACATAAACAACAAGATTTCAGAAATGAACAATGTCACAGAAGGGCTGAGGAGCAGGTTTGAAGAGTAGAAGACAGGATGAGCAAAATTACAACTCTGTATGAGGAAAAATCAGAAAAAAGAATGGGGAAAAATGAAGACACTCTGAGAATTATGTGAGGTACAATCAAAAGCAAAAATTTGAGAGTGATCAGCGTTCCAGAACTGGGACAGAAAACAGAAAACACTGAAAGTATCATTGAAGAACTTCTGACAGAAAACTTCCCCAATATCATAAAGATGAAAAGCTGGCCATCCAAGAAGCTCAACGAACCCCACATAGAAGAGACCCCAAAAGAAAATCACCAAGGCATATCATAATCATATTTGCCAAAACCAAAGACAAACAAAGTATCCTGAGAGCAGCTCGACAAAAACAAAAAGTCACATACAGAAGAGAAACAATAAGACTAAGCTCAGATTATTCAGCAGAAACCATGCAGGCAAGAAGGCAATGGGATGACATATATAAAACCTTGAAAGAAAAAAATTGCCAGCCAAATTGCCTGCAAAAATCTCATTCAAATATGATAGTGAAATTAGGTCACTTCCAGATAAACAAAAATTAAGGGACTATTTAAAAACCAAACGAAACTTAACACAAGACTTATTAATAGGAATCCTTTGATCTGAGAACAAACAACGTCAGCTCACAGGCTGAATCTAGGACGCAAGATCGTACTAGTCAGATACTAATCTAGGAAATGAACTCTCAAGGACTATCCAAAACCAAAAGAAATACAACAGAGAATCTGAGCAGTTAATCTGTAAATGACAACAACATCAGAACAATAAAAGAGGGAATAAACAGTGTAGGTATAGAACCTTCTAATGGAGAGGAAGGCAAGGCAATACCAAGTAATAAACGACTGCTTCAAACTTAGAAAAATAAGGGTAAATTTCACAGTAACCACGAAGAAATTTAACAAACCTACTCATTAAAATAAAGAGGAAAAACATAAAGTCTCAGTAAAAACAAAACCTACAAAAACAAAAGAAATGAAAAAAAAATCCACAAACAAAAGGAATTCAGCAGAGGAGAGTAAGAGGAACAAAGAAAAAGTCAGCACCACAAAAAAAAAAAGCACTCAGGAATCAAAAACACTAGAAATAACAAATGTTGGAGAGGCTGCAGGGAGATTGGAACTCTTATGCACTGCTAGTGGGAGGGCATTATGATACAATGATTTTGGAAAATGATATGGTGCTTCCTTAGAAAGCTAGAAATAGAAATACCATACAATCCAGCAATCCCACTCCTAGGAATATATCCTAGAGAAATAAGAGCCATCACACAAATAGACATATGCACACCCATGTTCACTGCAGCATTGTCCATGATAACAAAAAGATGGAAACAACCTAGATGCTCATCAAGAGGCGAATGGATAAACAAACTATAGTACATACACACAATGGAGTATTATGTAATGATAAAGAACAATGATGAATCTGTGAAGCATTTCATAACATGGATGAAACTGTAGGACATTATGCTGAGTGAAATAAGTCAGTCACAAAAGGACAAATATTGTATGAGACCTCTACTGTAAAAACTCATGAAAAAGTTTACACACAAAATAACTATCTTTGTTGGTTAGAAGGGATGGGAGCGGTGGGGGGGCGGAATACTAAATAGACAATAGGTAAGTGGTAACTTTGGTGAAGGGTAAGACAGTACACAATACTGGGGAAACCAGCACTACTTGTACAAGGAAAGGTCATGGAAGC
>NW_004443965.1:20378476-20382278 GCF_000243295.1 Trichechus manatus latirostris
TGTTAACCAATGTCATAAAACAATATGTGTACTGACCATTTAATGAGAAACTATTTGTTCTGTAAACCTTCACCTAAAGTACAATAAAAAAAAAAAATGACGTTGGCAAAATTGAAAATCCATCTGCAGAAAAATGCAACAGGACCCCTACTTCACACTATACACAAAAACTAACTCAAAATGGAATCAAAGATCTAAATGTTAAACCTAAAACCATAAAATTCCTGGGAGAAAACTATGGGACCAAATCTTTTGTAAAAATAAGATAACAAACATAAGATCAAATGCATGAATAGAAGACATTTTCAATTTGTCATTCCTGGCATGGCAGACCATACGATTGTCCAATTCAAAATGGCCAATACCAGTCCATTGTAGCTCATTAATGCCTATGATATCAATCTTCAAGCGTTGCATTTCATTTTTGACCACTTCCAATTTTCCTAGATTTCGACTTTGTACATTCCACGTTCTGATTATTAATGGATGTTTGTAGCTGTTTCTTCTCATTTTTGAGTGGTGCCACATCAGCAAATGAAGGTCCTGAAACTTGACTCCATCTATGTCGTTAAGGTCAACTCTACTTCGAGGAGGCAGCTGTTCGCCAGTTGTATTTTGAGTGCCTTCCAACTTTAGGGACTCCTCTTCTGGCACTGTATCAGACAATATTCCTCTGCTATTCATAAGGTTTCACTGGCCAAGTTTTTTAGAAGTAGATTGCCAGGTCCTTCTGGTCTGTCTTAGTCTGGAAGCTCCACTGAAACCTGTCCACCATGGGTGACCCTGCTGGTATTTGAAATACTGGTTGCATAGCTTCCAGCATCACAGCAACACACAAGCCACCACAGTATGACAAACTGACAGACAAGTGGTAGCATTTCTTAAATAAAGCAAACCCACCACCCTCGAGTTGATTCCAACTCATAGCGACCCTATAGGACAGAGTAGACTTGCCCCATAGGGTTTCCAAGGCTGTAAATCTTTATGGAAGCAGACTGCCACACCTTTCTCCTGAAGAGCAGCTGGTGGGTTCGAATCACTGACCTTTCAGTTAGCAGCAGAGTGCATTAACTACTGTCCTACCATGGCTCCTTGCATTTCTTAAATAGGATACTTAGTTCCATCTCCATTACAACCAACCTGCTCTAAGTCACAATCATGTCTTGTCTGGATGGCTATAGTCTCCTCACATCCATTTGACCCCTACAGTCTGTCCTTCATAATGGAAGGTAAAGTGGGCCTTTGAAAACACAAATCTAAATGCTATTCACTCACTTAGTATTCTTTCACGGCTTTCAATTGCTTTTGGATTATTCTCAGTATCTCTAACATGCCCTGGAGGGCCCTGCATGATCTGACCCTCCTACCTCTCCAGTCTCTTCTCTCCATGCTCACTACGATCTAAACAACAGCCTCCAGTCAGTCCCTCCCATGCACCACGAACTCTGTAATTTTTTATAACCTTTATTGCTACTGGTAATTCAGTAGTTTTTTGTATAATTGTTTGATATCTGACTTCCCTGGGAGTCTGTAAACTGTATAGGAGCAAGGACAAGTACTGTCAAGTTCATTGCCATATCTCTGGGTGCCCAGCAGCATCTGACACAGAGCTGGTACTCAATAAATAAATATTTGTTGAATAGATTAATTCTTTGCTACAAGAATGAAGTTTCCAGACAGAGAAGTGTTTCTGTATATCTCCCAAACTGACAAAATGAAACCATCAAAAAATACAAACCTCTGCTCTCCCCTGTGCCTGGAACTAAAAAAACTAAAGGAACAATCTCTGACAGAACACAGCTTAACTTCAAATACTAGACACATAAGAAGTATCCCCTGGAAATATGAGAAGAGACAAAAATTACCACATTATGGAAAATTTTACCAGGTTTTAAAGAAAGTGAACAATTTGCAGAAGCATAACAAATAACTACAATGAAGAGATTTACTGTGACAGATACTGTAAAGTTTGCAAAAAGTAATCTACTCATATTAGCAATTATATTTGCATTTATGAAGACGGACTGCTATGAATTGGGAAAGATGAAAATCAAGACAGATTAGTTTTACTGGAGCTAGTAAAGTTAATTAGATAACACCAAAAACAAACAAATAAATCAGAGAACATGTTTGACAAATTCTCCCAGAATTCAACGGAAAATCACAAAGAAAGATAAATACACTAAACAAAACAGTGGGAGTGTGGGAGGGATTCAGAATATCCAGTACACATGTATGGCAAACTTTCAGAGGAAGAAGAGTCAGGGGAGAAGCAATAATCAAATAAAAAATAGAAGAAAATATCCCTGATTTGAAAGGCTGGGAAAAAGAGCAATATGAGTTTTCAGAATAAAGGTGTCCATTTACTACCTGTGGCACAGTGGTTAAGAGCTACGGCTGCTAACCAAGAGGTTGGCAGTTTGAATCCACCAGCCACTCCTTGGAAACCCTATGGGGTAGTTTTACTCTGTCTTATAGGGTCACTATGAGTCAGAACCGACTCCATGGCACCTAACAACAACAATATAAATTTAATTATAAAAATAAATTTAAAGAGCCACAATTGTACAGATTGTTAAAGTTTTAAATTTTAAAAATATAGAAAAGTCTTGCAGGAACACAAAATAGATTAACTCCAAAGAACAAAAAAATCAATGTAATCAGTAAAATGTCAAATTCTGTTTAAATAATTGTACCAACATTATTTTGAAATTTAATATAAATATAAATAATCCTTTGTATTAGTCAGGGTCCTCCAGAGAAATAGATAATAGATGGACGGACAGATTGACAGATAGGTAGGTAGAAATGTAGGTAGGTAGACAGAGAGATAAGGAATTCGTTCACACAATTGTGGACGCTAGCAAAGGAGCCCTGATGGTGCAACAGTTAAGTGCTGGCTGCTAACCAAAAGGTTAGCGGTTTAAACTCACCTAACGGCTCTTTGGGAGAAAGACCTGGAGATCTGCTCCCATAAAGGTTACAGCCTAGAAAACCTTATGGGGCAGTTCTACTCTGTCACATGGGGTCACTATGAGTCAGAATCCACTCGGCAGCACCCAACAACAACAGCAAGTCTGAAATCTGTAGGCAGGCTGCCAGGCTGGAAACTCAGGCAAGATTTCATGTTGCAGTCTTGAGCCCAAAATTTGTAGGCCATACAACAGGCTGAGATCTCCAGCAGGATATCTGTTACAGCCTTGAAGCAGAATCCTCCTCTCAGAAATCTGTTTTTTGCCCTTAAGACCTTCAACTGATTAAACAAGACCACCCACATTATCAAGGGTAATGTCTTTCATTTAAAGTCAACTAGTTATAGATGTTAACCACATCAACAAAATACCTTCACAGTAACATCTGGGCTAGTGTTTGACTGAACAACTGAGCACTATAGCCTAGACAAGTTGACACATAAAATTAACCATCAAACCCTTGAAAGATAAAATCTATACTTACAAAAGAAACTAATAATAAAAGTCTAGATCTAACAGCTCATCTCGGTTCAAACAAGTTATGATGGGGGGAACATAAATAGAAAAGTATTTTAAACTTTAGGAATATGATAGAGCTCGGGGACAAAAAGAAACCATAGAGGCCAGGGTTCAAACCCTGATCCTGTAATTACTAGATTTGTGCTCTAAAGCTAGTAGACTTAGCTCCACAAAACTTCTTTTCTAGGATGCCCTTTATCACCACTCATATTTAACACTGTGCTGGAAGTTCTAGCTAGAGCAATAAGGCAAGAAAAAGAAATAAAGGGCATCCAAATTGGTAAGGAAGAAGTTAAACTGTCCCTGTTTGC
>NW_004443965.1:20384236-20432126 GCF_000243295.1 Trichechus manatus latirostris
CCCGGCTACCACCACTGACTGCTCTGACCAGGATCACAACAGAGGGTTCTGGGCAGAGCTGGAGAAGGATGTAGAACATAATTCCATCTCACAAAAAAAAGACCAGATTCACTGGCCTAAAGGAGACCGGAGAAACCCCGAGAGTATGGCCCCCAGACACCCTTTTAGCTCAGTGGTGAAGTTATCTCCGAGGTTCACTGTTCAGCCTGGAAGTGGACAGCCCTGTAAAACCAGTAGTCCAGTGACAAGGGCCAGAAGGCAGAAGGGGACAAGGAAGCTGGTGATAGGGAACCCAAGGTTGAGGAAGGATATTGTTGATGTTTTGTGAGATTGTTAACTATTGTCATAGGGCAACATGTGTAGTAACTGTTAAATGAGAAACTGTTTTGTTCTGTAAGCCTTCATCTTAAGGGAGAATAGCAGCACAATTGGAAAAGCGTAGTCAATGTCACTGTAGAAATTTTTGAAATGGTGTATCTCTGGCTATGTGTATTTTCACAAAAAAAAAAAGGTTGAGAAGTTAGAGGGTTGACAAGTTGTGGGGTTGTTAAGCCAATGTCATAAAACAATATGTGTACTACTGTTTAATGAGAAACTATTTGTTCTGTAAGCCTTCACCTGAAGTACAAAAAAAAAAAAAAACTTGAACAACCTCTTACTTGAAGAATTACACCAAAATCTATTTAAACAATGTAATTCTATGCAAACTGACCATGGAAAAAGGCCAAAACTTTTTTTTAAAGTAGATCAGCCTGATGGAAAATAATACCTTGATTTTGTATAACAGAAATACAAAGACCGCTTTTTTAGCTATATTTTTCGGGTTTCAGACATTATTTGGTTATCTTAGCCCAGTGTTTGACCCTTTTTAGCCCCTTACAATGGAGGATATTAAAAAGTAAACAAACAATGACAAAATTTTTAAAAACCTGAAAATATTAGCACGTTGGTTTTGCATTATTACCACCAAGGCCGTAAAATTTAAAAATCCCTCTCTAGCATCAGAAACTCCAGAAATTGATAATATGCATGGATTGCAAGAAGGATTTTTTTTTCCTTACCTTCCCACAAATAAGTTCTTCCCTTTGATCTAATATTTCACACTGTCTTCAAAGAGAAATTGGAGCATGCCTTTTCCACTTAATAGAACTAGTTATTGAGAAGCTGGGACTACTAGATAAAGAGCTTAACTCCTCTGTATCATCATTTCTTGAAATTCTCTTCCAAGCTCCTCTAAAATGAAGTCAGAGAATGTGGTACAAGAAACTGTCTGAAATTTGTTGAGACATGTGCTTTATGGCCATATTCATTTTTTGTTAATGTTTTATGAGCTAGAAAATATTTTCTCCCCAGTGGTTGGAAGCCATCAGTGTTCAGACAATAAGCATTACATCAATATAGTTAATTATATTGTTTGGATCTTCTGTAGTTTTACTGGTTTTTGTCTGCTTGATTTATCAATTACTGAGGTAAATTACATTCTCCATTATGATAGTTGATTTTTCAATTTCAGCTCATATTTTAGTTCAATATTGGCTTTATATATTTTGAAGGTATATTATTAAATACTTCTGCATTACAAATTATTATCAGTATCTTCATGAAAAATTGAAACTTTTATCAACATGTAGTAAACTTCTTTATTTTTAGTAATTATTTCCACATTAAAGTCTTTTTTTTTCCAGCTAAAATGCCTATACCAGCTTTCTTTTGATTTAGATTTTCTGGTGTATTATTTTCTAATTTTTTGCTTTCAGTCTTTCTGGGTCCTTATAAACAGAATGAGACCCTCTGTCTCTTGTAAACAGCAAATTGTGGGATTCTTTTTTTTAATACAGTCTGAAAATTATTATGTTAATTTACCTTAGTCTTCAAAGTGACATCTTTGCTTTTTAACACTTTAAAGAGGTCTTTTGCAACAGATTTGTCCAAAGAAAAATATACACAGCAAAATATACACCTAATCAATAATTTCTACATGTACCGTTTAGTGACGTTGATTACATTCTTTGAGTTGTACAACCATTCTCACCCTCCTTTTCTGAGTTGTTCCTCACCTATTAACATAAATTCACTGCCCCTGAAGGTTCTGTCTCAGTCATCTAGTGCTGCTCTAACAGAGATACCTCAAGTGGACGGTTTTAACAAAGAGAAATTTATTCTCTCACAGTCCAGTAGGCTACAAGTCCAAATTCAGGGCATCAGATCCAGGGGATCACTTTCTCTGTCGGCTCTGGAGGAAATTCCATGTCATCAGTCTTCCTTTGGTCTGGGAGCTTCTCTGCGCAGGAACCTCAGGTCCAAAGGACACGCTCTGCTCCCAGCACTGCTTTCTTGGTGGTATGAGGTTCCCATGTGTCTCTTCTCACTTCTCTCTTTTATATCTCAAAAGAGATTGCATTAAGACACTAATCTTGTCAACCTCATCAGTATAACCTCATCACAGTGATAGAATTTACAATACATAAGGAGATCACATATAATCTCATCATAGTGATAGAGTTTACAATCCATAAGGGAATCACATCAGATAACACAATCATACAATACTAGGAATCATGACCCAGCCAAGGTGACAGATATTTTGGAAGCACACAACTCAATCCATGACAGGTTCCTATCTAATCTTTCCAGTTGCTGTTGTCACTTTGATCCCATATAAACCAAACCAAACTGGTTGCCATAGAGTCAATTCCGACTCATAGTGACCCTATAGGACAGAGTAGAACTGCCCCATAGGGATTCCAAGGAGTGACTGGTAGATTTGAACTACCAACCTTTTTATTAGCAACCATAGCTCTTAACCACTACACCACCAGATGAGCCCATATAGATAGTTCTTAAAATTGTGTAACACTCAAAACAGATATTTTTTACTAGTTAAGCTAAACTATTGTTTGGTTTTAAGAAGTCAACCCTTTTTAAGTGTAGCTCTGCTCAGACTTTGGATTGGTCCCTCACTATTCTGCTGAAAAATTAATATATTTCAGTGAGTTTGAAAACTTTGCCTTTTTTAACAGGAGAATTATAGAACTTCTGTCTCTGCTGCTCCCAGGATGGACTTGACGAACCTTGGGAATCCATTGGGTTGGCTTTGCTGCCTTACCTATGAAAACCATTACTAGACATCTTTCTTTCAACAATCTTCACATCTTTTATTTCACTCTGTCTATAACCAGAACATGAGCTGTGTGTAGGGCAGGCGTTAGTAGACCTACTTACAAATAAGGATAACTGAAATAGCTGTATACATAGGTGATCGTGAGCAACTGGAGGTGGGATCAGGTCATCTGGACTCCGGTCATCTATTTCACAGCCCTTTGCTCTTCCCATGCAAGCTTTGCAGTTTTCCCCAAGCAACTTGGAACTAGTTAGCTTAGAAATAAAAACTACCCTCAAAAACATCTTAAGTTTATCACAAGAATGACCACTAAAAAGCATAGTAGGACTCCTGAGAAAATATTTTACTTATAAATGTGAAGATGACTGTTTCTTCTTAAAAAGAAAACAAAAAGAGGGTTTATTAATGCTGATGGAGTCGCTAGGTGGTGCAAACGATACACACTCTGCTGCTTACCAAAAGTATAGAGGTTCAAGTCTACCCAGAAACACCTCTAAAGAAAAGCCTGATGATCTACTTCTGAAAAATCAGCCATTAAAAACCCTAAGGAGCACAGTTCTACTCTGACACACTTGAGGTTACCATGAGTGGGAGTTGACGCCATGTAACTGGTTATTAATGCTGATGCAAGTAAAAAAGCTAAGAAAGATCTGCCCAATTTTCAAGACCAATGCCTCTGAGTCATGAGCATCAACATGCCAGCTCCATCAGACCTCTCTGTCTTGAAACTGTCACAGATCTATTACAGTTCTAACTCCACCAACACAAGAATATCTTTTAAGGGATTTGTCTGTCTTGACCAAAGGACAAATGGTTGATGTTTGGAAAAGGGTACTTTTTAATCAAACGTGAATGCTCACACTCAAAGACAATGGAAGCAACAAGAAAAATTAGGGTGAGTTTCTTCTGAACTTCTCAGGAATTCAGCAAACTTCCACTATTACTCTCATAAGTTTTGTTCCCAAAGCATCTGAGCTCAGTTCCTGTGTTACTACTGTGAAGGCTTCCTTCAGAAAGGTGACAAAGATGGGCAGGGGCTTGTGAGGTCACTTTGTAAGTGCTTCATTAAAGTGGCAGGAAACATCTCCCAGCACCTCCTTATAAGTCTGTCCTCTGTGCCCTTTCTCAGTGTTGCAGCATTTTAACTGGAGCAAGAAATATCCAGAAAGGAGTGCAAGCTCAGCCCAGACCAAGATCAAAATCTTACTAGCAGCTGATTACACACAAGATGCAAGTAATAAGGTTCAGATTAAAAACATGTCTTCACTTTTCCCATCTTGTTGACTATCAGTCTATACAGAACTAGCACCAAGCCAGCCCAGAAATTCTTCTCATCAAGTGTTTGGTCCCATGGGCTTTGTCCTGTCTCTGCCTCTGTAATAAGGTTGAGAAGATTATCATTCCTGAATATATTTCTGGCTGTATCCCTGGATTTTTCAAAGTGGCATCTACAGAAAATAAAAACCTCTCTCTTGTTTGATACAGGTTGCCTCACATAGCACAACTTTGATGTGTTATTATGCTGAAGAAACACCCTCCCCACTAAGGGTAAGGACAAAACAAAACAAACAAAAAACCACTGCTGTAGAGTCGATTCCAACTCATAGTGACCGTATAGCATAGAGTAGAACTGCCCCATAGGGTTACCAAGGAGCGGCTGGTGGATTTGAACTGCCCACCTTTTTCGTTAGCATCAAATGGAATGAAGGGGAAAAAAGAACCTTATTCTCTCACAGCTTTCTCACCACCTGTAGTGTGATAGATCGCTTTTATATGGCCTTTCTAGCCATGGTCTTTTAACTCCCACCAAATGATTGGGTGAGACTATGCAAATAAGGTGCTTGTGGCCCACTAAGAGGACTGGGCAGCTTTCTAATAATGCATTAAGGTACATGGCACCCTTATGGGGGTGGGATCATGTAAATAAAGTATATGAAACCCTAATGAGGGGATTGGTCAGTTTTGCCATCCTACTAGGCTTAAAAAAGACAGCCAATCCCAGAGCAAGGTATGATATCATTACCAGCAAGAGAGAGGAGCTAGGAGTTGAGCATATCCTTTGGACCCAGGATCCCTGCACTGAGAACCTCCTAGGCCCAGGAGACAGAGAGAGAGAGCTGTAACATCGGAGACCGCTAGATGATGAAAAGCAGCCGCAAAGAAACAGTGGCAGTAGAGGCAGCAGAACGAGGAGACTGGCAGGAGACAGCGCAGTGAGTTCCCAGCCCACAGAGTGAGAAAGTTGAGTGCCTTCAAGCAAGAGGCTTGCTAGCGGAGTGGGTGCTCCTGGGCACTTGTCGGTAGAGCTAGGCACGCAGACCCACAGAACTAGAGAGATGAGGGCCTTCAGGCTGAGGCTTAATGGCAAAGTGGGGTGCCTCTGGGCACTTATAAGAGGAGCTAAAGAGCTTTGTGACACTTGCCCTAGCCGGGCAGAAGCCAGGCCGAGAGGCCAAGGGCCAGAGAGAGGTCTGCCTGTGGACACAGCTGAGAACAGGCTGTCCTGACCAAAGAACTGTATCCTGAGTTGTTTCTAACCCTAAATTGTAACTGTTGTTTTTTGTAATTGTTACTTCCATAGTAAACCCCATAATCATGAGTATTGTCTGTGAATTCTGTGTGTCCACTGCAATGAATTATCAAACCCAGCGGAGGAGTAGAGAGTGCTGTGGGAGAGACAGCTGGTGTCAGAACTGGTAAAAAGTTTGGAAAAAGGAGTGTGTCTGACCTCCATCTTATAGTAATCAGCCTTGGGCTGTTGATCTTGATTTTCCTTCCCCCTTGTGAAGTTAAATGGGGAAATGAGATGCCTCCACGCCAGCATTTTTAGCACCACCCTTGGAGAGGCTGCTAAATTTTGTTACAGCTGGACATAGCACAATGGCTCCCCAAGACAAAAAAATGTCTCACGCCAACCATCAAACCACTGTTGGACATTGAATCGAATAAAAAGAGATAATCATAGATAAAAATAGGTTGCCTTACTCATTTGCTCACTCAGAAGGCCTGCGATTCTGGGCGCCTAAAGCCTAACATCATCTATATGATAACTTTCTAGTGCTGGGTTCTCTCTACCCCTAAAGTCACCGGGAACAAACAAATGTTGACTCAGGAAGAAAAGGGGCATAAAGGCAGCAGGAACTTTCTGTGTTCATAAGCTCTTCAAGTTTACCTGACCTGCTGCACCATCCCCTCTAGCTGCGCACTCAAATATCAATCAGCCGGGAAGGGCTTCAGTTTTTCAAATGAGTTAAAATTTCCCTACTGTTCCTGCTCTGCATCCTGGGTGGGTAGCACCAACCCACAGAGATTTGCATTTATTGCTGTCCAAAGTATGCATTGCTTTCCTCTATCTCATCATTCCACCAGACATTTGACAATGGGAAGAACAGCTTGGATATTTGCAAATGCCTAGGCAGATTTGGCGCCACATGCCAATAAGCATCTGAGAATGTCCACAGAGAGGACTCTGTGGGTCTCCGCGGTGTAGTCTGAGTCTGTTGCAATGAGCCTCTCTCCATAAAAGGCTCCATATGGCAACCCGGGAAAAGGAGATTCAGCAGTTTGATAACTGGCTGTTAAGACTTCATTATGGAGGGAAGAAGGAGGCAGAGGAATAGGACGGGTGACTTCTGAAAGATGTTTTTCTCAATAGACTTCTTAATTTTAAAAATCGTACGATCACTTTCAGAACACTTGAAAAGGGGAGAAAATAGTCATCCATAATACCAAAGTCTAAAAAAATCTTACTGCTGTTTCGTAATCTTTAGGACTTTGTCCCTATGATCTGGTTTTCCCCTTAGTTACTATCATTAGGTACATACACCATGTCTAAGTCTTACTCATGACATTTCTTTGTCTTCCCATACATGGTCTGAGTTTGTCCTGACTCACTCACTGGGTCACTTTCTCTCTGGGCTAAATGTCTTCTTCAGATACACAATGCATGTTAGTTATACACTTGTTTCATGACCCTTTGTCGTCCCCTGAACTGAAGTTATCCAATTCAAAACACTCCTGAAAAATCACAAAACATATGCTCGTTTTGTTATCTGTGCCTCCGTGTCTTTTTTTCTTTCTCTCTCTGCCTCTCCACCTTCCCACTCTGCAGAATGCCACACTGCTTACTTCTAGAAGAAAAAATAATAATTCTCTCTCCCTGGTAGAAGGATGAACTATTTTTATTCTGCTCTTGTGAAAGCCTTATGTTTTCCAATAGCCTCCAGATGTGCCTTTGAAAAGACTGCCCCCTCTCTCTCCCAGAAATTCAAACAGTTCCTCAAATTGCCCTTCCTGTTTTTCCATTTCAAACACTCTATACCAGTTGTACAAGGAGCCCTGGGGCACAGTGGTTAAATGCTCGGCTGCTAACCAAAAGGTTGGTGTTTCAAATCCACCAGCCACTCTGCAATAGAAAGATATGGCAGTCTGCTTCTGTAAAGATTTATAGCCTTGGAAACCCTATGAGACAGTTCTACTCTGTCCTTTAGGGTCACTATGAGTCAGATTCGACTTGATGGCAGAGGGTTTGGGGTTTTTTTTTTATAGCAATTGTACAGCAGATCATGAGAACTTTCTGCCTTTAAGGTTATGGATACTCCTATTAGATATCTCAGCATTGTAATTAGTCATATATTTCTTACAAATACACATGGGTAAAATTTGAAATATGGACAAATTTTAAGGAAATAAGGGTTCAACCCTTGGGATCTTCATATGATAGATACTATCATATATATAAATAAGTCATGGAGAACTTGGTTATAGACAATGAATCAAAGTAATCATGCACAGTGAGATATGCATGAGTCATAATAACATGTTGACAAACATTGCTTATTTTTCTTTAATAAAATTAGATCTGATTCTAAACACCAGTCATTTGAATAATAAGATCTTTGATCCCAGTTGGGCTTTTGTGTGTGTGTGTGTGTGTGTGTGTGTGTGTGTGTGTGCATTGCCCGTTATGGCAAAACAAAAACTTTGAAGAACCTATAGGGAACCTGGAATATGGGGGAGGAGTCTGATCCTGGTCCATTGTGGCCACTGTATTAGTTTTGTACTACTGCAATAACAAATTATCACCCACTTAGTGACTTAACACAAATTTATTATCTTACAGTACAGATGAAGCCAGGGCAGAATGTGTTGTGATATTCAGTTATGCTTTGTCATGAACGAAGAACAGATACCAAGCTCTAAAATCCTATTTGTTTTATTGGGGGGGCGGGTAAGAGAAGGGAGGGCATGGATTGGAGAAGTCCTCTAATATGTTCAAATGTTTGCTCCTCAGTTAGGCCAGGTTTAAAATATTAACAAAGGTGTTACACTGTTTTTCCACCAAAAGCATCTGAATTGCTGTGCACTTGCATGGCCATTACAATTCCAGGAGATGAGGATTAACAACCGATTTATGAAATCATTATGTCCAGCTACTGACAAAATAGGGCCTAAGAAATCACATAGGACTATCCTTCTACCAGAATCTATAAGACAGTGGTACAGATAAAAGGGGTATGTTTGTCTCTTTGTTATAGTTCAAGTAAATAAACAGTCTTCAATAGCACCCAACAATTAACTGAAGGAAAAATGTTATTTCTATTATGACAGTAAGTCATGACAGCTAGTTGTAACAGATAAAGTAAACACATATCTCAAAGTTTATGTACATTCAGATAGCAGATTTTCAGCTGGTTGAGCACCTTGAAAGCGCTAACAATTGTTTCAATGTGCATAATTTACAGAAGATATTGAAATTACTGAGATTATACAAGATCAGCTTCCACATTAAATTTTCAATGAGTAATGACTAATATTAGGATCCCTGGTGGCACAGTGGTTAAGCACTCGGCTGCTAACCAAAAGGTCGTCAGTTTGAACCCACCAGCTGCTCCATAAGGGAAAGACATGGCAGTCTTTCTGTAAAGATTACAGCGTTGGAAAACCTATGGGGCGGTTCTACTCTGTCCTATAGGGTCACTATGAGTTGGAATCAACTTGACAGCAATGGGAATGACTAATTTATTTGATTATTTCCTTCTTTTGATCAAAATCAATATTATGAAGAACAAATCTTTTCTATCCTATAGACAATACCTTTCTAATCTGAGAAGATCTCCCTAGATCTCTAATGAAAGAAAAGCATAGAAGGTATGCGACCATAGACTCAAGCTATAACCTCCTTAAAAAAAAAAAAAAAAAAAGTATGGTCCCCACTACTTTGCCAGTTCTGGAGAAGAAATCTCATATTAATAGGCAAAAGGCAAAAAGCTATAAGCCAATTACTCCTGCAAAGCAGCTCCACAGTACCCAAGGTAGCACAGAATTTGCAAAGCAGAGATTTTATCTTTTCCTTAAGGAAGAAAAACAAACCTAAGGAGATAATGAAATAAGATGGAGTGTGTATGTCTGGAGTACCTAAGTGGTGCAAATGGTTAATGTGATGTTCAGCTTTTGTAGACACTGCTAAGGCATTTCCAACATAATTATACCAATATATACCTAACGTAAGAGAGTTCCAGTTGCTCCACATCTTTAACAACAGCTTTTGTGTCCATGCCATCTTCAGCTTTTGTATTTTTCTGTTTTGTTTTAGCCACCCTGGTGGGTGTTGGTATCTCACTGAGATTTTAATTTGCATTTCCCTGTGTCTACTAATGTAGTCACCTTTTCATATGATTGTTGGCCGTTTGGATATTCTCTTTTGTAAAGTATCTGTTCAAACCTTTTTGTCTTTGTTTGTTTTGAATAGGATTGCCTACCTTTTTCTTATAGATTTGCAGGAATTGTTTTTGTATTCTGGAAGTAAGTCCTTTTATAGATACAAGTGTTTTCCCCACTCTGTGGTTTGCCTTTCACTATCTTAGTATCTGTTGATGAACAAGTATTTTTTGTTGTTGTTGTTATTTTTGCTCACGTTGGCCCCAACTTATGGCAACTCCATGCAAAATGGAATGAAACAAAACCCCACCCTTGTCCTGTGTTATACCTGTGATCAATTGGGGATCTCACCGTTGTGATCCATATGCTTTTCATAGGCTAATTTTTCAGAAGTAGTTTGCAGTTCTTTTTTCCTAGCATGTCTTAGTCTGGAAGCTCTGCTGAAACCTATTTAGCATCACAGCAACAAGCAAGCCTCCACTGATAGGTGGTGGCTATGCATCAGATGCATTGGCCAGGGATTAAATCCAGGTCTCCTGCATGTAAGGTGAGAATTGCACCATTGAACCACTGAATGTCCTCACATTTAAGTATGCTCTGTTGTTGCTTGGCATGGATTTGATTCCAACTCATGACAACCTCGTGTTTACAGAGTAGAACTACTCCACAGGGTTGTTGTTGTTGTTTTTTTTTTTTTTGGTTTTTTTTTTTTCATTTCAATAACTTTATTGAAAGGTATATTCCTTACTACCAAAACATAATGGTAGTTTGTTAGGTCACCTCTGCCAACTCAAAATTAACACTGATGTATTCAAAATATTGAAATGTTATCAGCTGTTTGGGAAAACGGAAATGTTATCCACAAAACATAGTTCACAAAAGTCAAATATAAGATACACTATGGTTCTTTGGCTTATTTTTCAGTGCGTATTTATCCATAAATATCCATAACATGATGTCAAAAGTAAATCCGAATTGGTTAAAATCATTCTGGATGGTCTCAGGCTACACAATGCACTGAGTAACCATTTACAAAGCCTTAATGTTGTAGAACTTACGTTCACTGACTTTACATGGAAAATCTGAAATACTACCTCAGCTACCTTAGAATTATTAAGGTGCCCACTTAAATTTTCTTAAGACTTTATTTTGGCACAGTAGGGCATTTAATGAAAGTATACTCTGTCCCTTTTAAGCAAAATTCTAAATTAGAGGCAATGGCAGTTTTATAAAAACAGACTAGACTGAGGCAGTAGATTCTATATAAAAATTTTTATCATGGGTACAAATATTTCCTGTTTACTAGAAAAAAAATATTAAAGATAACTTTATGAGTACGTCATACTTGCCAGGTCTGTATTTTTGCTTTATATAAAATGCTCTCAAATGTAAATGTAATTGCCAGATAGCAAATGAAGTCCACATATCTGGATTATGTATTATTTGCATTATGGGTACCAAGAAACCGTTTATACTGTCTAGGATAGTAATCCTTGTTATGTCTTAAAAGTGCATTTGTGAAATGATGGTTTTGATGTATGCCTCAACGATTTAATAAACACATTTAAGATGATTTAGTTTAAATTAACTAGGTTACCACTTCAATACCACCTAAATACACTGATCCAATAAAAAAATTTAGATCAATGTTAGAAATGAAATTTCACAGTTTACCTTTTCAGGTATCATTAAAGTTTCACATTTATGTTCTTAGCTTTGATTTGTATGCTTCACAGATGAATTCAAATCTAAATATAATTCCACTATAGCATAATGTTAAGTACACAATTTTCCCAAGTCTGAGAACATCAATGCTAATCTAGTTGTGATGTTTTGAGGCTTTACAGCTAAAATCCATTATAATTCTATGGACTCCGTGGCTTAGGGCTGAAGAAAACGGCTTCAAAGAGTTTTTTGTTGCTGTAATAATCCGATTAAGGAACCGTTTCAGGAATTGTTGGAAGGTGGGTTATCCTGTAGAAACTGTGCTTCAGTTGCCTTGCAGTTCACCCAGAAACAATCCATTTCAACTTCTGGACATTTGGTTTGGAGCACTTGCTTGATGAATATTCAGTTAAACACTTGGATACTTGCCAGAAGGTCAAATCTCTGCCATTTATCTTGGAATGTTTCTGAAGACATTCTACTCCCTCTGTTAATTGTTCACACTTCTGTGCTTGGATCTCCAATGCAATGATAGATAATGCCAACACAGAGGCTTTGCTTTAGAAAATACGATCCTGCAGTGCCTTAAGTTGAGCATGCCTTAAGTTGAGCTTCTAGTCTTTCAAAATTAAGACTGTTTCTCCTTTCCAATGGCAAGTTCTCTTGCATGAGTGAATAATACAGTTGCAGAAACTGAAAGGCCGTAGTAGCTTTGACTTTCCAACTCACCTTCTCCAATACAATCTTTTCCATTCTCATCAAGTCTGAAACAGTGAAGCTACATTGGCTTATTCGGATCAAGTCATTTGCCAATGGGACGTTCCTCTCTTCTACTGATTTTACGGCCAGATAGAAGCAGCTCTGTCCAACACACCAAGGTGCTTGGGCTGCACCTTCATTTTGCACAGAAACCTGTCCAGTAAATTCACAGCTAGAGAAAATGTTTCCGTGTCAAAGCCAAAGAACTGAGTTAGACTAAAGAGATCTTTTGCTTCGAAGTCCCTTAGCCTTGCAGTCATTCTGAGGCCATTATCATGAGCAGACTCAATTAGTCTCAAGCCGCAGACTTCTGGCTGACATCTAGACTCCTGTTCCAAAAGGGCATTCGGCTGGTGTAGCAGTTTCTGAGCATCTGTTGTCAGTACCTCTATCATCTTGATCGTGACTGTGGCTCCTCAGCGGTAACTACGGTAATTACCATCCCCGGGCCTGCTCGCAACTCACCCCACGATATTAGATCCGAGGCCTACGAGGCAGAGGACTCCAGGGCAGCAGGAGAGCAGCCCGGGGAGGGGGAGCTGTCCTGGGCGGAGGTCTCCACAGCACCGCCGAGACAGAACTGCCCTCAGTCAGGACCAGCTCGGAGCAGTCCACAGGGTTTTTAAGGTTCTGATCTTTTGGAAGATCACCAGGCCTGTCTTCTAAGGTACTTCTGGATAGGTTTGAACAGCCAACCTTTTGGCTAGTAGTCTAGCACTTAACTGTTTGCCTTACCCAGGGAATCCTTCACATTTAATTATAATGAATCTAAATAATCGATTATTTATTTTATTATTAGTTCATTTTGTGTCCTGTTTAAGAAATCTTTGCCCACTCCAAGTCATGAAGATACTTTTCCATGTTTCTCAAAGCTTTATTTTTTTACCTTTCATGATCCATATGTAACTAACGCTGAGTATGGACTGAGTTAAGGATCAAGATTTAATTTTTGGTTATCCAAGTGTTCCAGTTCCATTATAGCAGCTTTATTTTTAGTAGCCAAAAACTGGAGACAATTCATATATCCATCAGTAATGAGTAAATAAATCATGATATTTTCATACAACCAAATACTATTGAACTATGAAAAAGTCCTTGTTGCTAAAATGAAGCAGAAATTCTGATATGATTTTATATGTTATAAATTATTTGTTACAGTATTTTAAAAAGAAAATATTTTACTAGTGTTGATAATATGAATAGAATTCTTTTTCCTTACAATTTATAATAAAATCATGCCAATACTTTAAACGTGTACCATTAAATCTAATGGACAGATGTCTGGGCTGAAATGGATGTATAAATCATGATATATTCATACAAAAGAATGTTATAGTACAGTTACAATGAATAAACTTGAAGTAAAGGTACCAGCACAGATAAAAATTAAAAATATGATTTTGGGTGATTAAAAGCAAATTTCAAAATGATACATCCTGTTTGATGAATTTATATAAAGTTTTTCAATACCAAAATAGTGCTAAATATTGTATAGGGACTAATACATATGTATCAGAATTATAAAAGAATATATGGGAATGATTAAAATTCAATTCAGGAATGGTTGCCTCTGGGGAGGGAAGAAAGGAAATGAGAACCTGAAGGAGTATACAGGAAACATTTGAAATGTTTATTCTTTCAAAGAAAAAGAAAAATCTGACCCAAACTTGGCATAACATTAAGATGCAATGGTACTGGACAATAGATGAGTGGGTATTTGTTATGCTAATCTCTGTACTTTGATTTTTTTTTTAGATTATTAGAGTAATATTTTAGAACATTGAATTCTGATGTCAATTTTAAGGTTGCTGTTGGATCTGGAACACATTGTTTACTCTTTTTGTTCTCCAATTTTTGTCAGTAAAATGAAGATGCTAATATTTGCCCTTCCTGACTTTACATAGATAGTAATTGGCTAAAAGAGACAATAACTATAAAGTTCTTTGTAGAATTAAAACACTCCAATAAAAAAAAGAGAGATTTTTTCCTCCAGTAAAGGACCACTAATATATAGGAGCAGGAAAAAAAATCAACTAAAGGCTACATAAACTAAAAGTAATTCAATTTAGTATTTTGTTGTTGTTCTTTTTGTTAAACAGAATGAAAGAAACATTCTACTTATTGATTTTTTTAAATGAACAAGGAACATAAGATGATATCCAATAAATACAACAAACAAAAAATAACTTCTATTTTGTGTTATTTCTAGGTAAGGGAAACAGGGATAGAGGAAGATGAAATGGGGTAGGAAGGAAGATGTAAGTAGAGCAAAAGGGGCAATGAAACCCAGATAGAACAAGAATAGCAAGACAGTGGCCGTGGAAGTGAAACACATAGAGAAGGATCATCCATGCACACACACAGCAGCACTAAAAACAAAGTAAACACTGTGAAGCATGAGGGCAGGAGAGAAAATTGTAATGGGAAGAAAATGTTCAGCCTTCTGTGTGCATTTTTATCCTCATACTAAAACCTCTCCAATCCTCATCGGCAGCCCAGCGCTCATTTCCCAAGAACATCTCTCATTTAAAGCAAGAATGAAGCACGTTTTCTGGCTCTGCTTCAATACATATTTGTAGCCATGTTGGCTCCACATTTATTTTGGCTTCAATTTAATCCATGAGATTCTTCCTTGCCTAATATCCATTGCCCTCGAGTCCACTCTGACTCATAGCGACCCTATAGGACAGAGTAGAACTGCCCCCATTGGGTTTCCACGGTTGTAATCTTTACGGAAGCAGACTGCCACATCTGTCTTCCGTGGAGCGGCTGGTGGATTCATTCAAACCACTGACATTTTGATTAGCAGTGAGCACTTAACCACTGCACTACCAGGGCTCCTTCCTTGCCTGACAACCCAGTTTATTTTTCAATGACATGGTTCTGCCTTTGAAAGTTCTTATTGAGCCCATATTATGATAATATGCCTGTTTTTATTGCCAAATATCACTCGCCTGGTTTCCTATTTTTGCTTTCCATTCACCTATTAGGACTCAGGAACCCTTTATCTTGGTCTCTTACCATAGACAGCCTGCTCGCCTGGGAAACGTTGCTATACCATTTGGATGTTAGGCTTAGCTTGCCAATCTGATCATTTCATCTGCATCTTTGGCTGGGGCTGCTCCCTGAATTAGTGGGTAGGTCTGATTCTAGGTTCATCTCCCCAGCCATGGCCAGTTGTGTCCTGAGATACGCCCTTCATGAAGTAGCAACTTGTGACCTTTAAGTAAGGTGACCATTCATCCCAGTTTGCCTGAGACTGTCCCAGGGTAATTATGAATAGTGCTCTTTCAGTCTTAGAAGTGTCCTGGTTTGGTTGCAAATTATATGGTCACCCTCAGGCTGTTGCCACTAAACCAAAAACCAAACACGTTGCTCTCAAATCAATTCCAACTCATAGTGACCCTACAGGACAGAGTAGATCTGTCCCATAGGATTTCCAAGGCTGTAATCTTTACAGAAGCAGACTGCAACATCTTTCTCCCACAGAGTAGCTGGTGAGTTTGAACTGCCAAACTTTCGGTTAGCAGCTGAGTGCTTAACCACTGTTCCAACAGGACCCCCTCTGTAGCCACTAAAACCCACTGCCGTCAAGTCAATTTGGACTCATAGCAACCCTGCAGGACAGAGTAGAACAGCCCTATAGGGTTTCCAAGGAGCACCTGGTGGATTCTAACTGCCGACCTTTTGGTTAGCAGCCAAGCTCTTAACCACTGTGCCTCCAGGGCTCCTGAAGACTTCTAAATCCGTATTTAATTTGTACAGCTGTAGCTGTGAGATATCAATTTGCAACCATATTTGAATAGCAGATTAAATTAATCAATCCAAATGCTTGATGTGACCATTGACTGAGGATTTATTGCCCTAGTTTAAAAAGGATACAAAAAATGTAGACCACTAAAAGAGGGCAAAAGCAATAGAAATTACTGCAATCAAAAGGAAGAAGTACTAGAAACAAAAATGAGGAGGAGAAAAAAGGACAGACGAAACAGAAGTAGGTAAAAAGTTGGGATCCAGATATGCCTCATTAACTGAAGTGTCACCAAGCTCATAGCACTGGTTAGACCTTTATCAAAATCTTACCCGTCTATTAACACATGACCTTCAGCTCCCAGCAAAAACTCACTCATTCAGGTATTTTGGAAAATCTCTTAAGGTGCCTCATGGGAACTCAATATCAGTTCTATCAGCTATCAGATAGTGTCTGCCTTGATCTGTTCCAGGTCAGCAACCTGCCCTGGGCCACTTAGAGATGGCCTCCCCCTACTACCAACCATGCAGTATCCATTTGACACCATTCACATTCCTCCCAAAGTCATTATCTCCCATGGTCCACAATCCTGCAAACTCCAATCTGCAAAGTGTTGCCGTATGCTCCACGTTATTCGATGCATCCAAGTCACATTTTGGGCCAATAAATTTGGAAAAATATTTCTTTTTACTATACTTCTTTCAATAAATGTTTACTGTTGATAGTACTATGCTGGTCACTGCCGTCGAGTGCTCCATAGGGTTTCCAAGGCTGTAATCTTTACAGACGCAGACTGCCACATCTTTCTCCCACACAGTGGCTGGTAGATTATAACTGCTGACCTTTTAGTTAGCAGCAGAGTGTTTAACCACTGCACCACTAGGGCTCCTTACTAGGGATACAGTGGTATGCAAAGACAGATATGGTATCTACTCACAAAGAGCTTACAGTTGAGTGAGAAGATTATCTAACACTTACTGATGTTTACAATGTGCCAAGAACTATGCTAAATATTTTGACTGTATTTTCTCATTTATCATCACAACAAGACCAGGAGATAGGTATTTTTATTATCACCATTTTATAGGATGGGGTAGATATCAGGTCCTAATCCATGGAACCTATCAATGTTACCTTATAAGGAAAAAGGATCTTGGCAGATGTGATTAATGATCTTGGCATGGGTAGTATCTTAGGCTGGGTTCTCTAGAGAAGTAAAACCTGTAAAACATCTATATATATACTTATAAAGAGAGATTTGTTTCTAGGAAATGGCTCACATGGCTTTTAAAGTCTATACATCACAAGTCCATGGGGCAGGAAAGAGACTTCTCCTGACTCACGTAGTGCAGGGGCTGGTGAAACGAAGATTGGCAGGCCGAACAGCAGTGCTGTTGCAGGCTGTGAAGACTGACAAATCTCAAGATCAGCAGGCAAGACTGCCGGTAAGCTGCTAGCCCAAGTCCCAAGAACTGGAGGCCAGACAAACAGGAGCCAGCTGCAGGATCTGAAACAAGCAAAAACCCCAGCAAGGCGAGCAAGAAGGAAGTAGGCAGAGGAGGGTGGAGAGTTGAAGGCTGAGGGGCAGTGAACTGCCACAGGCCCCGCCCCCACTGGTACCACTCAGCAGATTCCATCATGGGGGTGATCACGTATCAGATTTCAGCACGGAAGTGATCACAACTTTATAGAACTGCCAAAACACTGAGAATCATGGACCTGCCAAGTTGACACACAATCTTCACTATCACAGGGAGATTATCCTAGCTTCTGTGGGTAGGCCCTAAATCCAGTCATAAGTGCCCTTGTAAGACAGAGTCAGAGAGAGATTTCACACACATACAGAAGGTAATAGGAAAATAGAGGTAGAGGTTGGAGCGATGTGGCCACAAGCCAAGGAACACCAAGGCATGCTGGCAGTAACGTGAAACTAGAAGAGGCAAGGAAGTAGTCTCCACCCAGAGCCTCCTGAGAGAGCACAGCCCTGCTGACATTTTGGTTATGGACTCCTAGCCTCCAGAACTGTGAGAGAATAAACTTCTGTTATTTAAGCCACCAAGTTTGTGGTAATTTGTTATGGCAGTCACAGGAAGCTAATACAGATTGGAAACTGAAGCTTAGTGAAGTCAACTAAACTTCCAAGGTCAAAAAGCTAGAAATTGGCAGAATGGTGTTTAAACTCAAGAAAAATATCTTCAGAGCTCTCTTTTAGCCACTGAGTTAAGGCATTTGTCTTAGTTATCTAGTGCTGCTATGATAGAAATATCACAAGTGAGTGGCTTTAATGAACAGAAATTTATTTTCTCACATTTAGGAGGCTAAAAAGTCTGAATTCAGGGTGCTGGCTCTAGGCAAAGGCTTCTCTCTCTGTCAGCTCTGGGGGAGGGTTCTTATCTCTTCAGCTTCTATTCCTTAGTTCCTTGGTGATCTTCATGTGGCATGGTAACTGTCTTTTCCCATCTCTGCTCTCTTGTTTCTTGTTTAATCTCTTTTTTATCTGAAAAGAGATTTATTTAAGACACACCCTACATTCATACTGTTTCATTAACGTAACAAAGAAAATCCATTCTAAATGTGATTATAATTAGTACACGGTTTAGGATTCACAACACATATTTTGGGGGACACAATTCAATCCATAACAGTCTACCCTTTGACCCCTAAAATTCATGTCCTTCCCACATGTAAAACACATTCACCCCATCACATCACCCCAAAAGTCTTAAATCAACCTCAAGTCCAAAGTCTCATCTTCTGAATCATCTAAATCAAATATGGGTGAAACTTTAGACATATTCTATTCTGGGTCAAAAACTCCTCCTTATCTGTGAACCTACGAAATCTAGAATACAAGTTATCTGCTTCCAAAGGACAATGGTGGAACAGGCGCAAGGTAGACATTTCCATTACAAATGGGAGAAACTGGAAGTAAAGAAAAGATAATGGGCACCAAGTAAATAAAAAACCTAGCAGAACAAATTATATTAGCTCTCAAGTCTTGAAAATAATCCTCTGTTCTCTGAGACCATCTGGGCAATGGCCCTGCCCTCCAGACTCTGGGTGTTTGTCATGCTTTCTGGATTCTGGGTGGAGGCCCCTTGGCCCTTGGCTTCAGCTCCAATGGGACAGCAACTCTGCTCACTTGGCTTTGGGCGGCCCCATTCTCCTAGTTCCTCTGAGTGGCAAATCTAGCCCTTCAGCCCTGACAGGCCTCATTCTTCTGCCTCTTGAGCATAGCAGCCTTGCCTCCTCAGCTTTGGGTGGCAGCCTCATCCTCTTGGCATGCCTAAAGGCAGCTGCACACTTTGGAACCTAGTTGGTGAAGATCTGACTCTTTGAAACTTAGGAGGCTATGATTCCACCCTTTTAAACCTGGGAGGTTATGGCTCCACCCTTTGAGATCTAGGAGACCATGGCTCCATCCTTTGAAACAGACAGCCCTGCTTCCTATGCTCCTTTACACAGTTCTGCTGATCTCCAAACTCCTCCAGGAATAGTTCTTTTCTTTCCTTGGAGGACAACAGCTGTAGCTCCTTTTTCCTGTTTCCTGGCTGTAGAATTCAAATAGGCAAACATCTTTCCTTCCTTTCATCCTATCTCTGTACCATTTAGTCTAAGCTGATGGGTTTTCTGCTGGGGTAGTCGGTTAGATCTATCAGTCAGAGGCTTAATCTCTTTAACAAAAGATTGAGTCACCAAGTCCTTGGTGAGAGTTTTAGAACATGTGTCCTGAGTTTGAACAACAGAATTTTCCAAATCTAAGTTTTGTTTTCATTTTGTATAGTTTATTTTTAAGTCCATCTTTTTCCTCTCACATTTTACTATAAGCAACAAGGAAAAACCATGTGACCCCTTTAAGATCTTGCTTAGAAATCTCCTTGGCCAAATATCCAAGTTCATGACTTACAAGTTCTACTTTCCACCAAACATTTGAACATATTTCAGACAAGTTCTTTGCCACTGCATAAAAGCATCTCCCTTCCACCACTGTCCAATCACATGTCATCATTTTCTTTTAAAGCCTCACCAGAAGCACACTTAATGTCCATATGCCTAGCAACATTCTGTTAATGGTGCCATATATATTCTCTAATATAATAGAGGCTTTCTCTATGGCTCACCTAATTTCCTTCAGACCCCTCATCAAAATTGCCTTTGGCATCTATAATTCTACCAACAGTCTCTTCAAAGCAATCTAGGCTTTTACTATTAGATGCCTTAAAACTCTTCCAGCCTCCACTCATTACCCAATTCTAAAACCACTTCCACATTTAAGGTATTTGTTAGAGCAGAACCCCACTCCCAGTACCAAATTCTGTCTTAATTATCTATTGTGGCTAGAACAGAAATACCACAAGTGAGTCACTTTAATGATAGAAATTTATTTTCTCATAGTTAGGAGGCTGAAAGTCCAAAATCAGGGTGCCAGCTCTGCAGGAAGTCTTCTCTTTCTGCTGGGTCTGGGGAAAGGTCCTTGTTTCTTCAGCTATTATCCCTTAGCTCTTTGGTGATCTTCATGCGGCATGGTATCTATCTTCCCCCATCTCGGCTCTCTTGCTTGCTTGCTTAATCTGTTTTATATTTCAAAAGAGGTTGACTTAAGACATACCCTACACTAATACTGTCTCATTAATATATCAAAGAAAACCCATTCTCAGATGGGATTATAACCACTACAGGGGTTAAGATTTATAACATGTATTTTTGGGAGACACAATTCAATCCATAACAGGTATTCTACCAAAATTTCTTCTGGCACCAAATCCATGATGTCTGTGACCTAGTATCACAAAGACTGTTTCATAAAAAGAACTTCTTCCAGCAGCCCTTTTCTTACTATTGTTCAGGTAGAGATCCTTGGGGTTGGACTAAGAGGTAGGGACAGATCCCTTCAATGTGTCCAATGTTTCTTCACTGCCTTTCAGCTTCTTCCATCCTCTCTCCCTCCCCCAAACTAAACCCTCATGAAAATAGACTTCTGCAAATTAACTCCTAGTGGGCCCACCAACAGTCCCATATTTAGGTAAAAGAATGAGTTTAAAAAAATAATTCCTGAAATTTACATTAACTTTCAAAAAACAGCTCTAAAAAATGAATAAACTCCCTAGGTAGATAGATATCAGATAAAGAAAGAAAATGGGAGGCAGGTAATAGGAACATTGTCAAGGTAAACTAAGCTATTCTCTAGATTCTGTCTTCAATATTGTATTTTATGTGTTTATGTACATCCAATATATGCAAGGTCTTGTGTGTTATGCAATTATTCTGGCGCCTCCATCTACACTTTCCAATTTAGTGTACTGACCATTCTTCAAAGAATGTTGTTGAAAAAATGCATTGTGCAGAAATATTCCTGAGGGAACTGCACAACTGAGAATCACTTTTTTTGTTGCTAACATAGAGTTGATATGAGGTGTCTCTACAGAGTAACAGATTCAATTTTGTGAAATATTAGGAAAACAAGAAAGAGTTCAGTATTTCAGAATGTGGAGGGAAGGGCTTCATTTTACTTCATCTTGGGCTTTGGGCTGAACGGGCTTCTCTGCCTCTGAAGGTAATGTTGCAGGAAATAGAGATGCTTTTTTATTTCATACATCTTTTATAACTTTTACAGTAACTCTACCAAGCCAATACACATTATTCTTCCAAACCAAACAAGTAATATCCAGGTTTTGTTATTCCTACTGGTCATTGGGACTTCCGTTTAAGCACAGATATCTTGCATTTCTATAGACAGTCCCAAGTTTTCAAAGCATTATCCGGTACAGTTTTATCTTGACCCGGGCTGTCCTCTGACTGCTCCTCTCAATGCAGGCATTTCCTCAGCCTCCTCAGGCTTAATACTTTATCTACAGACTTGGTCTTCCTTGTAACCACAACTACATCCATGGCCTCAAATATCACCTGGTACTCAAAAATCCCTCCTATAACTTATGTAAAAAAGAACAATTTGAAATAAATAGGAAGAACTCGAGATGTCTTTAACACTGTAAACATTTATATACTGGAGGAACTAGCCAATACAATTAGGCAAGGGAAATCAATGAGATGTATAAAAATTGTAAAGGAGGAGGAAAACTTCTCTTTTTTCAGATGACATGACTCAGCAGGGCCACTGTGTTGCACAACCCCAGGGTTCATCATTCCCATTGTATTCTGGTTGTGCAGTGTGGCAACCCTGCATGCTTGTACACTTGGAAAACTAAGAGAATCCACACGAAAACTACTACAAACAATAAGAAAATTTACTAAGATGACTGAGTAAAAAAAAAAATCCTAAAATTATAAAGGTACTAGCTATAACCATGTGAGACTTCTACAATCTTTGAGTGGCTTAGGCCTTTCCAACTCTGACATAAAACCTAGATACCATAAAATAATGTTAAGCTCCACTATAAAATATTTTTTTAAAAAACTGTATAGCAAAATCAACCATAAGAAAATTCAAAGACGACGATTACCAAAAAAAATAGAAAAAAATCCACAATCAAAAAAAAAAAAGAAAACCAAACAACTCTCAAACACACACACAAACATTTCTGTAAATCTTATGATAGACAGAGAGCTAAACTCATTACTGGAGAAAGGGCTTGTTATGGATTGAATGGTGTTCCCTAAAAAGATATGTTGAAGTTCTAATCTCCAGCACCTGTGAACATGACATCATTTGGAAATAGTGTTTTGGAAGATGTTAACAGTTAGCATGAGGTCATATGGACATAGAGTGGGTTCTAGTCCAATCCTAATGCTGTCCTTATAAATGAGGAGAAGATACAGACAGACAGAGAAACAGAGGAAGGACCATATGATGCTACAGTTCAAGCCAAGGAATGCCTGGAACTATCAAAAACTTGGAGACGGCCATGGAGGAGATTCTCCCTCAAAGCCTCAGAAGGAACCGCCACAGCTAGTACACTAATTTCAGACTCCTAACCTCCAGGACTATGAGACAATAGATTTCTGCTCTCATAAGCCACCTAATTTGTGATATTTTGTTATGGCAGCTCTAGGAGATCAATATAGGACTCCTAGACATCAATATGAAAAATATTACTAACCCCTTAGAACAAACGGCAAAGAATATAAAAAAAAAAATCATAATAAGAGAAATAATATTGAAGCTACTTTTTATAAATTAGAGCTGCCAAGAGGTAATATTTAGTAACACACTATGTTGGGGAGTACGTGGAGAAACAGGGACTCTTGTATCTGGCTAATTGAAGCACAAATTTATGAAGGACCTCAGCAATATGTATTTAAATTATCAATGCACAAGCCCTTTAGCCCAGCAATTCCAATTTTAGGAACCTATTCTACATCAAATCCAAACTTATTCTACATAACCTGTTGCCATCAAGTAGATTCCAACTCATAACAACCCTATAGGACAGAGCAGAACCACCCCATAGGGTTTCTAAGGAGTGGCTGGTGGGTTTGAACTGCCAACTTTTTGGTTAGCAGCCGAAGCTTTTAACCACTGTGCCACCAGGGCTCCATTCTACATATAAGTGTACATATATTCTATATACAATGTATGCAAAATGACCCATGTACAAAGTTATATATTTCAATATTGTTTGCAACAGCAATAGATTCAAAACAACACAAATATCATCAATAGAGGGATTGGCTGAGCAAATAACAGAATATTATGAAGCTGTAAGAAATAGTGAAACAGCTCTTTTAGGTACTGAGACAAAACGATCTTAATATATGTTGTTAAAAGGTTAAAAAAAACAAGATGCTGGATAGTGTATATAGTGTACTACCATTTATGTCAAGAGGAAGGGGGAGAAAGAATATATATGTTAGGTTATATAAGCATAAAATCTTTCTGGAAAGGTACATGAAACAAGATAACGTTGGTTACCTGTGAAAAGCTGAAGACAAGGATGGAAGCAGACTTTTCACTCTATACCCTTTCATATCGCTTACGTTTTGAACCATTGAATGCATTACCTAGTCAAAAAATAAATACTTTAAAAAAAAGAAAAGAAAAAGATTGCAAGGTCTGCCCTTTGTGCTTATTTGAGTAGAATGAGAAAATAATTGGCAGGAGAAGGCCCAGCAGGGAGGAGTGGGAACTTGGTGTGACTGTGTGTATGCCTGAGACTTTCATGGGCCACATGGACACAGAGGACAGCTTGAGCAAGAGGCAGCTGCTGAAGAGCGTCTGGAAGAGGTGGGACCTGAGCTGGTCTTTGTCTTCCAAGCTGTCCCTGAGAAAGTTCAGCATGTGGAAGACTTTGTAGAGGGCGACAGCAGCTAGGCAATCTTAGACAGGGAGGCAATGATAGCCAAGGTAAACTAGAGCTACACCCGTCAAGTAAGAGATGCTTTTCATTCTGTTCTCCTCCCTGATATAACGTTCCTGAGGAGAAAGAGAAGCAGAAGACAGGAGGGAGAAGGACCGGACAGATCATTCCGCTCCTCACACCTGGTCCCTTAGTCCAGTCCAGAGGACAAAGAAAGGAGAAGATAAGCAGCAAACTGTATGAGGTTGAGATATGGACTTTTTAATGGACCTTTCCTTGATCGTTTTTTCAATATATTATTTGATACTCACAAAAGAAAAGTAACATGTTATTAAAAAAGCTTAATAATATAACAAACATTCATGAGCCCACTACCTAATTCAAGAACAAAAACATTACAATATACTTTTTATACTCAAAAGTGAGCAATGAGTTTGGGTATCAGCCCAAGATATCACCAAGGAATACAAAAGGGAGGGTCCGCTGAATACAGTTAAAGGCAATGAGTGGATTTTTACTAAATGAACACATTTCCAGTGAAGAGTTTAGGGGATTGATTCTTCGCTCTATGTGGAAACATGCTTCTCTCATGAGGAGTTTAAGCTCCTCCTCAAATTATCTCTAAATGGACCTCATAGAAAATGAAGATGCTCTCACAATAGGTAACTAGCAAAAAAACTTGCAGATGCAATCTTTTTACTTTTGGCTTTCCTCAGTCATAATGAAAACTTACAACAAATATTCAAGACTCTTATATTTAAATGTTCTCCTAGAAGAAGAACATGACACTGATGGGGTACAGCAAAAACTAAATACGCATGCACCCTGACATTGTAGAATCAGTATTTTCATTTTATATTTGAAATAAGGGTAAAACTGCTTAACAGCAAATACATAGGAGTACATCTGGAAAATTACTACCTCTGAAGTAAATATTATAAGTCTCCTGGGCTACTTTGTGCTCCTAGAGATAGACAAAAAATAAGCCATTAGCTATTTATGTAGCAATAGCTAAAGAGAAAGATGGCTTTATTTTGTCTGTAAAGTTCAGGAAAGAAAGGCTAGTTCTATCATTTTTCTAATACTATACTATGAGAAACACAAGAAGAGCTGTAAAAAAGGATTACTCCAGGGAAGGAAAAAAGATCAAATGGTTAATTAAAATTCATTTTATAAAAGATACAATGTTAACTTCTGAGTAATTTAGCATCCTGTTGGGATCACAACTATTTCCACAACAGAAGAGAGAGAATGAATAATTTTATATCAAAAGTATCACTAAATTATCAGACATTTCAAGATTTGAAACGTGACTCATTTTTTCATATCAGATAAATGAACCTTTTTGATCTGGTGAGCTAGTATATAAATAAATCTCTAGGTAATATGTGACATCTTTTTCTCCATAGATTAAACTCATTGCCATCAAGTCAATTCTGACTCATAAAGACCCTGAAGAACAGAGTAGAACTGCCCCATAGGGTTTCCAAGGCTGTAAATCTTTATGGAAGCAGACTGTCACATACTTCTCCCATGGAGAAGCTGGTGGATTAGATCTGACAACCTTTCGGTTAGTAGCCGAGCATTTAACTACTGTGTCACCAGGGATCCATAGATTAGGTGTACTTTTAAGAAAACTTCTGGCAGATTCAACGGTTTAGTTGGTTTGTTTTATTTGTAAGTATCTTTAATACCCTGTACCTATGAACTTACTAGCTTTCCCCATTAAACCAAAAACCAATTGCCATCAAGCTGATTCTGACTCCTGGCAACCCATGTGTTGCAGAGTAGGACTGTGCTCCATAGGGTTTCCAATGGCTGATTTTTCAGAAGTAGATCATTAGGCCTTTCTTCCAAGGCACCCCTGCGTAGACTCAAATCTCCAACCTTTCTGTTAGCAGTGGAGCAAATAAAAGATTTTGTCTGTAGGTAGCTAATTGCCAAAGGGAAACCAAGTAACTATTTGGAACTCTGAGAATGTAATCCCATTCTCCAAAACCCGAAATATTCCTGGAAACATATTTTTCTTCAGTTGCTAAAAAGAATGTGTCACCTTTTATTAGCATTTCTGCTCACCCATGGTGCCTCCTTGACTGCCTATACTTCCTTTACTTTTATCTGTGTTTCTTACAGCAATATCCCTTTACCTGGGAGAAAGCTAGTAATTTCACCCACCCTCACACCAAGTGCTCTTTGGTAGAAACACCAAAGTAATCCCCAGATTCTAAAAACATGTTACCTTTTCTCCTTTCTCTCAGTTTAGAAGATAAACTGAGTTACACATAGCTTGTGAAAGACACTTGGGGATCATTCTGTGAGAAAAAGGAGAGGGAATATATTTTCTTATTCTGAGTATTTTCAGAGTAGTATGTTTTAGTAACATGAACACTGGCAACATAGAGACCTTTTCAGCAGAGTATTGATATAGCACCCAACATGCATTCATTGATGAGTTATCCACAAAAACACCATATGTTTGCTGAGCACTAGCAGTGTACTAGTTATATATTGACTATACCATGGGCTGCCAGAAGAACGAACAGATCTGTCTTGGAAGAAGTACAGCCAGAATGCTCCTTAGAAGCATGGATAGCGAGACTTCGTCTCACATACTTTGGACGTGTTATCAGAAGGGACCAATCCCTGGATAAGGACATCATGCTTCGTAAAGTAGAAGGTCATCGAAAAAAAAAAGAAGACCCTCAATGAGATGGATTGACACGGTGGCTGCAACAATAGGCTCGAGCATAGTAACTATTGTGAGGATGGCACAGGACCAGACAGTGTTTCATTCTGTTTTAGATAGGGTCGCTATGAGCTGGAACTGAGTCGACAACACCTAACAACAACAACAGCAGCAGGGTGCTTGAAACTGCATGTTGTCGTTGCTGTTGTTGGGTGCCGTCGAGTCAATTTCGACTCATATAGACAGAGTTGAACTGCCCCATAGGGTTTTCTTCCTGCAGTCTTTACGGAAGCAGATTGCCAGGTCTTTCTCCCTCAGAGTCGCTGGCTGGGCTCAAACTGCCAACCTCTCACTTAGCAGCTGAGCACTTAACTGTTGTGCCATACTGCATACCCATATTTAAGAGAGAAATTAGAAACACTCTGTTCTAAATAACTGATACTTTATTCCCCTATGATCGGCGCTTTTAATTTTCTTAGGGTAGAAACCATTGCCATCAAGTCTACTCTGACTCCTGGAGATGTCATGTGTGTCAGAGTAGAACTATGCTTCATAGGGTTTTCAATGACTGACTTTTTGGAAGTAGATTGACACTTCTTTCTTCCAAGGAGCTTAGGGGTGGAAACCAATCTCCAACCTTTCGGTTAACAACCAAGTATGTTAACCATTTGCACCACCTAGGGACTCCTTTCTTAGAGTAGAATTATGGAAATACTTAGAACTGTTTTTGGTTTGTTTTGTTCTCCTACAGGTCCAAAATGGCAAAAGAGGTGCTGGTGCACAATGGAAGTTTCTAACCAGAATAATAACAAGTTCAATAAGACATAATATGTAAAGAATTGTATAGTTTTTCCTTCTACAATTTACTAAATATGTTATTGTGTTGTCGTTAGGTGCCATCAAGTTGGTTCTGACTCATAGCCACCCTATGTACAACAGAACTTAACACTGCCCAGTCCTACACCATCCTCATAATCGTTGCTATGTTTGAGCCCGTTGTTGCAGCCAGTGTGTTAATCCACCTTATTGAGGGTCTTCCTCCTTTTGCTGACTCTCTACTTTACCAAGCATAATGTCCCTCTCCAGGGACTAGTCCCTCCTGATAACATATTCAAAGTACATGAGACGAAGTCTCGCCATTTTCACTTCTAAAAAGCATTCTGGCTGTATTTCTTCCAAAATAGATGTGTTCTTTCTTCTGGCAGTCCATGGTATATTTAATATTCTTCACCAACACCATAATTCAAAGGCATCAATTCTTCTTCGGTCTTCCTTATTCATTGTCTAGCTTTCATATGCATATGAAGCAATTGAAAATACTGTGGCTTGGGCCTTGTTATTTTACTTCCATGTTATTTTATCCATGACCGATAAGAGACATATTTAAAATGATGTTTTCTCTTCAGACAGGGATTGGACTGGACTGTGAGACATAAAGTGATACTCATGAGGAGTGTGCCTCTTAGTTCAAGCAGATACAAGAGACTAAATGGGCAGCTTCTGTCCAGAGGTGAGATGGGAAGGCAGAGAGGGTTAGGAGCTAGTTGAATGGACATGGGGAATCAGAGGTGGAAAGAAGGAGCCTGCTGTCAGTGTGGGGATAGCAATTAGAGTCACATAACAGTGTATGTACAAATTTTTGTATGGGAAAAATTTAAAAATAAATAAATAAAATGTTTTGAAGACAACTGTATTAGAGAAATAAGGTTTAAATATTTACTTCTTAACTATACTTGTATGTGTGTTTGGGCAATCTGTCATTAATCAAGAACATATTGAGTATACAGTAGGTCAAAACACAGTGCATCAGGGAATCCAAGCATTCTCAGTCATGGTCCTTCTCAAGGGAGTAAAGTAGATTCCCATTCTGAAAGTAGTTGTTTTAAGAAATGGCTTGTAAAGAAGAAAAATTAGCAAGCTAAGCACCCAGTGAAATCCTTCATATGTTTGTCCCCTTTTGCATTATCATTAAAATAATTTAAAATATCTGCTGGTAACACATAAAATGCCTAAAACAAAAGATGAGAATAGCTTGGGTTGGTACAATGTGTTAATACAGTGCAAATTAGCTTTTATATGATTGGCAAATGAAAGAATGACACCAGCACAAGTTGGAAGTTGCATTGTGTCTTAGACACATGGTGCCGCCTAACAAAAATACCACAAACGGCTGGCTTTAAAGAACAGAACTTACTGTCTCCCAGTTTTGGAGGCTAGAAGTCCAAATCAGGGTACCAGCTCTATGGGACGGTTCCTCTTTTTCAGTAGCCCTGGGCATTCTTGTCATTCCTTGGCTTATAGATGTTTCTTCACAAGATCTCTTCCCCAGTGTGTGTCTCTCTGTGTCTCTACTCTCCTTTATAAGACACCATTCATAAGAGATTAGGTTTAGGACCACCCTACACACTATGACTTCCTCAACGTAATAAAAGAAACCCCCTATTTCTAAATAGGATCACATTCACAGATACAAGAGTTAGGACTTCAACAGTTATCTTGGGGGACACAACTCAATCCCTAACACATAGGTTCATACATGATTTTATAGCCCATTAATATTTTGTACCATCAAGTGCTAGCAGGTGAATTCAAAGAACACAAACACAGCTAAATACAGAACACTACCACAGCTAAACACAGCAAGGCACTGTGCATCTGCCACATATTTTTCCTCTGAACAAAGTTTGGTTGAGTACTTCTGCCTTGGAAGAGCTCATTGCAGGATCCCCCAGATCTGTGTATATTCTGCTCGTCTCCCAACTTCAGCAGCTTCTGTCTTTCCTTACATACACCCCCATTATCAAAGGACATTTTGTTTGTGTGTTTAAGGTGAAGTTCTACATGTATTATATAATATTTCCTTATTTATAAGAAAATTAGAAATTTCACAGGCCTTTTAAACTATACTAAACATTTTTATGATTATTATTGTTTTTGTTAGTGCTCTGGTTGCAAAGTTGCATAGGTTTTGAGTGAACTGCCCCAAACTCATTTTCCCCGTAAGTTCTGTTACATTTAGTGCCAGATTTTGCAGAATAAAAGGTTTTCCAGGAACAAACATACTTGCCAAATGAGAATTAGAAAAGGCAAAATTGCTGTGAGTGGTGATAGGTAGTTAGAGAAGACTTTAGAGCTATAGAGGCCTGATTCAGACATTGAAGGAAGAGAGAGATACAATCGAGCACAGAGGAGGGGAAAGGTGGAAAAAAGAGGTAAAAGTTATAAATGTAAACCATGTGTTTAAACCTATCAGTAAAATGAGAGATCAAATAGTAGTTTTAAATTAGGTTTGGCAAGAATGTGAAGCACTAAGATCCTAAAGTTTCTTCTGTAAACCATGAACACTTGGGGTACCAGTTGGGGGCTATGGAATTGACAAAACAATTCCCTTTCAGTGCAGTGAGGGCTTCTAGAAACAATCTAGTCTATCCCTATTCTTTTATATTTAAAAAACTGAAGCCCAGGTAGGTGAACAATTTCTCCAAGTTCAATTCATTAGTGACTCGAGTCTCCTGATTCCCAGACCAATGCTTTTATGACGATTCCTACGCAGCACAAAAGGCATGTTTAAAATAATATTATGACTACTGCAAATAGTCCATGAGCCAATGAGAACCTGATCTGTATAGGTATTGATGGAAATTGAAAGAAAGCAACTTATTTGCAAGACTTCATGATGAAAGAATCTATATTTAAGCATGGTAAATGACTATTTTCCTCAGAACTGGTACAATCTTCACAACTGGACAAATAAGCAACCTCTATAAATGAGAAAATATTGAAATTGTCAAGGATTTCCTTTTACTTGGATCCACAATCAACGTCCATGGAAACAGCAGTCAAGATATCAAATAATATGTTGCACTGGGCAAATCTGCTACAAAAAGACTTCTTTAAAATGTTAAAAAGCGAAGATGTCACCTTGAGAACTAAGGTACCCTTGACTCAAGCCATGCCATGGTATTTTCAATCGTCTCATATGCATGTGAAAGCTGGACAACAAATAAGGAAGACTGAAGAAAAATCAATGCTTTTGAATTATTGTGCTGTGGAAGAGTATTGAACCTACCAGGGACTGCCGGAAGATTGAACAAATCTGCCTTGCAAGAAGTACAGACAGAAAGCTTCTTAGAAACAAGGATGGCAAGACTTTGTCTCACGTATTTTGGACGTCTTATCAGGAGGTACTAGTCCCTGGAGAAGGACATCATGCTTGGTAAAGTAGAGGGTCAGCTAAAGAGACGAAGACTCTCGACAAGATGGATTGACACAGTGGCTACAAACATGGGCTCAAACATAGCAAAGATTGTAAGGATGGTGCAGGACCCGGAGGTGTTTTGTTCTGTTGTGCGTGGGGTTGCTAGGAGTTGGAATTGACTTGACAGCACCTGACAACAACAAATGACTAATTGTAGGTGTTTCCTGAAGTAACTTTATACATGTCGCTCTGTATATAACAAGGTGTTTAAGGCAATTCACATCTCTCTTTTCTGATATGACATAATCTATTAATCTGGTATTTAGTAATACTTAGCGGGTACTGGCAGGATTGACGTGTAGACAAGGATGTGGCTTATATCTCTGAAAATAATAACAGAGAGAGACAAGAGGACAAACCAGTTGCCATTGAGTCTACTTCAACTCATGGTGACCCCGTGTGTGTCAGAGTAGCACTATGTTCCATATGGTTTTCAATGGCTGATTTTTGGAAGTAGATCACCAGGTCTTTCTTCTGAGGTGAATTTGAACTTCCAACCTTCTGGTTAGCAATTGAATGTGTTAACCATGTGTACCACCTAGGGACTTCCAAGCCATGTATGGAAAAAAGAAAACAAACCAAATCCATTGCCATCGAGTTGATTCCGGCTCATAGCATCCTATAGGACAGAGTAGAAGTGCCCCACAGTGTTTCCATGGAGTAACTGGTGGATTCAAACTGCTGACCTTTTGGTTAGCAGCTGAGCTCTTAACCACTACGCCACCAGGGTGGTAGAAATTAGTCCTTGAAGCTGAACCAAGAATGAGTTCTGTTCTGCTTTTCCTAGGAAAGGAGTTACCAGACTAGAAGATTCTTCCCCCTCCACAATCTAGCTGGCTAGGAAGAAAGAGACAATGTTGACTCCCAGGTGTGCTAAGAAAGTCAATGCTTCATAGTCGTATGGCCAGCAAATCATGCCCAGGTAGCATTTAGAGAAGCACAAGATGAAGATGCCACCCGTTGCATAGAACTGACACTTAAGGCAGACGTAACCAGGGTGGCATTTCTTTGGTGCAGTCCGGCTTTATAAGTTTAAGAGTATGATTTTGTCAGTGTGCCCAAAGTTCATCATTCTCTAACGAACTAAAATTAATCTCTCATGTTAACCAAACTCACAAAAGACTGCTTGCTGTATCCATCAAAATGCTAATGAGGAAAGGTGGAACACAATATCCATGGTCATTTATCAGTGCATGCATTATATTAGAAAATCTATTTAGGGAGCAAAAACATATTCAGAAAATTGTACAGTGTGCATGGAAGTAGAAGGAGGGAGATTATCTGAATGACCCATGTCATAGAGCAATGATAGCCTCAGGCATCCAAACGCAAATCATACAGATCTGCCAAATAGGTGAGAATACACATGTTCACTGGTTAGGGCTGAAGTGAACCGGTTTTGAAGAAACATTTTCATGCAGTGTCTCAGAAAGAATAACCTCGAGCTAGACTTTGAGCATTTATAACCAACTTTGAAGGAGTTACAGTCTGGCTCTTTATAGGACATATAAGTCAAAAATAATTCAAAGCAAAATTTACTTTGCTCAAAGTTCATGTTTGTAAAAACTAGCTTGTGAACTCTTTCCAGGTAATTTCAGATTAATCTGATAACTGCTGCTAATTAGACTATGAAGGAAATTAGTGAATTAATTGTGGTTATCTTGGAACAACAGTCTTCCAGAAGATGGGGGTGGGAGGGGGTTTTGCTTAAAATTGCTTGCTTCCAAAATAGCGTAGAGAATAAAATAGTGAAATTAAAGGGGGAAATATGGAGAGAGAGAAACACATTATTAGAGCCACAGTAAACTCATTACTATTGCCTATAAAGTATGACTTATGGAAGAATATTAGATTACAACAAACAAATGTTTCATTCAACTGGATTCATTTAAAGTAGACTCTTAAGATTGACAATATGATAAATGGAGAAAATACTTAAACTGTCAAGGATTTCATTTTACTTGGATCTACAATCAAAGTCAAGAAGCAGAAGTCAAGAAATCAAGTGATGCATTGCACTGGGCAAATCTGCTGCAAAATACCTCTTTAAAGTGTTAAAAAGCAAAGATATCACTTTGAGGACTAAGGTGTCCCTGACTCAAGCCATGATATCTTCAATTGCTTCACATGCATGTGAAAGCTGGACAACGAATAAGTAAGACCAAAGAATTGATGCCTTTGAATTATGGTATTGGCGAAGAATATCGAATATACCATGGACTGCCAGAAGAACGAACAAACCTTTCTTGGAAGAAATGCAATCAAAGTCAGAATGTTCCTTAGAGGCGAGGATGGCGAGACTTCTTCTCACATACTTTGGACATGTTATCAGGAGGGACCAGTCCCTGGAGAAGGGCATCATGCTTGGTAGAGGGTCAGCAAAAAAGAGGAAGACCATCAATGAGAAGGATTGACATAGTTGCTGCAACAATGGGCTCAAACAGCAATGATTGTGAGGATGATGCAGGACTGGGAAGTGTTTCATTCTGTTATACTTAGGGTCACTATGAGTCAGAACTAACTTGACGGTACCTAACAACAACAACATTAAGATTAACAGCACAAAGATGCACATCAAATTAAAAACTTACATGTTCCTTTCCAAATTTTATAATTTTATGCTTGACCAAATGTTTTCATCATTCTTTCAAGGATGGACCTTTTAGACGTTTCCAAATTTTTCATCTTTCTAATTAAAACAAGCTTCTACTTTACCTAATCTGGTACAATGATAAAAGGTAATGAGTTCTGCTTCCTGCTAACAATGCCCAGTTATCTATTGTGCCAGACAACTTCATGTTCTATAGAGGGATTCTCTAGGAACAAGAGGATTGATGGCATAGCTCAGCAAATTGCCTAATGTGGCCACAGCTTCCAAGAGCTTTGCATTGTCCCTTTAACTTTGACCTCAGAAGGTAGGCATACCTTTATGTATACTTCTAGTAATCTTCATGATGAGTGTCTGTGATAATAATATGCTGGCAGCCTGGTCTTCCTGAGTACAGCAAAAACAACTTTACTGCAGGAATGAGCACAAATATGAGCGTAACATACAAAAAAAGAAAATATAATCACGAAGGATAAACTGAGTCTAGTTTTGTCCCTCCTTCAATTAGAAAGAATTCTTGCTGTCAGATCAATTCATTCTACCTTTTACTGGTCTGTGCTTAAAAGTTGGTAGTTTCTTTTTTATTCCTTCTCTCTCTCTCTCTCTGTATATTATACAAATATATGTACACACACATCTGTATGATTTTATTTTTGTTGCAGTTGTTAATATACACAGCAGAACATACACCAATTGAATAATTTCTACATGTACAATTCAGTGACATTGATTACATTCTTCAAGTTGTACAACCATTCTTACCCTCCTTTTCTGAGTTGTTCCTCCCCCATTAACATAATAAATTCATTGCCCCCTAAGTTTCCTATCCAATCTTTTTGAGTTGATGTCAGTTTGAACCATGTAGATAGATTTTGAAAGAGCACAATGTACAAGGCAGACACTTTTTACTAAACTATTGTTTAATTTTAAGAAGCCTTCATGAGACATTTTTGGTTTAGGGTTTAAAGATTATCTCAGGGCAATAGATTCAGGGGTTCATCCAGCCTCAATGGCTCCAGAAAATCTGGATTCCATAAGAATTTCAAATTCTGTTCTATATTGTCTCCCTTTTGACCAGGATTCTTCTATAGAATCTTTGCTCAAAATGTTCAGTAATGGTAGCAGGGCAACATCCAGTTCTTCTGGTCTTGTAGGAAAGGAGGCAATCGTTCATGGAGGCAATTAGATACACATTCCATTTCATCCTCCTGTTCCTGACACTTCTTCTTCCTCTGTTGCTCCAGGCAGATAGAGACAAATTGTCACACCTTGGATGGCCACTTGCAAGCTTTTAAAACCCCAGGCACTACACAATGAACTATGAGGCAGAACAGAAGCACTAAACACATTATTAGGCCAATTAACTGAGATATCACATGAAACCATGACCCTAAATCTCCAAACAAAGAAGCCAAATCCCATGAGATGTTTGGTTATATATAAGCAGCCTCAGTGGCTACTCTTCTTTTTTGTCATTGTTGTAAATATATCACATAACTTTTGCCAATTCAACTTTTACCAGATGTACAGCTTTTGTTGACAGCAATTACATTGATTGGCTGGGCAACTCCAACTCCCTTTTTAAGCTGAAATCGTCTTTTCTGGGCTATTCAAACAACCTTTCTATCCTTGGTCTTCCATTACCATTCACTTGTATATTTACCAATATGCTACATAAATAGTTCCCAGGTAATAGGATTGTATTAGGCATTGGTGATGGTATAAAAATGTAATACATAATCTCTGGCTTCCCAATGGCTATATTCTAAGTAGGAAGAGAAAACAGTTCCATGAAACAGTTAAATAAAATTACAGAACAGTATTTAAATAGATCCTATTCCACCAATATTCACTGAATGCAGAGAATACTTCCAGAATTCAGAGACTGAAAAGATGGGCAAGAAAGGACTCATAACAGTGTAGGATAAAGCATTGAGAGTCTAATTTAGTATGGTGAATGTCTTGATGCTGGCAAATTCTCAAAGGGGTCGGAATAGACTACAACCATTTCCATAAAGAACTAAAAAAGTTCTGGTTGTTCTTGTTGTTGTTAGCTGCCATCCAATTGGGCCCCAACTCATGGTGACCCCACCCTTGAGAGACTGGACCATTGTGATCATTGGCTGTTTTTCAGAAGTTGATCGCCAGGACTTTCAGCTCCACTGAAACCTGTTCAGCATTATAGCAACATGCAAGGGTCCAGTGAGAGGCGGGTGCTGTCTATGCGTGAGGTGCATTGGCCAGAAATCGAAACTGGGTCTTCGGCATGAAAGGCAAGAATTTTACCACTGAACCACCACTGTCCAGTGAAAAGTTCTTAGGCAGTGTAAAATAGAGGGTAAGACCCTGAAGTCTGGGAGCCAGATTACCTGGGTTCAAATCCTGGATCTGCTACTCAACAACTACAGGCAAGTAACAAAACCTCCCTGTGACTCGTTTCCTCATCAGTAATACGAAGTTTCCCTAAAGATTAAGTAAGTTAATATATGTAAAATACTTAGTACTGTGCCTCACACGGAGTAAGTTCTATATAGATGCTTACTATTAATAATAATAAAATAATAGCTGCTGTTGCCAAAGGCTTCTGAAAGTACAAGTATTTTTCTAGCAACACCTCTGGCCACAAAGACATGGGTCTATTCTTGAATGCATAAGACATGTCACCCTCCTTCTTTAGTAACCAGGTTCGCTCAACACAAATAGTTATTTTGGTGGAGGGAGTTTAAAAGGAAGAAACGTAGGAAGAAAAGAAGAACAAAGGTGATGGTGATCAGGTCTCCTGCTGTTTCCGGTTCTACTTTCCAAACCAGATAAAACTATGATCTCTTAGGCTTAACTTAATAACAGAATGTGCACAGGTTTTACCTCTTTATGTTTTGTTAAAAATTCACAAATTCTAAAGTAATTTTCCAAATATTGTCTTTGTCTCCACCCTCCTATTTTGTGTATTAATTTCAAAATCCGACTCAGAAGCATGGCTTGTTTTTCTAAGCATCCTTCTTATTTGCATTTAAAACTCTGTCTCACCTTTCATCCTTTATGAATATCAATAAGATGCTTTAAATTATCATTATGAGTCACAGAAAAATGCCATATACTTTGCTCTCAAATACTGTGTTGGTGGCAGCTGGTCAAATGCTTTGTTTGCTAGAACGGGTGAAGTTCTTTGATATTTACCATCAATGCCCCAAATTGACATTTTTATGGAAGCATTAGGAGGGAGAATTCATGAACAGGAAGGACCCATGAATAGAAAGTCAGGACATTCTCAGATATAGATGAGAACTGGAATCAATAGTAAATGCTGGATGGAGAGAGGGGTTAATAAGTTGGAAATCAAGTCTTTGTTTACTTTTAAATGTGCATTTCAACATCACAGTTGTGTCATTCCATTAAGGAACCTAGATACTTCAACTAATCTGAAATAATTAGCATGTAGAACACATCGGAGAGAAAGCAAAACAACAGTTGAAATTGTTGTCGTCGTCGTCAAAGCAGCGTCTATGCTGTATAACAAGTATTTTGAAACAAATTTCAGATCTTGAGAAATCTAATACAGTTTATAGAATACTACTTAAGAACCTATTACATAAAGCTGTATCACAAAAAAATCAAGAGTAGAAGAGGGTTCACCATAGGAGGGAGGAAAGAGAGACAAGCAGAGGGAATGGGAGGAAGCAGCCCAAAAAGGCGGTTAATAAACACATCAGAAATTGAACAGAGTAACACTGTTTTCCCTCGGAGCTGAGTGCCACCAGTGGGGGATTAGAATGGATTTCTCCTCTTTTCCTTTTAAAGCTCGCCATTCTTATTCCAATTGCTGAAGACAATTGAAAAGAAGTGAGAACATTATAAATCCAACAAACTCTTAGAAATTCTTTGGAATAGAACAGAATATAGGATTTAAATTCTGGACTTACTGGATTCTAGGGATGTACATGGTTATGGGCGGGTATAATAGCATGTAATTAATCTAAAGTCCTAGTATTATTCAGAAAGATAGTAACAATGCTTATTAATTTTAGACTGAGCTAAGTACGATACATATGTATGTTGAAATAGCAAGATAACTACTAAAAGAATACACAAGTACATAAATTCAAAATAATAGAGAATATGCAGAATGGAAAAAAATCCAAAAGAAAGTAAGAAAGAATAAAATAAGAAAAAAAAATTAAAATGGGACAAATATAAAACTCAATAATATACCAGGTAAATAGTAACAAAAAATATGATGTAGTTATACTAACACATATAAAGTAAACTTTAAGGCAAAATACAATATTAGAGATACAGATAGTTGTTATATAGTAATAAAATATTCAGTTTACTCATGTGCCTAATAACATGACCTTACAATAGATACAAGAAAAATTGATAGAAATACTAGACAAATCACAGTAGGGGATTTTCACACACGTCTTTTTTTTTAGTCCAACAAGAAAAACAAATCAATAAGGATATACTTGATTTAAACAGCACAATTTAAAAGTTTGATAATGAACAAATATAGAATATTACACATAACATTTAGAGAATAAGCATTGTTTTTATTACTTCTTGAGTATATATGGAACACTTTCAAAAATTGACCACGTGCTTCGCCACAGTAGAATTAAGTTAGAAATCAATATCAAGAAGATAATTTGGAAAACACACACACACACAATATAGGAATGCTTTCTAAACAGCGAGAAATCAGAATGGATATTAGAATATATTTATGCTGAATAATAATAAAAATGCCATGTATCAAACCATGAGGGATGAAAGTAAGGCAGTACTCAGGGAGAAATGCATACCCTTAAATGCTTACATTAGAAAAATTAAAGTCTTATACCAAAAAAAAAAAAAAACCCATTGCCATCAAGTCAATTCCTACTCATAGAGACACCATCAAGCAGAGTAGAACTGCCCCATAGGGTTTCCAATGAGTGGCTGGTGGATTCGAACTGTCGACCTTCTGGTTAGCAACCAAGCTCTTAACCACTGCACCAAAGTCTCATAATTAATGAGAAAAGTATCCTACCTAGTAATGTGAGAAGGCGTAGTATAATAATCCTTTAAACAGTTATGGAGGCAACACTTCTAGCTATAAGGGTGTGAAGAATTCAGTGAATTCTCTCCCCAAAGAAACAAGTATAAAACTGGACAAAATTGTCAAAAATCACTATAGCAGCACTCTGAAAATTGACTAACAGCAAAACAAATTGAGAAATGTTTTTTCATGAAAAGCTGCTAGAAATTTGGGTAAGAACAGGGGCAGTCTGAGGCCTCCATTGATGGGACAGCTCCCATCCCCCTACTCAAATCACTTAGTGAGAAAACATTTTGCCAGGATGGATCTGGACATAAAAAAAACAGCTGGCTTGCTTCCAGATGTAAAGGATTTGATTTGGGATGAAGTTGAAAAGCCATTCTGGAGGCACTGACAGTAAAAGCAGCAGACTTGGTAGGAAACAGAGAAAACCTACAGATCTGCTGAGTATTTGGTCCTGGTTGGGGCAAGTGAAGGACCACCAGAAATTTAATGCAGAGATCCTGGAAATGAGAGAGCAGTAGAAGAGCTAAATAAGCTCTCTATACATCTTCAGTTCACTGTGAAAATATGCACATGTGCAGGGAAATCCCAAAAGAGGACAAGTGTAATGAAAAAAGCCAAGGCAGACTTGAGAACTGGCTGAACTTAATTTTTTTTTTGCATGTAACAAGTATTTATATATTTTTATTGTGCTTTAGGTGAAAGTTTACAGTGCAAATTAGCTTCTCATTAAACAATTAATACATAAATTGTTTTGCAACATTGGTTGCCAACCCTACGATGTGTCAACACTCTCCTTCTCAACCTTGAGTTCCACATTTCCATTCGTCCAGTTTTCCTGTCCCTTCCTGCCTTCTTGTCTTTGCTTTGGGGCTGGTGTGCCCATTTAGTCTCGTATGCATGGGTGAACTACATAGGTTATTGTTTGTTTTATAGGCCTGTCTAATCTTTGGCTGAAGGATGAACTTCAGGAGTGACTTCAGTACTGAGGTAAAAGGGTGTCCGGGGGCCATACGCTCAGGGTTTCTCCAGTCTCCATCAGGCCAGTAATCTAGTCTTTTTTTGTGAGTTAGAATTTTTTTCTACATTTTTCTTTCACTTTCTCTTGGACCCTGTATTGTGATCCCTGTCAGAGCAGTTGGTGGTGGTAGCCAGGCACCATCTAGTCGTTCTGGACTCAGTCTGTGGAGGCTGTGGTAGTTGTAGTCCATTACTCCTTTGGACTAATCTTTCCCTTGTATCATTAGTTTTCTTTATTTTCCTTTGCTCCAAATGGGATGGTACCAGTAGATGTATCTTACATGGCTGCTCACAAGCTTTTAAGACCCCAGATGCTACTCACCAAAGTAGGATGGCTGAACTTTAAATGAGCTCCCTAATCCATCAGCAGAGGATGCAAAGCTTACAAATTTGGGCTATTTGAGCAAAATCTCTGTGCAATTCATTCACTAAGCTATGCAGACAGAGATGACCCTTAGGAAGTGAGGCTAAACAAGAGAAATTAGAAAAACAAAAACTACTCAGTAGGATGGTTATAATAAAAAACACAGATAATAACAAGTGTTGGCAAGAATGTGGAGAAAATAGAACCCACATACACTGATGATAGGATTGAAAAATGATGCAGCCACTTTGGAAAAGTCTGACAATTTCTCAAAATATTAAACAGAGTTACCATATAACCCAGAAATTCCACTCAAGAAAAATGAAAATATATGTACACACAAAAACATGTACACAAATATTCATAGCAGCATTGTTCATAATATCCAAAAAGTCTAAACAACTCAAATGTCTATCAACTGATAACTGGATAAATAAATGTGGTATATCTATATAACAGACTATTACCCTTTCATAAAGAGAAATCAAGTCCTGATACGTTACACATGGAGGAACCTTAAAAACATTATGCTAAATGAAAGAAGCCAGTCCCAAAAGACCACATATTATGTGATTTCATTTATATGAACTGCCCAGAAGAAGTAAATCTGTAGAGAGAAAAAGTAGTAGTGGTTGCCTAGAGCTGGGAGGAGGAGAGGTTGGGGGAAAATGGGAAGTGACTGCCCATGATACAAGGTTTCTTTTTGGGGTGATGAAAATGTTCTAAAATTGATTGTGGTGATGGTTGTACAACTCTGTGAATATACTAAAAATCACTGAACTATACACTTTAAATAGTTGAATTATATGGTATGCGAATTATATCTAATTAAGCTATTATTTTAAAAATCAAAGTAACTGCTATCAGTAATGAAAAGGACAAACTACTGTTACATGCTACAGTTTGTATAAACCTCAAAAACATTATGCTAGGTAAAATAATCCAGACACAAAAGACTACATATTATATGATTCCATGCATAAATGAATAGTTTTGTAACAAATTAAGAAAGGAAAGCAATGCTTTAAAAGCACCCACCATCCTACCAAGAATCACCAGCCTCAGGTGGTGTCTTAGGCTGGGTTCTCTAGAGAAGCAAAACCAGTAAAGCATGTAAGTATATACAGAGAAAGATTTATATCAAGGAAACAGCTCACGAGATTGTAGAAGCTAGAACGTCCCAAGTCCATGGATCAGGGCAAAGGCCTTTCACAATTACCAAGCCACAGAAGCTAGCAAGCCCAAGATCGGCAGGTCGGAGAGCAGGGCTCCTGCTCACAGGCTGTGAAAGTTAACAAATTCCAAGATTGGCAGGCAAGACCATGAGGTTTCTCCTGATTCACATAGCTAGAGGGGCTGGCAAACCCAAGATCAGCAGGTCAGAGAGCAGGGCTCCGCTCACAGGCTGTGAAGATCGACAAATCCCAAGTTCAGCAGATAAGCTGACAGCTCAAGTCCCAAGAACTGGAGGTGAGATGCCAGGAGGCAGCTGCAGGATCCAGAAAGAGCAAAAAGCCAGAACGTCTGCTTGTATTCAGATGCAGGCCCACCCCCATGGAAACTCCCTTTCACCTGATTGGGTACTCACAGCATATTCAATCATGGGAGTGATCACATATAAACACTGAGAATCATGGCCCAGCCAAGTTGACACACAATCTTAACCATCACAGGTGGCATTACCTTGGAGTTCTAGAAACATTTGAAAAACTTGAAATTCCAATCTTAAAATACCATTAGTTAATAAAAAAGAGGGAATACTTCTAAGCTCATTTCACAACAGAACAGGCATATGGAAATAATAAGCTATTTAATAATTCATTTTGAGACAAGTTATTACACATATAGAACAAAATAAATAGGATTTCTACCTCAAACCACACACCCACACACAATCATTTTCAGGTGAATTAAAGACAGTTCAATGTGAAATGCAGGACTTTAAAATATGTAGAAGAAAGTACAGAAAATATCTTTACGACAACTGTCTTAGTAATCTAGTGCTGCTGTAACAGAAATACCACAAGTGGATGGCTTTCACAAAGAGAAATTTATTTTCTCACAGTCTGGTAGGCTAGAAGTCCAAACTCAGGGCGTCAGCTCCAGGGAAAGGCTTTCTCTCTCTTTCGGCTCTGGAGGAAGGTCCTCGTCATCATCAGTCTTCCCCCGGAAGAGGAGCTTCTCTGTGCAGGAACCTCAGGTCCAAAGGATGTGCTCTGCTCTTGGTGCTTCTTTCTTGGTGGTATGAGGTCCCCAACTCTCTGCTTGCTTCCCTTTCCTTTTATCTTTTGAGAGATAAAAGGTGGTGAGGCCACACCCCAGGGAAAATCCCTTCACATTGGATCAGGGATATGACCTGGGTAAATGTGGTGTTGCAATCCCACCCTAATCTTCTTTAACATAAAATTACAATCACAAAATGTAGGCCAACCACACAATTCTTGGAATCATGGCCCAGCCAAATTGATACACACATTTTTTGGGGGACATAATTCAAACCATAACAACCTTGTAGTAGGGGAGTGTTTTTTGTAACAAGACTTAAACAATGTTTCCTATACAGCAATTAACTACCTTGGACTTAAGAACTTCAGTCCATTGAAAGAGAACATAAAAAGAATGAAAACACAAGCCACACTCTAGATAATCTTTGCAATTCATATAACCAACAAAAGATTGCAATTCCAAATATACAACGAACTCCCATAAATCAATAAGAAAAAAAAAGAACCCAATACAATAATGGCAAAGATTACGAACAAGAATTTCACAAAATATAAAATAAAATATATTAACTTTTAATATTAAAAAAAAACAAAAACAAATCCATTGCCATTAAGTCGATTCTGACTCATAGCAACCCTATAGGATAGAGTAGAACTGCCCCATAGGGTTTCCAAGGAGTGGCTGGGGGATTCGAACTGCCAACCTTTTGGTTAGCAGCCTTTGCTCTTAACTACTGCACCATGAGGGCTCCACATTTTACACCAGACTGACAAAAATTAGAAAACCAGAATACCAAATGTTAGTGAGGATGTAATGCAATGGGAACTGTCAGGTATTGTAGGTGGGGATGCAAATTAGTCAATCACATTTGAGAAGGGTTTAGCGCTACCTAGTAAAGCTAGGTAAGGACCAGTCCCTGGAGAAGAACATCATGCTTAGTAAAGTAGAGGGTCAGCGAAAAAGAGGAAGACCCTCAATGAGATGGATTGACACAGTGGCTGCAACAATGGGCTCAAGCATAACTATTATGAGGATGGCATAGATCTGATCAGTGTTTTGTTCTATTTCACAAAGGGTCGCTGTGAGTTGGAACCAACTCGACAGCACCTAACAACAACAACAACAGTAAAGTTTAATATGTACATGCAGCAATTCTATCGTAAACATATATGATAGAGAAAGTTAATGCACATATGTACTAGGAGACATATATAAGAATGTATATAGCAGCACTGGTTATAAAGCAAAAACCAGACTAACCCAAATATCTATCCGAAGTAGAATAATAAATATTCATGCAGTGGAATTTAATATACTATTGAAAATGAATGAACACCATCATCCTGAAGAGATCTCAAAAACATAATTTTGTACCATGGAGAAAAGTCACAGAAGAATGCATACAGTATAATTCAATTATAGGAAGGTCAAAATCAAGCAAATCTACACAATATACTATTTAAGAATACATACATAGGTGACTAGACCATAAGTAAACTCAAGGAAATGATTAAAATAAAAATCAGGATAGTGATTACCTTTAGTGTGGAGAGGAGAAGAATGCAACTGTGAGGGGCATACAGGGGACTTCTAAGGTACCTGTAATGTTCTACTTTTTAAGTTGGATGCTGTGTACATGGAGCTCATTTTATTATTTTTTAAACTGTATGCTGTTTTATACACTTTTAAATCTATTGTTATATTTCAAATTTTTTTAATTGACTTATAACTTGCCTCACCCTGTTGTAAGTCATTCTTGTGGCCTGGAGGTAGGGTGACCAGCTGTCCCAGTTAGCCCAGAATTGTCCCAGTTTTAGCACTGAGAGCCCCACATGCCAGAAAACCCCTTAGTTCTGGGCAGACTAGGATGGTTGGTCACTCTACCTGGTCGACAGGGTTTGCATTTTTTACTCCTCCTGTCCCTTTCTCACCTTGGAGCAGAGGGAATTATGCCTCTGGGATGACTCCTCATCACTTTTCAAAGCTTTTCAAAAAGCTTTTGAAAACTTTAGTGTTGGGGAAGGCAGGGGAATAAATGAGAGGAAGAGCACGTGAGTCTTACTGGTCACTGGTACCATCTTCCTTTGTTGTCACTGCTTCTCTAGCTAAGTCTGACTTATCACAGTGACCTTGGTATGATACAGGCTGGCTCTCTTATAGAGCACATGTGTGAGGATACCAGCAAAGCTCTGTGAGCCTGCCCTCCTGCATAAGTCCCTTGGATGAGAATCCTGGCTTCAGCTCAACCTCTTCCTCGCCTGGTGACATGCTCCACTCCTCTTTCTGCTCTTACTCTCCCTGGTCCCTACCCTTCTTCGTAAAGAGTGGGAAGGATGCCTTGTGTCCTGCTTTCTTCTGTGGCTTCCTCTTGACTTGGGCAACCCAACATCATTGCCACACCATCAGTAGAAGTGCAGACCTCTCCATCATTGTCCTTTCTCAGCCCTGCTCTCTCTCTCCAGTCCTCAATCCTTTTGCTCAAAAACACACAGAACAGCATAACTAACAATGCACCAACACCAGAAGAGAAACTAGATAACTGGGAGCTCCTAAAAATCAAATATGCTCATCAAAAGTCTTCCCCAAAAGAGTAAAAAGACAACCTACAGACTGGGAAAAAAAATTTTGGCTATGACAAATCTGATCAGCGTCTAATCTCTAAAATCTATAAGACACTGCAAAACCGCAACAACAAAAACACAACCCAATTAAAAAATGGGCAAAGGATATGAACAGGCACTTCACCAAAGAAGACATTTAGGCAGCTACCAGATACATGAGGAAAAGCTCACGATCATTAGCCGTTAGAGAGAAATTACATAGGTGACCAGTGATTTTATCTACTTTCTTGCTACCACTTGCTGGTTTAGTTCTAGGCCAGATGTTAAAGCGTCAGCACTGACCTCTCTGAGAACTTCATTGGATGTGTCTAAAGGTCACTCTAATGAAGGAACACTAATTCTTTGGACAATGTGGCCAATGAAACTGCACATGCAGTTTTTACCTATAGGAGCTAAACTGCCACTCTCAGTAACTTTTGGGGGGAGGGTAGTTTTAACCACAAATTGTGACACTATTGATGACATAACAGAGATTTATTTGAGACAGCAGCTTGAAGAAAGACATCCTACTAAATTCATTCATTATTGAGAGCCATGATAACAAGAATGAAATATTTCAGGTTCTTCTCTGTCATAAAATGATATATGATATAATAAAAAAATTTAAAATTTCCATTTGCTGAAGAAATCTTCTGAAATTAGGAGTAAACTTTGAGGTATTGTTGTTTCAAGCATGGAAGGCAGACTTCATTTTTTGTTAAAATAGAAAACTTCTCCTATTTATAAAATCCCTAGCTTTGAGACTTCTTCTATTTCATTCTGGCCAAATCACAATTGCCAAAATTTCATATTTGGAATAGGGTGCAATTGAAAAAATTCTATCAGTGATCTTAGAACTAGCAATTTTCTAAGAAAAACATGGGCTATTTGGCAATGAAGAGATGACATTTCAAAGTTTAACATTTATCTGTAATTCTGGAAAAAAAAAAAACCATCTTAGTCATCTAGTGCTGCTATAACAGAAATACCACAAGTGCATGGTTTTAACAAAGAGGAATTTATTTTCTAGCCGTCTCATAGGCTGTAAGACCAAATTCAGGGCATCAGCTCCAGGGGAAGGCTTTCTCTCTCTGTCAGCTCTGGAGGAAGGCCTTTTTATCAATCTTCCCCTGGACTATAGGAGCTTCTCTGTGCAGGAACGCCGGGTCCAAAGGATGCGTTCTGCTCCAAAGGATGCGTTCTGCTCCTAGCACTGCTTTCTTGGTGGTATGAGGTCCCCAACTCTCTGCTTGCTTCCCTTTCATCTCTTGTAAGACAAAAGGTGGTGCAGGCCACACCCCAGGGAAACTCCCTTTACGTAGGATCAGGGATGTGACTTTAGTAAGGTGTTACAGTCTCACCCTAAACTTCTTTAACATAAAATTACAATCACTTCTCCAGAAAAAAATGTAGGTTCCAAGGTCTAAAAATATTTGCCTTATCTCAAGCTATTTTGAGGGTAAAGTGAAACAGAAGTTATTTAATTCCAAAGGAATGATGGGATAAGACTGGTGATTTTTTAAAATGAGCTCTCTTAAATTCTGTGAAATCTGCCTAAAATAAGTAGGTAAACATTTCTCCCCCTCACAACACAGAAATCAAAGAAGTGACTCCCACTTATTGTCCTAAAATTGTGTCTCTTCATAAAATAACCAATGTTGCAAAAAGAAAGTTGCTGAAAATGATCTAAGCCTTGTTGACAATGAACAGTAATCAGCAAAAGCAACATTTAGTAATATTTTAATAATACAAAGGTACACAACAACTCCCGGAGAGTTTTAATATACAGGCAGTCCCTGGGTTACAAACGAATTTGTAGGTAAATCAGAACAGGTACATACACTTCTTATTTAGCCCTTACTCTAGTGCAAGAAAAGCATATTTAGAAATTATATACACAGCTATTGAGTGTTACTCTGAAATAAATCAAAACAGAGGGTTGCTTTTATTTCTAGGGTCATACTGAAATTCTCTGTAGTCTCTCTATATATATACATATTTCTTTCTCTCTCTTTTTTTTTTTTTTGCTTGTTTTGTATGAGGTGATTTATGAGAAATACAGACCAAAAAAAACCTGATGATATTCATAAACAAAATACAAAGGTAACACTAACACTAATTCTTAGCAAGAGAACCAACACATGTTCATACTACATCAAGCATGTGTTTATAGCACTTTTTTAAAAAGGAAAGTTACAGTGTGTAATATTTTTCGTTTCATTTATGTTGACAGAATTAAAAAGAAATTACCTAAGAATGTGAAGATCACGGATCAACACTTCCTAGGCTAAATTTCTCAGCTTGTCCTGTGTTGACAAGGTTAGTAGACAAGCACCTCAGTCAGCTCTGAGATGGCTTCTCAGAGCTCTCACCGACAATCTTCCTGCCTCCTCTTCCAAGACTAAGCACAGATTTCATCATGGCCCATCCCTGTTCAGCAAAGACACCTTGAGTAGCTTTGCTTTTTGTGTTAGGAATAATTTGAAATAAGGACTAAAAAGTTTTAGTCATTCAGTCAACTATTATTTGTTGTTATTGTTGTTAGCTGCCATTGAGTCACCTCCCAATTCATGGTGACACCATGTACACCAGAACTAAATGCTGCCCAGTCCTGTGCCATGCCCACTATAGTTTTCAGATCAAACTGTTGTGATCCATAGGGTTTGGGTTTTTTTGTTTTTTATTGTGCTTTAAATGAAAGTTTACAGTTCAAGTTAGTTTTCTCACACAAAAAAAATTTATACACACAGGGACTTCTGGCAAGATGGCACTCTAGGCAGAAACACCACGCCGTCCCTCCACAACAAAGATCCGAAAAACTAAGCCAAACAGAGAATCAACAATCCTGAAACCCTAGAACATCAAATGAAGAGATA
>NW_004443965.1:20441217-20445327 GCF_000243295.1 Trichechus manatus latirostris
ATGTCATAAAACAGCATGTGTGTTACTGTTACATGAGAAACTATCTGTTCTGTAAGCCTTCACCTGAAGTACAATAAAATATTAAAAAAAAAAAAAAATTTATACACACACTGCTATGTGACTCTAGTTGCTCTCCCCATACTGTGACACCACACTCCTCCTTTCCACCTCTGAGCTCCCATATCCATTCAACCAGCTCCTGTCCCTTTCTGCCTTCTCACCTCACCTCTGGATAGGAGCTTCCCATTTAGATTCATGTATCTTCTTGAGCTAAGAAGTACACTCTTCACAAGTATCATTTTATGTCTTATGGTCCACTCTAACCTTTGTCTGAAGAGTTGGCTTCGGGAATGGTTTTAGTCTTGGGCTAACAGAGAGTCCAGGGGCCATGTCTTCTGGGGTTCCTCTAGTCCCAGTAGACCATTAAGTCTGGTCTTTTTATGTGAATTTGGGTTCTGCACCCCACTTTTCTCCTGCTCCATCAGGGATTCTCTGTTGTGTTCCCTGTCAAGGCGGTCATTGGTGGTAGCCACGCACCATTTACTTCTTCTGGTCTCAGGCTGATGAAGTCTCTGGTTTATGTGGCCCATTCTGTCTCTTGGGCTAATACTTTCCTTGTGTCTTTGGTGTTCTTCATTCTTCTTTCCTCCAGGTAGGTTGGGACCAATTGATGCATCTTAGATGGCCGCTCACTAGCTTTTAAGACCCCAGATGCCACTCACCAAAGTGGGATGCAGAACATTTTCTTAATAAACTTTGTTATGCCAATTAACATAGATGTCCCCTGAAACCATGGTCCCCAGACCCCCATCCCTGCTACACTGCCCCTCAAAGTGTTTGGTTTTATTCAGGAAACTTCTTAGCTTTTGAGTTAGTCCAGTTGTGCTGACTTCACCTGTGTGTTGTCCTTCCCTTCACTTAAGATAATTCTTGCCTTCTATCTAGTTAGTGAATACCCCCTTCCTCCCTCCCTACCCTCGTAACCATCAAAGAATGTTTTCGTCTGTGTTTAAATCTTTCCTTGAGTTCTTATAATAGTGGTCTCATACAATATTTGTCCTTTTGCAACTCACTAATTTCACTCAGCATAATGCCTTACAGATTCATCCATGTTATGAGATGTTTCTCGGATTCATTGTTATTCTTTATCATTGCATAGTATTCCATTGTGTGAGTATACCATAATTTGTTTATCCATTCATCTACTGATGGGCACCTAGGTTGTTTCCATCTTTTTGCTATTGTGAACAGTGCTGCAATGAACATAGGTGTGCATATGTCTATTCATGTGACAGTTCTTATTTCTTTAGGATATATTCCAAGGAAGGGGAGTGCTGGATCATGTGGTACTTCTATTTCTAGCTTTTTAAGGAAGCGCCAAATTGATATCCAAAGTGGTTGTACCATTTTACATTCCCACCAACAGTGTATAAGTATTCCAGTCTCTCCAAAACCTCTCCAACATTTATTATTTTGTGTTTTCTGGATTAATGCTAGCCTTGTTGGGGTGAGATGGTATCTCATTGTAGTTTTCATTTGCATTTTTCTAATGGCTAATGATCATGAGCATTTCCTCATGTATCTGTTAGCCACCTGAATGTCTTCTTTGGCAAAGTGCCTGTTCATATCCTTTGTCCATTTTTTAATTGGGTTATTTGTCTTTTTGTTGTTGAGGTTTTACAGTATCTCGTCGATTTTAGAGATTAGCCGCTGATAGGATTTATCCTAGCTAAAAATTTTTTCCCAGTCTGCAGGTTCTCTTTTGACTCTTTTGGTGAAGTCTTTCGATGAACATAAGTGTTCGATTTTTAGGAGCTCCCAGTTATCTAGTTTCTCTTCTGGTGTTTGTGCATTGTGACTTATGATTTGTATTCTGTTTATGCCATGTATTAGGGGTCCTAGCGTTGTCTCTGTTTTTTCTTCCATGATCTTTATCGTTTTTGATTTTATATTTAGGTCTTTGATCCATTTTGAGTTAGTTTTTGTGCATGATGTGAAGTATGGATCTTATTTCAGTTTTTTGCAAATGGATATCCAGTTATGCCAGCACCATTTGTTAAAGAGACTTGTCTTTTCCCATTTAACAGACTTTGGGCCTTTGTCAAATTATCAGCTGCTCGTAGGTGGATGAATTTACATCTGGACTCTCAATTCTGTTCCATTGGTCTAGGTATCTGCTGTTGTACCAGTACCAGGCTGTTTTGACTAATGTGGTAGTATAATAGTTTCTAAAATCAGGTAGTGTGAGGCCTCTCACTTTGTTCTTCTTTTTGAGAAATGCTTTACTTATCCGGGGCCTCTTCCCTTTCCGTATGAAGTTGGTGATTTGTTTCTTCATCTCCTTAAAAAATGCCATTGGAATTTGGATGGATATTGCATTGTATCTGTAGATCACTTTGGGTAGAATTGACATTTTCACAATGTTGAGTGTTCCTATCCATGAGCAAGGTATGTTTTTCCACTTATGCAGGTCTCTTCTGGTTTCCTGCAGTAGTGTCTTGTAGTTTTCATTGTATAGGTCTTTTATGTCATTGGTTAGATTTATTCCTAAGTATTTTATCTTCTTGGGCACTACTGTAAACAGTATTGATTTAGTGATTTCCTCTTCGAAGTTCTCTTTGTTGGTGTAGAGGAAACCATCTGATTTATGTATGTTTATCTTGTATCCTGATACTTTGCTGAAATCTTCTATTAGTTCCAGCAGTTTTTTTGTGGATTCTTTGGGTTTTTCTGTGTATAAGATCATATCATCTGCAAATAGAGATAATTTTACTTCTTCCTTACCAATTTGGATACGCTTTATTTCTTTTCTAGCCTAATTGCTCTGGCTAAGACCTCCAGCACAATGTTGAATAAGAGAGGTGATAAAGGGCATTCTTGTTTGGTTCCCGTTCTCAAAGGGAGTGGTTTCAGACTCTCTCCCCATAGGGTTTTCATTCTGATTTTCTGAAATAGATCTCCAGGTCTTTCTATTCTAGTTTGCCTTAGTATGGAGGCTCCACTGGAAACCTGTTCAGCATCATGGCAACATGCAAGTCTCTACTGACAGACAAGCAGTGGTTGAACATAGGTTGCATTGTCTAGGAATAGAACCCAGGTCTCCACTTGGAAGACAAGAATTCTGCCACTGAACCACAGCTTACTGATGAGCTTACCATTGTTCTAGGTGTTGGGGTCAGATTGCTGAATAAACACAAAGGGTCTCTGCCCTACTGTTTCATCTCCAAGGGATGGGTGACAGCAATGAGTTTACAGAGGAAGGCCTTCTGCAGGTATAGCTTAGTCAACCTTGGGCAGGATCGGACTGTCATACTATGCCTCACATGTTCTAAAACATGTTATCTTTAAAAATACTCGTTAATTGATTCAGCTGTTTTGTGATTAGAAGGAATCTTAAAATGTGCCAGACATAGTCCTTTGGAGTCATTCCATTCATAAATATTATATGAAGTGCCAGAAACTTTACTCATATGACTATAATTTCCTCATAAATCCTGAAATTTCTAAGAAAGAACGCCTTTTGGATGCCAAGTTTCACATACAAAAGTTCCCACTTCCCTTCATGACACAGAATTCATTTTGTCTAATATAAAATATAAATGTGGGAGAGATGTATACAATTTTACACCTTTTTGACTCATATTTTCAGGAAATAAAATAAACCAACTGGTGTGGCATTAACTGTCAATTTGACTAAATTACTCAATAAGTCAATTCAGTTACAAACCTCACCAATAATTTTAAGAGAATATGTGTTTCTCTTTATAGCTGCACAATACGTTTAAGACTAAAGACTAAATTTGGTGGAGAAATGTTTGTTCCAGTTAATTCAAGAAAGCACTTAGGTATAAACTGATTTGTACTCTTCATCCTTCTTGACATATGAGACAGCCATATACTTCCTGTCTTATAACAAAATCCTGTGAATTTACTTGTTTTGAACACCTCTCAATCCTTTCAATTCATATTCATTCATTTATTGAGCAATATTACTGAACAAAACCATGTACCACCAGAACCTACTATACAGCTACAGTAGTCAAAACAGCCTGGTACTGGTACAACGACAGATACATTGACCAATGGAACAGAATTGAGAACCCAGATGTA
>NW_004443965.1:20446987-20515599 GCF_000243295.1 Trichechus manatus latirostris
ATTTACTGGCCTGACATAGACTGAAGAAACCTTGAAAGTATGGCTCCCAGACACCCTTTTAGCTCAGTGGTGAAGTCATTCCTGAAGTTCACCGTTCAGCCGGGGATTGGACAGCCCCATAAAACAAAACGGGACTAATGAGGCACAGCAGTCCAGGGACAAGGACTAGAAGGCAGAAGGGTACAGGAAAGCTGGTGATAAGGAACCCAAGGTTGACATGTAGTGGGGTTCTTAACCATTGTCATAGGGCAATATGTGTGTCGTTTAATGAGAAACTACTTTGTTCTGTAAACCTTCATCTAAAGTGAGAATAGCAGCACAACTGGAAGAACATAATCAACGTCACTGAATTGTACATGTGGAAATTTTTGAAATGGTGTATCTTTGGTTATGTGTATTTTCACCAAAAAAAAAAAAAAAGTCCTCTAAGGCAGAGAAGGGAGCATGTTGACATGCCGTGGGGTTGTTAACCAATGTCATAAAATAATATGTGTACTGACTGTTTAATGAGAAAATTTTTTTTCTATAAGCCTTCACCTAAAGTACAATAAAAAAAAATTTAAAAAACCGTGTACCAGATACAGTGTTAGACGCTAAGGGTACAATGGTGAACAATAAAAAAGATACAATCCCTGCACTCATAATAGAGAAATATATTAATTAAATTATCACTCAACCAATACAAAATTACAATTTAACAAGTACTACAAAGGAAAGGGACATCGTGCTATGAGAGCATATAAAAAACCCCACTGCGGTCGAGCCGATTCCAATTCACAGCAACCCTATAGGATGAGTAAAACTGCCCCATAGGGTTTCTAAGGAGCCGCTAGTGGATTCAAATGGCCAGCTGGTGGGTAGCTTTAACAAACAGAATGAAACACTCCTGGTCCTGCGTCATCCCCACAATAATTGCTATGTTTGAGTTCATTGTTGCAGCCACTGTGTTAGTTCATCTTGCTGAGGGTCTTCCTCTTTTTGCTGACCCTCTACTCTACCAATCACAATGTGCTTCTCCAAGGACTGGTCACTCTAATAACACATCCAGAGTATGTGAGACGAAGTCTCGCCATCCTCACTACTAAGGGGCATTCTGGCTGTACTTCTTCCAAGACAGATATGTTTGTTCTTTTGGCAGTTCATGATATATTCAATATTCTTCATCAACACCATAACTCAAAGGTATCAATTCTTCTTCGGTCTTCCTTATTCATCGTCCAGCATTTGAATGCATATGAGGCAATTGAAAACACCATGGCTTGCATCAGGCACACCTTAATCCTCAAAGTGACATCTTTATTTTTTAACATTTTAAAGAAGTCTTTTGCAGCAGATTTGCCCAGTGCAATGCGTCTTTTGATTTCTTGACAGCTGCTTCCACAGGTGTTGATTGTGGATCCAAGTAAAATGAAATTCTTGACAACTTCAATATTTTCCCCGTTTATCATGATGTTGCTTATTGGTCCAATTGTAAGGATTTTGTTTTATGTTGAGGAGTAAACCATACTGAAGGCTGTAGTCTTTGATCTTCATCAGTAAGTGCTTCAAGTCCTCTTCACTTTCAGCAAGCAAGGTTGTGTCATCTGTATAACACAGGTTGTTAATGAGTCTTCCTCCAATCCTGATACCACATTCTTCTTCATATAGTCCAGCTTCTCGGATTATTTGCTCAGCATACAGATTGAATAAGCTTGGTGAAAGGACACAACCCGGATGCACACCTTTCCTAACTTTAAACCACACAGTACTCCCTTGTTCTGTTCGAATGACTGCCCCTCGGTCTATGTACAGGTTCCTCACAAGCACAATTAAGCGCTCTGGAATTCCCATTCTTCAAAATGCTATCCATAATTTGTGAGTCAATAAAACACAGGTAAACATCTTTCTGGTATTCTCCACTTTCAGCCAAGATCCACTTGACAGGTTACTCTGGGTCAAATTCCCACATACAATCATTTGGCTCCCTTAGCATTAAATCAGGCTCCTACCTTCTTTTCGCTTTAATCCCTCACTCCTTATGAAAAAAATATTTATATTCCCCTACATGTAGAAGCTGCATCCTCTGTGTTACGGCTTCTGTTGCATTTTATCCTATCCAACTGAAAATATATACATTTCCGTATCATATGGTTTCATCTTCATAGTCCTAGTCAGCAAAATGTACCCATGTTGTCAAAACCAGTTACAGCAAGTTGTGGCTTAGAAACTACTCCCCACAACTGGAAAAATTACCAAAGCTTCCATCTCTCTCCTCTACCTGAGCGTATCATACTATGCACTGCTTGCCTTTATCTACAATTGAGTATGCTATACCTTCCCTTTGCCTTGAGTGTGTTGTTTTATACTTAGCAAAGTACATTCATATGAATTGCCCTCTGTGTTCTTAACAACTAACCCTGAAAGTAGATGAGATGTATTTATATCTTCATTTGTTAGATAAAGAAGTAGATAAGGAAAGATAAAGTATTCATTCATTCAACAAATATTGAGAACCCACCAGGAAACTCAGACACTGTGCTAAATTCTAGAAATACAAATATGCATAAAATATAATACACACTGTTAAAGGGCTTATGGTGAAGAACTAGAAAACAGGCAAATACATTAAAAAAAGAAAAACTACTACTTAGGGAAGAGTGTCTTCCAAACACTGTACTAGGAAGTTTACATACAATATCTCCTTTGAGTTTCACAACAACCTGGCAAGGTAATTTTACAGTTAAGAAAAAAATGAAACTCAGAGAGGTTAGCAATTAGATCTAAGTCATATTTGAAACTCAAGCTGCATGATTCCAGAGTCTGCCTTTCAGAATAATAATTAGTGTGATAATAATTTCTATGTGTTCTGATAAAAGAGCAATGTACAGTGGGAACTTGAAGGAAAGAGTGTCAATTAAACTTGCAGCATGGTGGAAAAGTGGGCAGGGGAAGGTAGAAAGGAAAAGTTTTACAGGAAAATGGCTTTGTCAAGTGTGGTAGGCAGAATTCTAAAAATGACGGTCAAAAGTTTCTACATCCTAATCTCCAGAATCTATAAATATAACTAGACGTCACTCTTGTGATTAAGTTATGTTATATGGCACAGTTGACTTAGATAGGGAAATTATCCAAACGGACAGATCTAATATGACCTTAAAATTGGAGTGCTTTCTCTAGCAGGTGGCAGAAAAGAACATCAAAGATGTTCCAAGCATGAGGAGGATTCCAATGCTGTTGCTGATTTGAAAATGGGCAGGAGGGGGTCTTGTGACAAGGAATGTGAGTGGTTCATAGAAGCTGAGAGAGGCCACTGGCTAATAGCCACCAAGAAAACAATAACTTCGGTCATACAACCACAAGGAACTGAATTCTGCCAACAACCTGAATGAGTTTGTAAGTAGATTATTTTCTAGAGCTTCCAGCTAAAAGCAGCGTTTGGATACCTTGATTTCAGCCTTGTGATAATCTGAGCGTAGAACCCCCCTGAGCCTGCCAGACTTCTGATCAACAGAACTGTGAACTAATAAATGGGTGTTCTTTTAAGTTGCTAAATGCATGCTAATTTCTTACACAGCAATAGAAAACTAATAAATCAAGAAAGTAACTCCTGAATAGGGTTATGAAAATTAGGCCAACAGAAATAAGGACATTTGCAAGCAGAGCACCCATAGAGCAAGTGATCCATGTGCTCACTCACATCCCTTGGACCTTACCACTTCTGTGCTTGCTAGCTGACTTCCAACTGCCCTTGTTTGAGGGCATTCTCAGAAGTCCAGAAAGGCTACTCTGGCTGGGCACAGCAGGTCAGAAGGGTCAAGGGATAAAGCCCTCTACTAATGGTTGACAAGAGTTAGTGTATAAATGCCTCAGCTCTTTAGCCTTTGATGAGATAACTGCAAAATGTGTTCTGCAAGCAGTTAACTCCAGTTGTCCAAAGTGGTAATTTCCTTGGTAACACACCCTTTCTTGGCTGCCTTCCCTTCCTCTACTTCCCTACTGTGCCTCCCAAATTAACCACTTGCACTCATATCCTTGTCTTAGGATCTGCTTCCGGAGTAAGCCAAAACAAGACAGTGGGTAACATAAACAAACACAGACGAGCCTTAAACAGTGGGGCTAAGGTGTAGTGTGCTGGAAAAGAGACTGGGGCAGAATACGGAGACCCTTACATGATCTCCTAAGGAGTTGGCAGACTACATTGAAAGTCAGTCCATCTGACAGAGAGTGCCTGCCAACTTCCTCCTTATTAGCAGAATCCTGAATTGTGTGCCTAGCTGAAGCACTCTTTTTCCCAATCTCATCTGAAGATAGGGGTGGCCTATTAAGTAAAAGCAAAATCTCTTAATGGAGCATCAAATAAAGCCCTTTTGCCCCTCTTCTTTTCTTCCTTTCTTCTCACTGGAAAAGAGATGTGATAGCTCAAGCTCTAGCAGCCATCCTGGGACCATGAAGGAAAGACTAAAAGAATTGCAGAGACTTTGCCCAGGACATTCATGAGCCACTAAACCAAACAACTGTCTACTTCAGTAGGCTATACAGGAAAAAGGCTTTATCAAGTATGGTAGGCAGAATTCCAAAAATGACCTCCACAGATTTCTACATCCTAATCCCCAGAACCTGTAAATATGATGAGACATCACATCTCAGACTTCTTGCTACATGAAAAAAAAATAATAACCTTTTCAGCCACCAAAGTTAAGTCTCTGTTACTAGCAGCTGAACACAGTTCACAACTGATAAAGTGACAGATTGGGAAAAGGAACTTGGGACTTTTGATTGTTTACCCACTGCTCTGACATAGCAAGGACAGAGAGAGTTACCCAACTTGCCATGCAGCCAGGGAAATACTGCCATGAATTCTCGGGACATAGTTTAGAACCAGGAGCAAAACTACCAGGAAATCTCAGGGCACACTTCAGAAATATCAGCAATGCCTTCCAAATTCTAATTATGAAACTTCCATGCCAATTTTATATTGCCATTTCATATTTACTTACACTGCACCTTTGTATTTCCAAAGTCATTTCCAGGAGTGTTAATGAGCACTAAGGGACAGCATTTGGTGGTCTCTATATTGCTTGATAATGCCAAAAACACAAATGTCATCTTGTTGAAAACATTTGCCTTACCAAGTATAGATGTACAGATAGACATGTTTGTTCTATGGCATATCATTAATGCAAAAAAAAATGCTACTATTTCACTAACCCTTCCCTCAAGTGATCTTTTCACAGAATTAGTGTCATCAAATTAAATAAATGGCTCAGAGTCATGGGTTGTTTTTTCCTTGCTGTGCTAATGTTTGTATTTCTGCTACTTTAGAGATTCTGATATTAAAAGGAAGAAGGAAAAATGAGTAAAGGGGCCTCGTGCCACCCAAAGCAGATATCAGAAGCTCCTTAATATTAAAAGATATTTATCAAATATGTCACCGGTAGGTTTAGAAGCATACCTATGTAAATATTCCATCTATTGATCAAAAAGAATTTCTCATGCGTGCAAGATCATTTGTATATATGACACTTGGAATGGTATAAACATAGTTCCTCTGTGCCTCCCATATTTATTCAATTTAGAAATCCCATCAAGCCTTTATTCTTGTCGACCTTGCAACGTTAATAATGATATGAAAAGACATGATGATATTTCTGCTTCATGTTTCAATCCCAAGAAATTGTTCCAGAGTTGTACGAACTTCCCTTGTTACTTTTGTGACTTTAAATGGCATCAAATAAAGCGTGCCAGGGACAATTCGACCTTGTAGTTTTGGAAAGCTGTTTCTGCCCCAAACCAAAGAAAATTTACTGTTAAGAAAAGTAGTCTCTAAGGCACAAAGGAATGGAAATCAAATTAAAGAGAGAAAGAAAAATAAAAGGAATTCAAGAAGAAATTTTGTAAGTGAAATAAAGTCTAAAGGATTAAATTTGTCCCAAAACTTTTTCTTAACTATCTCTTGGATTCTAAGATATGTACAATTTAAGAAGCCATCATCAATATAATAACACCTTTTGGGGAGTTGGGAATCACTACATTTAATGGGCACATTAACTGTAAGAAGCACTCTGGTTTCAGAAACAAAAATATGAGGGAAAAAAAACAAACATACCTAAGAAGGAATATGTTCCTTGTTAGACTTCGTCTTCCCTAGCTGTGCTCAATTTCAGGCACTGATGCATCCAACCTGCTCACTCAGCTGCTTGCTAACTTTGGTAGCTATTAGAGTCCCACATCATTAGCCCCAAGGCTGGTGTGCCTACTGAGCTATGCCTTGCCCTCCTCGCAGCTCATGTGACTATACTCTAAATTTGCCCTCCAGTTTCTCTGCGTAACCTACAGGCTTGCTTTGAATTCCAGTCCAGTTGAGTAAGACCCATTGACAATCTAGTCACCTCTTGCCTTCCTCCTTTCTTGTATGTTCTCAGCTGCTGGCTGAGACCCTAACAAGTATGGTGCCTTGTGACCTGACTAGCAACATCAACATTAACCAGGGACTTCTTAGAAATGCAAATGCTCACTGGTCCCTTCCACTCCTCCAGATTACTGAATCAGAAACTCTGAGGGCAGGGCAAGTCCTAGAAATCTGGTATAACAAGCCCTCCAGATGATTCTGATGCAAGCTCAAGTTTGAGAATCACTGATCTAAATCAGTTAAATATTTCTCAGAGTTTTACTATCAAATGGGAAATCCCCTCTGTAAAATAAAATAAATGGAGAGGTACATACTAACAGTATTGCTATAAACAGTATTGCTTGTAACAAGTTTTAAACTCATTTAGCCCACACAAGAATTCTATGAAGTAGAAACTGTTACTGTTATTCCCTTTTACACTCTGAAAAGGAAGTAGAAGAAGTTAAGTTTTTCAAGGGCACACAGATATTAAATAGAGAAGGCAGGATTCAAGCAAGCCCAGGAATCTGCCCCAAAACCTGGGCTCCCATCTGCTTTGCTGCACTGCACCAAAGGTACTGTATACCTCAAATTTACATGAGGTGGATTGTATCATAATAAAAAAGACTGCACACTCTGTTAGGAAGGGACTTTACCATACACTAATTGAACCCTCAAAACAAATACTTTAGGTAGGTATTAATGTCCTAATTTCCAAATAAAAATAATCAAGGTAAATATTAATCTGAACTTTGTTGATTCTGAATCAATAATAACTTGGTTATATTACATCTAATACTTAACACATGAAAAGTAATATTTTTCTTTATGCATTTTCAGACTTCTACTCACAAATAAGGGAATCCAATCTAAAACTCAATTACTTTATGCAAACCAAGGACCCAGAAAATTGATGTTATCTTGTCTGTACCTTTGATCCTAAAAAATTTAAATAAACCTTAAATTGCCTGCTAAAAAAACAAACGAGCAAACTCATTGAGTCAATTCTGACTCGCAGCAGGACAGAGTAGAACGCCCCCATAGGGTTTCCAAGGCTGTAATCTTTACAGAAACAGACTGCTACATCTTTCTCCCACAGAAAGGCTGGTGGGTTCAAATCGCTGACCTTTTGATTAGCAGCCAAGTGCTTAACCACTGCACCACCATGGCTCCTTAAATCGTCTGCTATTCAGCCTGAAACACACACTCTCATTTGAGAGAAATTAGAAATGATCTATGGGGGAAAGATCAGGATAAATAACTTGAAGCCTCAGCTCCCACTAACTTGTGTCAGAGACTATTGCAGGTGGGGTGGGCATGGGGAGCGCTGCCCATAAAAGCCAACATAGAGATTGCAGTTAAAACTCTGCCTGACACTGGAGGCACAGACAGCTCCTCTTTAGTGCCAGCATGAAGCACACTTCTCTTTTCTGTATGCAATAAAGCGTGGGACTTCAGGAACACAACATAACAGGGAGGGGTCGATGGCGCCCAGTGGCGCTGAGCAGAAGGACTGGCGTTACCTGGCAGATGTGCTGTGCCCAGTGGGAAACAGTGATACCCAAGGGGAGTGGTTCCTCTGTGAGCTCACTGGAGCAGCTTAATTACCAGCAGACGCCTGAGCAGCAGGCATTCCCGAGAGTGCCAACAGAAGAGAAGAAGAAAATGGTAGATGCCATGCCTTAGCTGAAGGAATCTGTTTCTGAGGAGAAGTGATACTCGGGTGACTCCCAGAAAAAACTGATGAGAGGAAGGGAGAACTTAATCGGGCCGAAAACCCCTATATTAACAAGAAAAAGTTATGACTTAGGGAATTTCAAGTCATATATTTACACTCAACTATTATATTACTTCTGTAAGTTAGGTCATATCCTTTATAAAAGAATTCTATGTAAAAAAATAGTGATCTTAAAATAATTGTGACTCTTAGCATTCAGATTAGTAATTAATTGTTGAATTTTTGGTATAACATTTGAGTTATGGCATTACCCTTTAGCCTGTTTACTATTGACCTGATTTTATATCTGAATTATAAAATAATCTACTTTCTAATGTTTTAAGCTATATTTTCTAAGAAGGAAAATTGACATGTTTTACCACTTTGATTTACTTTCTCCCTCTCTTCCTCCAGCATGCTATGCTTCAATACGTTACTCTACTCCGAACAGGAATCATTTAAAATGAAGTAATACACTTGAGACACAGGGAAAGAACATGTTACAGAAATTCTATGACATTTTTTTAAAAAGCTGTTTCATTTATTTCATAACACATAAAAATCTATTTAAACAAATGAAAAGAGTAGAATTAAATGGTACAAAATCTCTTGCATTGTAATTATTATTTTGTGGTCAAGGGACATGGAAATTAATTCTAGCATGAAGTTTTTCTTTTCGAAAACAAGAAAGAAAGTTTGTACTCTATAGTATTTTGAGTTAAATTTCAAAAATTACATTCTCTATGTCATTTCCAAGTATATAAAAATAATTCCATAGGCTATTGCCTAAATAAGACAGTTTGAATCTGCACAGAAGTGTCCCTACCACAAAACAGATTAGATTCTGAAAGGTCATTTTAATTAAATCTATAGGTTTGCAACTTCAAACTAAGAGAAGTTTAAGTTTGCAGTTCCCAGATACATTTCCTCAAAGGAAGAATACAGATTTGTCCTTTGAAGCACTAAAATCAATCCTATGCTTCTCCTCCTTGGTGATATACAATCTCCCTCCTTCTCTCCCTTACTTCCTGCGTTTCTTCCTCCCTCCCTTCCTTCCTTTTCTTTCCCACAAAACTGACTACCTTCATCTACATTGAAAATCTGTTTGGGCAAACAATATTGAAGAAGAAGAACAAAATAGAAGGCTTCACACTTCCCAATCTCAAAACTTACACTATTCAGCCACAGTAATCAAAACAGCCTAGTACTGGTTCAATGACAGACACATAGACCAATGGAATAGAATTGAGAACCCAGAAGTAAATCTATGCATCTACAGGCAGCTGATCTTCAACAAAGGGCTGAGTCCATTCAATAGGGAATAGTCTTTTTAACAAATGGTGCTGGCAAAACTAGTTATCCATTTGCAGAAAAATGAAACAGGATCCATACCTCACATCATGGACAAAAACTAACCCAAAATGGATCAAAGATTTAAATGTTAAAGCTAAAACTATAAAGTTCCTGGAAGATAATATACAAACAAAAGTAGGGGACCTAATTTTTGGCATAAATAGCTTATTAAACACTAACAACAGAGTATAATTTAGATAGCTGGGACCTCCTAAAAATTAATACTTTTGCTCATCAAAAGACTTTATCAAAAGATTAAAAGGAGACCCTATAGATTGGGAAAAAAATCTTTGGCAACAACATATCTGACAAGGGTCTACTTGTAAAATACATAGAAAACTTCAACATCTCAACAACAAAAAGACAAACAACCAAAAAAAACAATGGGCAAAGGACATGAACAGACACTTCATCAAAGAGGGCATTCTGATGGCCAACAAATACAGGAAAAGATGCCCTTGATCATTAGCCAGTAGAGAGATGCCAATCAAAACTACAATGAGATACCATCTCACCCCTGTAAAAATGGCAATGATCAAAAAAACAGAAAACAACTAATGCTGGTGAGGTTGTGATGCGATTGGAACTCTTATACACTGCTGGTGAGTCTGTAAAATGGTAGAGTCACTTTGGAAAACTGTATAAATTTTCCTCAAAAAACTAGAAATAAAAATATCTTATGCTCTAGCAATCCCACTCTTAGGTATATATCCAAGAGATCTAAGAGCAGTGACACGAATAGACATATGCACACCTATGTTCGTTGCAGCATTATTCACAATAGCAAAAAGATGGAAACAACTCGAGTGTCCATCAACAAATGAATAGATAAACAAACTGTGATACATACATACAATGGAACACTAAGAAACTATAAAGAATAATGAGGAGTCCGTGAAATATAACATGGATGAATCTGGAGGACATTGCGCTGAGTAAAACAAGTCAATCACAAAAGGACAAATATTATATGGTTCCACTATTATAAAAATTCAAGAATACATATACACACAGAAAGAAATGTTCTTTGATCGTTACCAGGGATGGGAGGGGTAGGGAGGGGGAATTACTCTCTAGATAGTAGACATTTGTTATTTCTGGTTAATGCCATACTGCTAATTAAAAATGCCCGTGGAGATTTCTAGAGAGGTTGAAGAGCAAAAGTTACGACCGCAAATATTTCACTTGTTAATCCCAGAAAATTGCACTATACTATTTAATAAGATTAACTCGATCTATTGACAATAATTAAATCTAAACTATAAGTATCTAAAAATATAAAGTTTCATTCAAATGCCCTGCCTCCCCTAGTGCTATCTGCCTCATTACACCTTTACCCTTCTCCTATAGTTCTGCATATTTTGCTCTGTGTGTCTTTCATCAGTACAGCTAGAGAGTAAACTACTAAATATATGCTGGTAATACACTGCCTTCCATCTCTCAGACACTTCCATTTCCCTTCTCACCTCATGAGCTGAAAAGTCACTTCAACAAATATTCTCCATGAAAGGTAGCATAGAAGGGAAATGACATTTCACTAGCAGTGAGTCAGCATCGCCTCTCACTGAAACAGCTTAAGCTCTTCAGAAATGGGGCGTATGTGCTGCCACATATGGAAAAATATAAGGCTTTAGGAAATGGTGGTCAGAGCATGGGAAACACCAGTGACACCCTCCCTTAACTGACTGTCTTGCTACTGAACATTTAATGTGTTTTCAAATGGAGAAAATTTGGGGGCAATTATGAATATAATATAGCCTTGCTGATAACAAAAAAGAATCTCAGAAAAGACATTTGAGAGGCTTTCTAGAGACGTCCGCCCAGTCTCTATCCTCTTGAGGATTCTGTATTAAGGAAACAGTTCTGAGTCTACCTGTGTAAAAAAAAAAAAAAAAAAAAATATTATATATATATAGGGGTGACTACGTTATGGCCTTTGAATGGATATTACCAATACCAGTTGTCCTCAAGTCTTTTCCGATTCATGGCGACCCCATGTGTGTCAAAGTATAACCGTGCTCTCCAGGGTTTTTAAAGGCTGATTTTTTGAAAGTAGATCACCAGCCCTTTCTTCTAAAATGCCTCTTGGTAGACTCAAACCTCCAACCTTTCAGTAAGCAGCTGAGCACCTTAACTGCTTGCATCACCCAGGAACTCCTAATGGATATGCAGATGATTAAAACAATTATTGAGCACTACCATGCAGGCATTAGAGAAACTAGGGGGGGCAGTTGATAAAGCATCCCTCTCTCCATATATTGTACATTCTTGCAGAGGTAACTTTCAGTAAGTAATACATAAAGGATGCTATAGGAGCATGTACAGAGAAACTTGACCTAGTTACAGGGGTTGACAAAGGCTTATTTGAGGAAGTAATAGTTGAGAAGAGCCTTGAAGGACTAGGGATTAAATAATTGAGGGGGAATAGGGAGGACATTCCAGACAGAGGGAACAGCATGGGTGAAGGTCCTGAGGCAGAAGGGGGCACTGCCATTCAAGAAAATGAAAGATCACTGTGACTAAAGCATGGAATGTAGGAGCATGGGGTCAGGGGTTCAGGATATGGTGAGGTAAACATGGCTTTGAAAGTCTTGTTAAAGGTTCTTTTAACATGTCCCAAACTGAACTGTCTTCCAGATTTTTCATACCCTACATTGTATTCATCAGCAAAACTTATTTATTCTATCTTCAAAATATATCTGTTATGATTGAATTGTGTCCCCCCCAAAATACGTGTTGCAATCCTAACCCCTATATATGTGAATGTAATCCCATCTGGGAACAGGGTTTTCTTTGCTATGTTGATGAGGCTGTATCAGTGTAGGATGTATCTTAAGCCAATCACTTCTGAAATATAAAAAGAGCAGATTAGCACAGGAAAAAAGCAAGTGTAAATGGGAAAAGATTGATGCCACGTGGAGATCACCAAAGAACCGAGGAAGAGAAGCTAAAAGAGACAAGGATTTTCCCCCAGAGTGGACAGAGAGAGAAAGCCTTGCCCGAGAGCCAGTGCCCCGAATTCAGACTTCTAGCCTTCTGAACTGTGAGAGAATAAATTTCTGTTCACTAAAGCCACTTGCTTATGGTATTTCTGTTACAGCAGCACCAAGAAACTAAGACAAATATCCTTTACTTCACTTCTTATCATTTTCACTATGTCATCCTGGTCTAAAACACAATCTCCTCTCTTCTGGATTATTGCTATAACCATATAAATGTCTTCCTGTTTCTACCTTGGAGCCCTGGTGGTTCATTGGTTAAGAGCTTGGCTGCTAACCAAAAGGCTGGAGGTTTTGAATCCACCAGCTGCTCCTTGGAAACCCTAGGGGGCAGTTCTACTCTGTCCTATAGGGTCATTACGGCTTGGAATTATCTCAACGGCAAAGGGTTTTTGGGTTTTTTTATTTCTACCTTTGCACCTCAGGAGTCATCCTTTTAAAACTTGAGTCACACTATATTACTCTTCTGCCCAAACCCTCCAAAGTCTCTCCATCTCATTCAGACTAAACACTCAAATCCTTATTATGGCCTGCAAGGCCCTACACGGTCTGGTCTGCTGTTAAATCTCCAACCTCATCTCCCATTATTCCCATCCTCACTCAATATGTTCTAAACCCAATATCCTGGATATTCCTTGAAGGGTAAAGATGCTTCCCTCTTCCCTCTCAGGATCTGTGTACTTGCTATTCCCTCTGCCCAGATGATTTTTTTCTCCAGATATCCACATGGCTTACACCTTCACCTACTCTGAGTCTCTGCTGAAATGTTGTCTTCTCAGTAAGCCTTCTCTAACTATTCTATATAAAATTGCAACATGCCCTTCACCTTCCCTTTATCTGATTTATTTTTATCCTTAATGCATCACAGTTACATATATTTACTTATTTACCTTGCCACCCTCCCCACTAGAATTCACGCTGTATGAGGACAGAAATTTCTGTAGGTTTAATTCACTGTGATATCCCTGGAGCCTGGAATAATGCTCGGGCCATAGTAGGCACTCAGATATTTGTTGAATGAAGATCTTTACCCTAAAAGCAATAAGAAGCCACTAAAGAGCTTTGATCATGAAGATTCAAGATCAGACATAATTTTTTTTTCTAAGATTTCTTCAGGTACCTATGTAAAGAGTGTTCTGGGAAAAGGGGGGTGGGGTGCAGTTGACAAGAGTGAATGCCTGGGAGAAAACTAGCTGGTCTTCATTTCTAAGAAGAGTCAGTGCACTAAACTGAAGAAGTGAGGCTTACTAGCCTTAGTAATGACTCAGTGTGATGGTCAGGCTTCAAGATGCCACCCACTCCTTCACCCAATGATCCACCCAGTATTCATACCCTTGAATAATCCCCTCCCACACTGAATGAGGGCTGGCCCTGTGGACCAATTGAATATGACAGAAGTGATACCACATGACTACAAAGACTAGGTTATAAAAAGTCCTTGTAACTTCCACCCTGGTGTTTTGGAACACTCACTCTTGGATCCCTGAGCCACCACGTAAGAAGTCCTGCTACCCCAAGGCCATCATGCTGGAGAGATAACATGTGGAGGCCACATGCAGAAGCCTAAGATTACATGAAGAAAGAGATGATCAGCCAACCCCCAGCTATTCCAGTCTCCAGCCATTTGAGTCATCCCGGCTGAGTCTCTAGACACTGGGAGCAGAGGCAGACTACCCCATTGTGCCATGTCAGAATTCCTGTCCCTCAAAACCATGAGAGATAATAATAAAGTGGTGGTCGTTTTAAGCCACTACATTTTGGGGCAGTGTGCAATAGATAATCAGAACACCAGTGAAGAAAACTCCTTGTACAGCGGGCTATCTCTAGCCAGACATAGATAGGTTCAGGATTAACTAGCTTGAAGAACAGAATGTCTCAAGGTGCCTTCTATGTTTAAGACTCGGTTAGGATGAACAAAATGAATCAACTTAATTTAAAAAAATTCAGTTGCTTCTAGTTAGCTCTTAATGTAAACTGACAAAAATTTACCTCCCTGATGGTTCTGCAGACAGATTTTCATTGCACCTAAGCCCTTCAAGAAGATAACAATTTACTTGATTAACTAAGGGTACTGTGGCTTACCACAATATCTTATTCATTTAACCCTCTAGAAAGATTTAGAGCAATAGCTCCTGTTAAAGCATCAAACTGGAATGAACATGATCTTCTCACAAGGACAGTGAGTTAATTGTTTGCTCTGAAGTTCATCAAAGAACTAATTGGAACTGCTATTTCAAGAATACTTGATGCCTGAACTCTATCTTTTTCTGTAAAAATCAGACTAAATTATATCAGAGACCTTAGATTTTAAATGGAAATATTAGCCAAATGAAGTCTCCTTTTAAATTATAAACAGGGTGTATGCAAGAGATAGCTAAAGTAAATGACCAAAATACTAGTGGAGGTTCATTGAAGCCTGAAGATGCCAAAAAGAAAAAAAAAAATTCTACAAGGACATACCAAGTCCTTGCATACAATCCTAGAATCATTGTACTGTCAACCTTTTGGTTAGCAGCCATAGCTGTTAACCACTGTGACACTCCCGTTATTCTAGGAGTACTAATTAAGATGGCATCTTGAAAAGTTTACATGTCTGCAGTAAATTCTATCTAAGAAAAGCTTCTGCCAGATTATTCCCTGTCTCATCCTCTTAACCCTATGAAACAAGAATTGTGCCAGAATTCCCAAAAGCTTAGAGCTTAGATACATCCAACTTCCAAAGGAACACTGACACAAACCCACACATAGTCTATATCTTGCTTTGAGAACTATAGGTTCTCCAAGGATAATCCTGAGTCTTTAACTGCCTAGGGTTCTTTGTGCTATTGGTGGAAGCCTGTGACAAGGATAAGGTAATATTGAGAGGTCAACAACCCAAAGTCTCCCCAGAACCTACAGAATAAATTCCTATTTCTTAGTAAGATACACAAAACCCTTGTCATCCTTGCCGACATCTCCAGAATCATTTCTTGCTACGCTTTCCTTAACTACCACCACCACCACTCCTACTTCTACAACACACATGCGCGCGCGCACACACACACACACACACATATTATCCTCCAGCAGTAGTTAACTGACTACAGTTCCCTGAATGTACTACAGTGTTTTAGATCTCCCCAACTTAGCTCATATCCCTCTCCCTGTCTAGCATGTTCTTTCTCCTCTGTTAAGACTCAGCTCAAACATCACCTCCTCTGTGAAACCCTTTCTCACCCGTTCCCACCAGGCAGACTCTGACCATTCTCTCCTTTGAGCCCAAAGAAATTCCCTTATACCATTCTTTCATAGCACCGATAATACTTTTTCTCCTTCCTCCACTCAACTTAGTAGTTTGTGAGAACAAATAACCTTGTTTGATTATTTCTATAGTGTTAAAACCCCCTAAAACACTAGGCTGGCCTCATATATGGAAAGAAGGGAAGGAAGAGTGATAGCCCCTATAAGGAAAAGATTTGAGAACTTCAGCTTTTGGTGACAGTGCTATTGACACTGTCGTTGTGCGGGATAAATCATTTTCCATTTTTCTGCCATCAACATCACTTTTTAAATGAAGCCAGTCCAAAGCAATGCCAAGGGTTACCCTCAAATCATAACATGACATTTATTAGACATGATTTTGATTGACAAGCAAGTGAAACCGTGCCTCAGAAGTTTGGTGAGCACAGGAATATTCAGTCTATTTTACAAAAATGCCTACAAAATTGCAAAATAGACAATCCACAAAAGAGTGCCTAACCACTGTGCATTATTCTATTCAGAATGCATTCTATACCCACAGCACAGAATGCTGCTCCCAGATGCTCCGTAGGTGCCGGTACATAAATAAAATTTCATTGAGGAAGTGTCCTTGAATTTTTAAGGAGCTTTAAAGTAATCAGAACAGCTGAAAGTGATTAGAATCAGAAACTGTCAATCCCATGAGCAGGTAAAGAGGGAAGGTGAAGACACATATTTAGTAAGGAGAAATGGACAACAGAGTTATTCACCTCTGTCTATGGGAGCAAAACTGAGGCTAAAAATAGAATCCAAGATGGGGTGGTAATACTTGCTGAGGATTGGGTTTTAGTCTTCATCCACTTTAGGCAATAGCTATTATTCCATCTCCACGGGGATTCTAAAAATTTGAACACTTATAGAAGATTTTCTCCTGAGTGGAAAATGCTATAAAACGGTTAATTCCATAGAAGTTTCCAAAGTATTAATACGGCCATCCTCCTGTCAGTAAGCCCTGAAATACTGAAGGTGACAGCTACCACCTAAAAATTAATTGTAGTTCGTATTGTAATCTACCCCATTCTTTCAATAAATGGCCTTTTATTTTGATGGACACGTAACCTTGGGGAAATGAATGAGTAGAAAATAGATAATGTTTTAAATTAAGAACTATTACAGACCTTTGTCATTTCAGAGTTCCTGTCCAATAAAGGCCATATTAAATAGAGATTGAACAAAAGTAGTGTTATGGATTAAATTGTGTCCCCCCAAAATGTGTGTCAACTTGACTAGGCCATGATTCCCAGTATTGCGTGGTTGTCCTTCATTTTGTGATCTGATATAATCATCCTCTGTGTTATAAATCCTAACTTCTGTGACTTCCCCTAGAGCTAGCACCCGGAATTCAGACTTGTAGCCTCTTAGACTGAGAGAATAAATTTCTGTTTGTTAAAGCCATCCACTTGTGGTACTTCTGTTATAGCAGCACTAGATAACTAAGACAGGTAGTATCAGGGAATTATGGAACAGATCATCAGGAAATAGACCCATTTCTGCTTGAGAGCTTGGAAAGTGAGATGAGTGACTGTTTTCCTCCCTTTAATTGAGTATGGTTGTGGTGCCCAGCTGGGGAGAGGAGGACGGTCAAACAAATGATGTGAAATAGAAATAATATTCACTTTTTTTAAAACACCTATTCTGAAACTTTTCAAATATACACAAAAGCAGAAAGAACAATCAACGTCCATAGACTTATCATCCAATTTTAAAAATTAGCAAAAAAAATTCTATCATTTATGTTTCGTTGATCCACCTTCCAATTTCTTTTCTAGAAAAAATGCTAGGCATCATATCATTCCATGCTTCAGAATGTCAGTCTAACAGATAAAAGATTTGTTAAATAATCACAATACCATTTTCATAACTTTTCTTTTCTTAATATCATATAACCTGCCAATTCTGATTCAGTTTTCTCTGATTGTCTCAAAAATGTTTTTTGGCATGGTTTGTTTGAATCCAAATCCCAACAAAATTGACATATTGCTTTTGGTTGATATGTTTAACATGATCCTTTAACCTCTGTGTTTCCTATAAACTGGTAGTTAGATCTCAAGACTTGACTAGATTCAGATTGAAAATTTTGGGCAAGAATATTCCAAAGGTGGTACTGTACATCACATCAGAAGACACATAATGTCTGATGTCCTACTTTCAGTGCTGTTAAGATTGATTAATGCTTCTGGTGATATCAGTCCAAACCATCAATAATAAAGACCCTCATAATATTTCACCTAACTATGTCAGCATCTAGAGATGATCATTGTGCAGATCCATTATTTCATTAGGGATTGAAAATAGCCTGTTGCTGTCAAGTCGATTCTGACTCATAGCGACCCTATAGGACAGAGTAGAAATTCCTCATAGGGTTTCCAAGGAGCAGCTGGTGGATTCGAACTGCCGACCTTTTGGTTAGCAGCCACAGCTCTTAACCACTGCACCACCAGGGCTCCAGTGATTGAAAATAGGATTATCTAATTCTTTTATTTCTTCTGCTTTTATTTTCTGCATTTCTTCTACAAATAAACTTTCTCTCATCATTTACGTGGAGCAGAAAAGCAGCTCCTAAAATCTGAGAATGGGCCTGACACTTATACTTAGACCTCAGTGTTCTATTGTTGGATGTAAACCATCTCACAGAAAATAAGTGTCAAACTAGCTACCTTATGACTTTGAAAAAGTGAGATAAATAACAAGACCACTTCTTAATGCCATCTAAGCAGAGGCAAAAGCAAGGCCACCATGCAAACCACAAAAATAGCCAATATCCTTCTTTTTTGTCTGTTATGGATTGAACCGTATCCCCTAAAAATATGTGTTGTAAATCCTAACCCAAGCCCTGGTGGTGCAGTGATTGAGAACTCAGCTGCTAACCAAAAGCTCGGCAGTTCGAATCCACCAGCCGCCTCCTCAGAAACCCTATGGGACGATTGTACTCTGTCCTATAGGGTCACTATGAGCTGGAATAGACTGGATGGCAACGAGTATGTATACCTGTGGTTATAATCCCACTTAGGAATGGGTTTTCTTTGTTATGTCAATGAGACAGTATTAGTGTAGGGTGTGTCTTAAATCAATCTTTTTTGAGATATAAAAGAGATTAAACTAGCAAACAAGCAAGTATAGATGGGAAAAGAGAGATGCCAAACCACATGAAGATCGCTTGGGAGAAGTTCAAAAAAGGTAAGGGCCTTCCTCCAGAACCAACAGAGACAGGAAGCCTTCCCCTAGAGCCAGCACCCTGAATTCAAACTTCTAGCCTCCTAAACTGCTTTAACAAACAGAAGGTAAATTTCTGTTTGTTAAAGCTATACCCACTGTGGTATTTCTGTTATGGCAACGCTAGATAACTAAGACACTGTCCAATATGAGTAACTGCTGTTTCTTTATCAATTGCACTGTTAGCCTCGCTCTAGTCTTTTCTATACAATTTATTAAATGACCAATGACATCATTCTTTAAATAAGATATGTTAAAATATCCAATCACAGAATTATCTTCACTTCCTGACAGCATCCAATCCAGAGCAAAGCCCCACTTCCTTGAACACTCCCCAATATCACCTAACCAAAACCCATGTGTTATAATAAGTGCTAGCATCCTCTTACTGAGACATCCCGCAGTTCCCCATGGTGTGCATTCTCCCTTGCTGCAACCATAACGCAACTTGTTCAACTACAGGTATGTTCCTGTGGTCTATGATTGGATGAGGCAGAGAACAGTGACCATCTCTACGGTTTCATGAAATATAGCCCATAAAGAAAAGACAGGATAGGTGTTTGATTCTTTCCCTTTGTTTATCAGTCTTTAGAAAAATAAGTTTGTGCCCTGGCAACCTACATAACCAACAAGGTATTGTTTTCCTTCTGTTTGAAGTATTATTATGAATGTGTAGATTTTTTTAAAATTTTAATCTATATCATTGTTTTTAATGTTCAAATATTCCCATCTCTGGCCAGTGGGAATTCCTTCACATTGACTACTGTGTCCTATTGACATGACTCAAAAAGTTTTTGATAACTTATGCTTTCAGGCGCAAGTAGATGTCCCAGACTCAGCCATTTCTTCACAATACTCACTTTAAGCAAAATATGCAAGTGGTGATCTTCTTGTCTATAGACAAGCTTTCATAAATCGGACTTGTATAACGATATCATGGGTAGTTTCGGTTACTATACCTTTACAAAACTGTAGAGTTTCAGGGACAGAGCCATGAGAAATGATTGAAGAAATAGAAAATGGAAATATTTCCAAAGAAGGAATATTCAGAAGCTTAAAAATGATTTGATTACCATCCTCAAATAACAAAGCGTTTTCCAAAGGGAGGTGTTGGGCAGTCAGCACCATGTTATGAAGTTGGTTGTGTATTACAAAACATACCTCTACTAGAGAAAAGAAATTAGATTAAAGCAAGGGGTATTTTGTCTACACCTAGGAAATGGCATAATCACCTAGTTTTAGGTCACTGGAAGCAGCCCAGTCAAGTCTGGAAACTGGCCCTTAGTGACTCAGGAATTCACCAAAAGGCTAAGCCATACACCCTCTCAAGGTACTTCTTGGAAATTTAATTCTCTGTTACTCTATTCAAATGGGAGCCCTGGTGGCATAGTGGTTATTAAGAGCTCGGCTGCTAACCAAAAGGTCAGCAGTTCGAACCTACCAACCATTCCTTGGAAACACTATGGGGTAGTTCTACTCTGTCCTATAGGGTTGCTATGAGTTGGAATCAACTCTATGGCAATGGGTTTGTTTTTTTCCTATTCAAATGGATTCTCTCTCCCTAACACTGTATAGGGTACATAAACTTCCCTCTAATCCATTCCAAAAGACTTCACTGCCAGCTGGTTATGGCTGGCTCTAACCAAAGAGGAGGGTGGCAATGGGTGTGGCCCATTGCTCCCTACATGATGAAGCAGGCCAGCAGCTCCAGAGACCACCCTGAAGGTGGAAATGAACAATGCGTTTCTCTATAGGCTAAAAGGCCCAAGAGGAGTCTCCCATAATCTCCTTCCAGAAAGCCTGGATCCTCCTTCGTACAATTTCTAGAGCCCATTCACATTCACATAGGGGAAAACAGGGGCAGGGGAAGTGGGCTTAGTAATTGCGGATGCTGCTAAACACTCCACAGACTACAGCTTCAACAAGGTCCCTATTTAATCTAAAGTCAAATTAGGCAGGCTAGATGTAGACATGAGAACAGTGCTTCTCAAAAGGAAATAAAGCTAGAGGTTTTAGTCATCCCAGCAGAGAAAGTTATGAACAGAGCACTTAGAATAATTCCTCTTCTCTAATTTAGTAGCGGGGTCTTGGGGGTTGGATGACTGGAGGAAAAAACACTGACAAGAATAACTATCTGTGGGGAGGATTTCCTCAGGAAATGTTGAATCAAGGACAGCAGGTTTCACAAGTTGAGAGGGCAGGATGAGGGAATTTCACAAACAACAAGCAATATGGCTGAGGAAATAACTCCAACAACCTTAATAAATCTACAAATATTTTTTCACATCCCCTTCTAAGCCCAGAAGCTACTTTCTATTTTCATATCTTTTTTTTGTTCTCTTTGATTGACAAGAAAGGACAGCAAGGTAAAAGAAGATTGTGTCTTTAATAAATAGTTTGACTATACTTCACATAGCCCAGATTAGATGGAAAAATACCTATATAGTCAATTTCTCTCACACAGTTATCTGTTGCTTCCATTGTGTATATATAAATGTTCAACAAAGAAAAACAGGTTTATTTCAAGTGCATTCTGTCACATAACCAAAATGCTGCCAATTTAGTGTTATTTCTCAGTGGGACTATCAATCAATGCACTTAAGTTACCACAGAGACTTTTGATGAGATGGTTGGTTACTCAGAGACTGATTCGGACACAATCTTGAATCGAATACTTGTATCTTTTATCCCTATCCCTACTCTTTAGAAAATATATGACAAAAGGAAAGCCCTGGAAATATTTTCAAGTTTCCAAGTACTTGCTGTAGTGGGCTGAATTGTGGCCCCCAAAGAGATACGTATGAGTCCTAATCTTCGAAATCTGTGACTATTTCTATATATGGCAAAAAGTGACTATTATCTTATATGGCGAAAGATGTGATTGAGTTAAGGATCTTGAGAGGAGGATCTTATCCTGAATTATCTAAGTAAGCCCTATATACAGTTTCATGTATCCTTATAAGAGAGAGACTGAGGGAGTTTGGGGATAGACACATAGAAGAGAGACCCATACAGAGGCGAAGGCAATGAGAAAATGGAGGCCGAGATTGGAGTGGTACAGCCACAGGCTGAGAAATTCCACATCATGCTGGCAGCCACCAGAAACTATAAAAAGCAAGGAACACATTCTCCCCTCCTGAGGGATCAGGCCTCTATTGACACCCTGATTTTTCACTTATGGCCTCCAAAACTGTGAGAGAATAAATTTCCTTTGTTTTAAGCCATCGTTTGTGGTCGTTTGTTACAGCAGCCATAGAAAACTAATACACTGTCCAACCAATATTGTCTTCTTTAGAATATCCCCTGATAAAGGGCCAGGCCTAAGCCACACTTTGTACTAGGTAACCAAGCTCCAAGCTGTAGCTAATGGTCAGAAGCAAACACTGACCCAAAGTTTATAGGCTAGGCTGAGCCAATCAGATTCGCCCTCTCAAGGCATAAAAACCATGGTCGGGTCATGTTGGTCACTGGAGCTATAGGGTCACACAGATGTGAGACCAGAGTTGGTCCCCTGTCAAGCCAAATTCATTTGCAATTTAAAGTTACAGGAGATAAGACGCTATCTCAGTAATCTGAGAAATGGGAAAATAAAGAGCTGAGCAGAAGGAATCACAGACCTTCTCCTCAATTCTTGCATTTGAACCAGTCTAGCCTTATTTCTGTCTCTCATACACTTTAAGTTCACTACTTTGTTTCAGGGCCTTTGCTTATGTTCCTTCTAGTTGGAATTGTCTTCTCCAGATCTTTATACACCTGCCTCATTTTCATAATTCAATGTTACCTCCTCAGAAAGTCATTTCCTGACTGCCTCAGCTAAAGGAGAACCTCCTGCCTGGTCACTATCTATCATGTCTCTATTTTATCTTCATTATGACATTTTATCAGTATCTGAAATCTTTTTATTGCATTGTGTTTACATGGTTATTTTCTGAATGTCCCATTACAATGTCAGCTCCTTAAGGCAATGACTTTGAGTTTTTCACTCCGGTATCCCCAAATGGAGTCCTTGGGTAGTTCAAAGAGTTAACATGCTCTGCTGCCAACTGAAAGGTTGGAGTTTCAAGTCCACCCAGAGGCACCTCAGAAGAAAGATCTGGCAATCTACTTCTGAAGAAATCAGCCGTTGAAAACCCTGTGAAGCACAATTCTACTCTGACACACGTGGGACCACCATGAATCCGGGTTGACGCAACGGCAACTGGAAAAAATGCCCAAGTACATGGCTATTTAAAAAAAACCTGTTGCCACTGATGTGATTCCAACTTACAGTGACCCTATAAGACAGAATAGAACTGCCCCATAGAGTTTCCAAGGAGCGGCTGCTAGATTCAAACTGTCGACTTTTTGGTTAGCAGCCAAGCTCTTCACCACTGCACCACCAGGGCCCCACATGACCTATGCGAGGTACTAAGTAAATATTTGTTGACTTACTGACAATAGAACTCCATGAGAGACAGAGTAACTTTTTAATTTTAATCCCCCCTTGGGCTTAGTTGTATTTCACTATATAACACTAATTGTGACATTATTTTAATAATCCGCTTTAATTTGTGCCAATCTGAGTAAGTTTCTTTTCTTTGCAACCAAAGATTATTGATAAAATTGTTGAAATGATGCTGTCTTCTAGACTTGGACGAAGATTCCTAATGGTAAGGCTAAGAATGTAAGGCACAAAAACAATGCTCAATGCTAGCACCCTGCCTTTGTCTACCCCAACTGTTGTTTTCCTGATCAGATTTAAAATCTGACTTCCAAATCCTATCTGAGGAGTTAAAAATGGTATCTCCATAGGTTACAGCCTAATTTCTACTATTAGTGTAACCTGAACATGTTTCTCCCCAGGAAAAGAAAGCCTTAGAGATGTATAATCTATTTCCTGACTTGCCAAGGACATTCAACATAAACCAGGTATAAGAGTTTATCTAATCATTAAGTACATGGCAACGTGAAAATAGCAGTGACCTTGAAGAACTCTGCTGCTGAAAGTCAGCAATTTGAATCCACCAGTTGCTCCTTGGAAACCTAATGGAGCAGTTCTACTCTGTCCTACAGGGTCACTATGAGTTGTCAATCGACAGAAAGGCAACGAGTTTTTCTTTTTCTTTTTTTTTAGGAGACAAAGACCTGAATTCCAGTCCTAGGCTTGCCCCTATTTAGTTCAATGACTTTGCAGAGGACTTGGCCTCTCTGAGGGGTTCTCCTCTGTACAATAAAAAGATTGTACCAGTTGACCCCAACCCTCTCTTCCATGGCTAATAATCTATGATTCTTATCCAGCTTGTGTACCTGTTTCTTTTTTTGTTGGTTCTTTTTTAAGAGTTGCTTTTCTCCTCTCACTTTCCTAAGAGAATCATGGCTCTGGAAAAGCTACTGGCTGTTTCTCTTGCAACACACTTCTGATCACACAGCCACGCACACTGCTCCCATGGCAGAGAAATGTGTGATGCTTGATTTGCACCTTGCTGGTTGAATACATGCAATGGCAAGTGGGAGTTTTATTGGGTTTATGGCACAGAAGGATAGCAGGCATTCAGTTCCACTTAGCTGAAGGGTGTTTTTGTTTGCTTGTTTAGTTAAATGAAAAAAAAAACACACACACACATTTATTCAGGTGCTCAGTTATGAAGTGAAATGTGGCCCCACAGAACTGAATTATGTGCAGTGAAATTCAAACTGTAAGCTATATAACCCCACACATTTAGACAGAGCAAGCCAACTTCTTGCTAGAGATTTTCAAAGGTAATGTGAAATGCTGATTGCAAATGCCAGAGCGTGTATACATTCAGCAACATATGCATGTTTGAACCAATCTTACCATGACTGCAGGTTAAACTGAAGCCCCCTGGAGTAAATCTCTGGGTACAAAACCCTTACAGATAGATATCTAAGCCTATTTTCATTACTATTGACTATTACTACTATTACTATTACTATTGCAGTTTTCCAAGCTTCTCATAAAGGGGAAGTGGGGGAAATCATAGCTAGAAGGTCCCTTCCTGCCCACACTCAGACTTACCTTTAACCCTGAACGTAGCCTCCAGGGAGTTCAACTCATTAACCACGGTAAAGTATTTCTCCTGACAAAAAGATGGGATTAACCATCAGACTGATTGGCAGCTAACAATCTATGCCAGTGGTTCTCAAAGTGTGATCCTCAGACCAGCAGTAGCAACATCACCTGGAACTATTGAGAAATGACAATTCTCAGGCCCCAACCCAAAACCTATTGCTGTCGAGTCTATCCCAACTCACAGCCACCCCATGGTTATAGAGCAGAACTGTTCCATTGGGTTTTCTAGGCTGTAATCTTCATAGAAGCAGATTGCCAGGCCTCTGTTCCATGGTGTCACTGGGTGGGTTTGAACTACCAACCTTTAGGTTAATAGTTGAGTGCAAACAGTTTGCGCCATCCAGGGACCTTCAGGCTCCAACCTAGATATATGGAATTGGAAGCTCTGGAGGTGGAACCCAGCAATTGTATTTTAACAAACCATCCAGGTGACTCTGATACACATTAAAGTTTGAGAAACACTTATTAAACAAAGGTCTATCTGCAAAAATGAAAATGTTTGATTGTTCTCCATGAGCTGATGACCATAATAGTAGACACCAGAAGCCCTTCTCAGCAGAGCATGCCCATATGATAGCTAAGTATTGTTCCACACATGTCTTGCAAATTCCTGGGAGTTATCCCGTCACCAATTCATTCAACAATTACTTGTTGAGTCCCTAGTATGTGACAAACACTGTGTGAGGCTGAAGATACTTGACAGAAAAGAGAGACACTGGTTCTTTTCTCATAAAAATTACAATCTAGTGGGAAAGACGGACATTAAGCCCAAAATTACTCCATTAATTATTTGAATATAGTTCTGAAAGGTACAATAAAGGGAAAAAAATAGTTGCAATGAAAGCATTAAACAAGAAAATCTAATTTGGTCTGGCATATCAGGAAAGGTTTCTCTAACAAAGTAAGCCAAGCTAAGGGTTAATCAGAGAAAGAAATATTCCAAGCAGGAAAAACAGCATGGGGCCCCTCAGACCAAATCCAACCTATTTCTGTAAATAAAGTTTTATTGGAATACAGTCACCCCATTCATTTACATATTATCTATGGCTGCTTTTGTACTGCAATGGCAGAATTGAGGCTCTTTACAAAAAAAGTTTACCAATCCCTGGTCTAACTCATTATTTGTTAACTTGTTTTTCTACAAGTTGCAGTCTAAGTCAACAATTTAAATGGAAAAAGAAAAAATCCTCTTTTCTGGAAAGAGGCAGATTATTTGTTAGGCAATCCTGTATGATATTATGAGGTTTCATTGTATGCATTTCCCCAAACTATTAAAACCCTGCTGGTACCTAGCACCCAGATCTTGGTTTCTAATATCACTCTCCAATAAAGGTAACAAGGGGTTCTTGGAGAAATGGCAGCTTCTAGGATTGAGGGAAGAAATATACAAAATGGGCCTCGAGCTCATGCTTATATAAATAAATGATTGAATAAATAAATAAATGAAGGTGAATAGACAAATCTTCCATGCAGAATTTACGTAGATACTCCACCCTTAAGGAGGTGGAACATAACTCCCCACTCCTAAGTGTGGCTGCATTTAGAGACTTCCTTCCAAAGAGTACAGTATGGGAACAGAGAAAACAGAGTAACTTTGTCATTGAGGAACCTGATAAACACTACCTCAACCAAGTGACCAAGGTTTCCATCAGTAGTGATAAGTCATGCTGATAGTATATATCCTTGATATGATGTGATGAAAACAACTATACCTCCGTGATCTTCCTCTCAAAAACCCATAACCCCAGTGTAATCATGAGAAAAACATCAGCCAAATCACAGTTGAGAGATATCCTACAAAATTCCTGACCAGTACTCTCAAAACTCTCAAGGTCGTCAAAAATAAGGAATGTCTGAGAAACTATCACAGCCAAGAGGAGTCTAATGAGACATGGCAACTAAATGTAATGTTTTCTGGATGAGAGCCTGGAACAGATAAAGGACATTAAGTAAAAACTAAGGAAATCTGAATAACGTATGAACTGTAATTAATAATAATGTATCAACATCGGTTCATTAATTGTAATGTAATGTAATGTAAAATGTTAATAATGAAGGAAATTGGATGTGAGATACATGGGAACTCTCTGTATTACCTTCACAATTTTTTGGTAAAACGATAAGTATTCTAAATTTAAGTTCTTATTTAAAAAAATAATAACTTGCTGACTGTAATTAATTTCAAAAAAATAAATTATAAAACTTTCTTTTTCAACAGTGACTTCTTTTACATCTGCCATACTAGTTACCAGAAAGCTACTCTCTTGCCTTTCTACTCTCAAACTCCCTAGTATACCATTTCATTTCATAGTAAGAAGATGATTTCTTTTTCATAGTAAGAGGGTGACTTCTTTTTCTTAAACCTTAACTTTTCTCTCTTTTCCCTTGTTTAAGTCTGAAAACTACATAATTTGCTCTAGTAGTAGTAGTACTGTGATTTCATTTGTAAAATAACTCTCACAGCAGTATAGATTTGCAATGTCTTCATTTATCTCTTTCAGCATTAACCCTAGGATGCTTCTCACAGCCATTTACAAAGATTTCTCCACTTCAGCTTCTGATTGATTTTCCAGTTTGTTGTTTCACCCAGTAGAACTGAATCTCTCTCTTGGCTCTTCTTAAACACTATGAAGAGTTGAGATTGTTTCTTTAAATTACTGTAATAGAAAGGTCAGTTCTCAATTATAAACATGGTTTGTGTAGTTAATGATTTCCCCTGCTGGGAAAAGCAGTTGATAATACCATCTTTTGGTGAGAACGGCAGGAAGGGAAGACCTAACATTTGTCTTTTCTTAATCATTCCATCTTTGACATTTAGCATATTTCCTGTAAGCCCCCAGTTTAAGATTATTCTCGATTGTTTGCTAACTTTGAAGAAGAGTGACCATTAAATTCATATAACAAATTATTTACATAAAGTTGTATCTCAGAAATTTTCTCCCTAAACTATACCTCCGCAAGGAGAAATTTTCCCACACATGGTATGTGAGCATGTATGAGAGTGAGGGAAATATGTCTTAATAGATACCGGCAGCTGCTAATATACTATGAATTGAGAGGTGGATCAAATCCCTGTTGACCTTCAAAATCTCCCAACAAACCTAAAATAATACTGCCTCCACCACCCAACAAGAGTCATTCCTTTGGTTTAAACTATTTTCCTTAACCTGTGATCCTTGATCTTCCTGGGGTCCTAGAGCTTTTTTAATATCAAAATTCTCTTCGTATATTACACATGTACTTGAAATAAGGTTGCACAGGCTAAAACATCAAGTTTCTTCCATTATGACTGTAGTCATACCAACTCAGTGTGCTGAGTTGGTTATATTTTTGGTTATATATATAACCAAGGTTATATACAACCTTGACTATATTTTTCAATAATAAAATCTTATAAAATTTAGGGTCAAGGGAAGAAAGTTATAAGTGAGATCATTAGTGATAGAAAGGTGGGAAGCACTGGTTTATAGATCTTAAACATGGAGTTTGGCCTTCAGAAAGTCTCTGGAAAAACTTATAGAATTTTGAGGCTCTGAAGGAAAGCCTCTCAGGTCTTCTCTAAGTGTCTCCCATAAGCACAGATTTAATAGACTGGTGAGTTGCTACCTCCAGCAAGGGCAGAGATGGTATCCAGAACAGATACTTATCTGGTTCAAGTTCAAACATCCACCAGACCACCATGGTGACCCATGCAAATAGATGGAAAAGAAATGGGAAGGAATGAGACAGCCAGGAGGTCAGGATAATGGTAGCATGAGGGCAGATTCAGAGCGGTGGAGCTCCTGACACAAATTTCTGGAATGAGAGTTGCAAGTAGGTAGCGGAGGCAATAGGAAGAATCTGTATGACATATTCTTTGAGGATCAGTGACCATCATCTTTACATCCACACATAAAATTACTTCTAAACACATTTAAATCTTCACAAGCTTAGCTATGCTTCTGTTTTGTTCTAAAGTGATAGTAATTTTAGACAAAGCAGCCTTATCATTCTATTTTTCCCTTAGGAAGAACTTTGGAAACATGCAGTTACCCAAAATGTTCTACTGAGTTCACAGGGTTGGAATAAGAAGCAGAAAATTTAGAATTATTACAAAAATTCTCTAAATAGAAGAAAAAAATCTTAGATTACAACTTTGTTGAGACTCCAGCTTTCCAAACACATCATGAATGTTGTTTTCTTTTCATTGTAACTTTTATTAAATTACTATAATTCATAACCCTCCATGGAAAAAATAATTGCTTACTGCTTACTCCACAAGAAAGGTAAGACTTATCTCATGCTCTTTCCACTGTCCAGAGGTCCTCCTAGTGCCCTTTTCCACTTATCAAAAACCTACTTATCGCTGGAGCCAAGATGAATTTCACACTCCCCTTCCCATCCCAGTAGTCTCGGCTGTAAATTTCTTTTCCTCCTGTAAAGCCCCAGAAAATGTGTATACCATTGATATGAATTAACAAATATTTATTGAGTCCCTAATATGTGCACAGAACTGCCAGAGATTCTCTTAGAGAGTCATATTATACAGTTCCATATTAAAGGTTCTGGAAAGTCCTGCAATGAAGAAACCTGTTAAATTTGATTTATTCCAATGTTTTCTAACTTAATTTTGGAACCCTGAATAGTAAACACTTATTAAGATCCTACAAAAACAATGTTTTCTAATTTGACTCCGAAACCCTCACTACCAAACACTTATCATCCCACAAAAACACTGTATGGAAAATGCTAGACCAGCATAAAGATTCTAAAATGCTGATTCTTCTAGGACTGGGGACCAGGCGTACATATTTCAAAAAACTTTACCAAGCCCCAATCTCAGTCGAGATCATGATTCTACCCTCTAAAACCTGTTACCATAAGTCAATTCTGACTCATAGCAAGAGTAGAGTAGAGTAGAGTAGAACCGGCCCGTGGAGTTTCCTAGGCTGTAATCTTTACAGAAGCAGACTGCCACATCTTTCTTCCGCGGGGACGCTGGTGGGTTCAAACCACAGACCTTTTGGTTAAAAAAAAAAAAAACCAAACCCGTTGCCATCGAATCAATTCTGACTCATAGCAACCCTGTAGGACAGAGTAGAACTGCCCCACAGGGTTTCCAAGAAGTAGCTGGTAGATTCAGACTGCCGACCTTTTGGTTAGTAGCCGGGCTCTTAACCACTTGGCCACCAGGGCTCTGAAGGGAGGGGAGAAAACAGCAAATAACTAGCACATACTGAGGACCTATTTGAGGGCAAGCACTGAACAGGGAGCTTCAGATAGATTCGTTTATTTAATCTTCCCAACAACCCTATTGTTGTCTCCATTATAGAGAAGAGAAAACAGACTAAGAAAGGTTAAGTAATTTTTCCAAAGCTCACACAACTAATAAGTGTTGGAGTTGGGATAGTTGTGTTTTATATATTGAGGCTCTAAAATATTTCATTTGAAAAATGTTTCTGCTGCTTTCAAAAGGTTTGGAAATCTGAGTCTACATAGGAAGTGGTCTAGTAAAAAGGAAAGAATACTGAAATCTTACTAAACTGCTCTCTGGTCAACAAAAAGTTTTTTTTAAAAAAAAAAAAAATTTAATTAAAAATTAAAGTCACTAATAAAATATTCCATGTAGCTATTCCAAGAATTTTGAAAAACAAATCTCCATCTGACAGTTGCTCTTTTAGAATTGCTTTAGGGTTTAAAATAAATGTAATAAACTTATCAAATATATATATCACTTGAAGGTAAAACATAAAATGAACAAAAGACTTTTTGTTTAGTGTGGATGTTTACCAGCTGCTATAGAGCCCAAGGAAAGCATTTAATCGAACATCTAAAAATATTTTTATAACACTTCCAGTTCAGTTTTATAGCCATGGTGACAAAGATATTCTTCCTTACTTGAAATTTGGAAATTGCCCTGAAGTGGTTGAAAATGAGTTTTAATTTTACAAATTTCATCGAAAAATGTATCACAGAAAGAGCAAAATGATGTTTCATTTTATAACGAAAAGGTATTATTTTACAACAGCTAGTGACCATTGTCTTAGTCATCTAGTGCTGCTATAACAGAAACACCACAAGCGGATGGCTTTAACGAAGAGAAATTTATTCTCTCACAGTCTAGGAAGCTATAAGACTGAATTCAGGGTACCAGCTCCAGGGGAAGGCTTTCTGTCTCTGTTGGGTCTGGGGGAAGGCCCTTGTCATCAATCTTCCCAGGTCGAGGAGCTTCTCAGCACAGGGATCCTGGGTCCAAAGAACAAACTATTCTCCTGGCTCTTGTTTCTTGGTAGTATGAGGTTCCCATATCTCTCTGCTCAATTCTCTCTTTTATATCTCAAAAGAGACTGGTTTAAGACACAATCTAATCTTGTAGATTGAGTCCTGCCTCATTACTATAACTGCCGATAATCCCATCTCATTAATATCATAGAGATAGGATTTACAACACATAGGAAAATCATAACAGATAACAAAATGGTAGACAGTCACACAACACTGGGAATCATGGCCTAGCCAAGTTGACAGATATTTTGGGGGGGCACAATTCAATCCATGACAACCATGAATGCTGTTATTTTGCCTTTTTTGCACCTATTGCCTGCAAACTAGAATTTAGGAAAATAAACTCGGTAACTGCTGCTCGATATAACCTTTAAGCCAAAAACAGGAAGCTGACTCTTAGTCCTACTAGACTACCTGTTGTGGGTTGTATTGTGCCTTCCTAAAATGTATGTTGAAGTCCTAAACCCAGGTACCTGTGAATGTAATCTTATTTGGAAACAGGGTCTTTGCAGATGTGCTTACTTAAGTTAACATGAGATCATACTTGAGTAGGGTGGGCCCTAAATCCAAAATGACTGGCATTCTTATAAGAAGAGAAGACGTAGAGCAGACACACAGGAAGAAGGCCATGTGACAATGGAAGAAGAAATTAGAGTGATGCTACCACATCAACGCCAAGGGTTGCCAGCAACCATCAGAGATTAGGACAGATTCCTGAGATGGTTTCTCCCTCAGAGGCTGCAGAAAGAGTATAGCCCTGCCATTATCTTGATTTTGGACTTCAAGCCTCCAGAACTGCAAAAGCATAAATTTCTGCTGTTTTAAGCCTCTCAATTTGTGGCAACACTAGGAAAATAATAAAAATTTTGGTACCATGAAGTGGAATGCTGCTGTAACAAGTACCTGAAAATGTGGAAGTGGCTTTGGAATTAGGTCATGGGTAGAGATTGGAGAACTTTGAGGCACATGGCAAAAAAAATGCCTAGATTGCCTTGAAGAGACTTGGTAGAAATATGGACATTAAAGGTAATTCTGGTGAGGGCTCAGATGCAAGTGAGGAGTATAGTAGAGGAAGTTTCTATCATCTTAGAGAATACATACATTATCATGAACAGGATGTCAGTAGAAATATGAACATTAGAAGTGCTTCAGGTGAGGTCTCAGAGGAAATGATGTACACGTTACTGGACACTGAAGGAAGGGTGATCTATGCTATAAAGAGGCAGAAAACTCAACTGAATTGTATTCTACTGCTGAGTAGAAAGTAGAACTTGTAAGGAATGAACTTGGTAGGATATTTATTTGGGGAAATGTCAAAGCAAAATGCAGAAGGTGTAGTCTAATTTTTCCTTGCTGCTTATACAGCAAAATGTAAGCAGAAAGAGATAAATTGAAGAGGAAACTGCTAAGCAAAAAGCAATCAGCACTTGATAATTTGGAAAATTCTCAGCCTATCTAGAGAGTGTGCTCTGGGGAGAGGGCCACAAATGTAGCTGGACAACCTTTTGGTGAAAAGATTATCTGTGATGCATGGATTCAATCAACCATCTCAGCAGGAATAGAGAAAAGTTTATCCAGGAAAGATCTGTGAACCCTTGTGTCTAATGGCATAGATCCTTTTGACATCCAAGGAAGACAGACAAGTTTTTGATAACTTTATACCAACAGAAACACTGCCATCCTGGACTGAAAGGGAAAGAGACAAGGTGAGATGTAGGAAGAATGACTGAGAGCTGAGCCACAAAAGCAGAGGCCAGAGAATGTGGGGCACTGAGCCACAGGGGTTACTCTAAGGCCTCGAAACCTAATGGCATTTGCCCTGCTGGGTTCTGAACTTGCTTTTAGACCACTGGCTCCTTTATTCCTTCTATTTTCTCCCTTTCAGAATGGGAATGTCTAGCCTCTGCCTATCATGCCACTGTATTTTGGAAGCAGAAAACTTGTTTTTCAGTTTCAAGGTCTGTGGACAGAGGGGAATTTTGTCCTAAGATGGATCATACCCAGAGTTTCGCCGATACCTGATTTAAATGATACAGGTGATGATATTTAGGACTTTTTGAACAGAGATTTAGATGATATTTGGGATTTAGAGTTAATGCTGGAATGGGTTAAGACTTTTAAGGATGTTGGGATCAGGGTGAATGTATTTTGCATGTGAAGTGGATGTAAATTTGGGGAGGGCACAGGGTGGAGTGGGCTGAATTGTGTCCCCCATAAATTCATGAATTTGACCCAGAACCTCAGAACGTGACCTTATTTGGAAATAGTCTTTGAAGCTTAGTTGAGATTAGGTCATACTGAATTAGAGTGTCTGTCAAATCAGATATGACTGGTGTCCTTATAAAAAGAAGAGATACCAGAGATACAGACACACACAGAATGAGAGAGAGAGAATATGGCCATGTGAAGATGAAGGCAGAGATTCAAGATATGCTGCCATAACTTTTTGGCTTGCCACAAACCAAAGAATGCCTGGGGCCACCAGAAGCTGCAGAGGCGAGGAAGGATTCTTCCCTAGAGCCTTTGGAGGGGCCAAGGCCATGTCGACACCTTATTTTTAAACTTCTAGCATCTCCTGTAAAGATTACAGTCTAGAAAACCCTATGGGAAGTTCTACTCTGTCACATGGGGTAGCTATGAGTTAAATCAACTCGACAGCACCTAACAACAACAAGCATCTAGAACTATGAGAGAATACCTTTTCATTGTTTTAGGCCACCCAGTTCGTAGTACTTTGTTATGACAGCCTGAGGAAACTGATACAGACTTCCAGAGAGCTAAGCAAACTCTCAAAGGAAAAATCAAGGCCTGTGTTCTTAAGTCCTAACTGGAGCAGGACTGATGGAACAATGGCAACTCAAGGCAAAACTGTGAAGTGGGAGTTTGCCTCCACAGTCCTCCCTTCCAAATGCCTCTCCCCATTCTCCCCTCTCTGGGGTTATTCCTTCAGTGGCTCGATCATCCCAATGTTTCCTCATTTCTTACAGGACCCACTCTAGGCCTCTTGAGCCCATTCTCTTAGTCATTCCCTCTCCTCTCTCAGCTATCACAGCTTACCTGCCCAAAGCCTAATCATTTAGAGACTGAACTTCTACTGGGTGGTCAACTAGATTAGGACTAATTAATACTGTGATTATTGGCCAATAAAAGCTTAATGTGGTTTGCCTCTAAAACAGCACATTTTCATTTAAATGGGGGGCTTCAATACTTTACTTCAAAGCAGTGATGAATGGCATGCATTTCAGTTACTGACTGGAGTAGTCAAAAGGCAGATATTTTAAGGCAAGAATACATTTTGGATCCCTCATGTTATACCACAGATCCTAATAATGTAGAAATGGTCTTAGTACTATCTTTTATTAAGATTAGCCTTGTTTTGGGCTCTATAAAATCTAATATCTGTTGTTATTTAACCAGTTCATTCATTCATTTATGTAACAGATATTTGAATGTCTACCAGAAAATAATAAAAATATCTAAAAATACAGAAAAAATTCACCAGAAAGTGAGGGTTTGTTTTTTGTTTTGTTTAGATTTTTCAGATTCTGAGTAAATTCTCTAGCCTGGGTAGATTTATTTAAAGCATAAAAAAAAAAGGCACTTGGTGATAAAACATGATCTCTGCTCTCAAAAGGCTTACGTTAAGGCAGACTAAGAGCAAGTACAGACAAAAAAAAACCCCAGCATAAATAGGGGGACATGATGCATGTACGGGTAGGTGGTCTAAATACATGGCTACAAAAAGGAGATCCAGAAGAAGAGCTCTGCAGGCAGGGGAATCCCAGGCAAAGGCCCTAAGCCAGAAACAAGATGGTCATATTCAAGGAAAGAAATAAAGCCCATGGGGAAAGTGACCCATAAGGGCAGTGATATAAGATGAGGTCAGAGAGGCAGGCAGGGACAATAAAAATATTTGAATTTTACTCTAAGTACAGTGGGAAGCAAAGGAGGGGTTTAAGCAGGGGAATGAAGTGTGGGCTTTGAGTTGTTCAAAGACCACTCTAGAGACGCTCTTCAGAGTAGGGGACATCAGAACAGGCAGGTAAGTTGTTTCAGTAACCTGGGATAAGCTGTTTGGAGAAGATAGCTAAGAACATAGAGAGAAGTGGACGTGCAAGATGTTTTGAAAGTAGAGCCAAGAAGACTTTCTGGTGAATTGGATACTTGGGGGTAAAGGAAAGAGGGAATCAAAACTGCTTCCTCCATCAACAGATGAATGGATAAACAAAGTGTGCTAGATACATACAATGGAATATTGCTCAACGATAAAGAGAAACGAAGTCCTGATACATGCCACAGCATTGATGAACATTGAAAACATTATACTGAATGAAAACATCAGACACAAAAGGACAAATATTACATGAGCTATCTAGACTAGGCAAATGTATAGAGGCAAAAGTAGATTAGTGGTTACCAGGGACTGGGAGGAGGGAGGAGAGGTGAGTTATTGCTTCAGGAGTACTGAGTTTTTGTTTGAGGTGATGAAAACCTTCTGGAAATGGACAGTGGTGATGGTTGCACAACACTGTGAATGCAATTCATGTCACTGACTTGTATACTTAAAAATTAAAATCTTTAAAAATGATTCCTAGGTTATTAACGTGAGCATCTTAAGGCAAAATCAGTCCGTTTATTACAATGGGAAGTTTTTCCTCAATGTTTTTGACCACAGGACGCTTTCTTCTGATATGCTTCTTAACATATCATAAATGCCAGTGTTCTGTGAAGCATAGAATGGGAATGCTGTCTTAGAGATATAGATAGATATCGCTCCATCCTATTCCCGAGTGCTTAACTTACTCCTATCCCTAAGTAAAACTGCAAATCAAAACGTGGTTTTGCCTATGTGGATTTTACATTTTCTTGTGACAGACTCTGTATCAATATGTACAGGAAGACTAAATGGGTAGTTCTCAAACATAAACAAGTCTCAATTTTGATGATCTTTTATTGTGACTATTTTCATCATGATTAAAATCCCAAGTCTCAGTGATTAGATTAACCCCTTGCTAAATAATAATACCAGTTGCCATGGGATAAACTACAACTCATGGTGACCCCATGTGTGTCAGAGTAGAACTGTGCTCTATTGGGTTTTCAATGGCTAATTTTTTGGAAGTAGATTACTAGGCCTTTCTTCTGAGCTGCCTCTGGGTAGACTTGAACCTCCAACCTTTAGATTTAGCAACTGAGCACTGTTTGTACCACCCAGGGACTCCTGTTGATTGTGTTAGTGACATGTATAAGGCAGACTGAATGAGCATTTTATATTATCCTCTTTTTTGATGCCGTAGTATATGATTCCATGTAAAAAGAGCTTATTAACCAGCGCTCTCTAAAAATGGAATGCCTGCCATTTATTGAAGCCTTGCTATGTTACACGCACCATCCTCAGAACTTGACATGTATCAGCACATCTAATCAGCATTTCCAATCTGTGAAGTAAGTATCATTTAGATCAATTTTTCAGAGGGGTAGGTAGGCCTAAGTCACACAGTTAGGAAGGGACAAGCATCTATATTCAATCTGGATTTGTTTACTCCCAAAGCTTTTGTCTCCAGGGCTCCAGAGTTCAAAGCAGATTTTACCATCAAACAAATAGCAAAAGTAGGTAAGAGAGAAAATAATAATTTTACCTAATCCATTAAGAGTTAACAATTAATTGTTTCAAATCTCATTTTCCTCTAAATTTAGCCCAACTGCTGAAAATAATGAAAACATCTAAAGATACTCAAAAAATCCACCAAGAAAGTAAGGGTTTGTTTTTTGTTTGTTTTGTTTGTTTTCTTAAGGTGCTGAGTAAATTCTCTAGGCTGGGTAGATTTATTTAAAGCTGAATAAAAAAATGGAAACACTGAAAGAAAAACATGGGATGAAATGAGGAGAGAAATAACTGCTTGAGACAGTGTCCAGCAGTCAGTCACACAGCAAAAGAAACTTCCAGGACTCGACATGAATATGAACTGGCAAGCTGTAGGGAAGACTGGCCCCCAGAGAGGGCCAAAGCAGACCCCTCCTTTAAATAGGATGTGACCTTTCTGGTTATCTGCCAGGGTTCAAGCCGAACAAGATGCTCCTGCCACCTGAAATTCGTCTTCCAGCAGTTAATTATAGCTCTTTACCATCTTCTTCACTAAAGGATCTTATTCTTCAATAATTCAAATGCTTCTGTCTGTTCCAACCCTGTTAGCCGTATGAAGAGAGAGAGAGAGAAAGTGCTGCCCAGAATTACTAAGAAGACCCGGTGTTTTCTTGTGGTAGAGGTGACTTTTTGTAAACAATAGTGGGAAGGAGACCTGGAACTATCAGTCTCCAAATCTAAATTAAAAGCTGTATCAGAATCTTTTATAGCTCCAACTACATCTTCAGGATAAAGGTAAGAACAAATAAAAAGCATGAACTGAAAAGAACACCAGCTTTTGTTTCTTTATTGAACTGTGGGTTTGTTTTTTTGTGTTTTGTTTTATTTGAGGGGGAGGGGGCTTTTTTTAAACAACTAGAGCAGCTAGCACTGAAGACAACTGAAAGTGACAGCTCACCGAGAGCCTTAACTTCAGATGCCTTTCTGAGCCAGATCGCTGGAAAAACAGACCTAATCTTTTCAGAGTTAATCTTTGTTAGATAATTTAATCAAACCAATATTGATGTAGTGACTACTCAGTGACAAGCACCGCTGGACATGGTGGCTATGATGATCCTAACCCTCAAATTGCTCTGAGTCTTCCTTCAATAAATTGAGAGTCATGTTGTTGTTATTGTGGATTGCCGTCAAGTCAATTCTTGAGTATCATAAAAACCTTTAGGAACATACTACCATATTCTTTACTTATGTTCAGGTTACCACGAGCTCCAGGTAGCTCGTACCCTTTCTGTCTCAGGAGAGACCTTCTATTTATGTCTGACTCATTCTCTCAGTTACTTTGAAACCGAATCTTTGTCTCCCAGGTACTCAAGCCACTTAACATGATCTAATTCTAACACTTAATGAGATGTTCTCTAGTCCACCATCTAAATCAAAATATGAAATGGGACTGGGGCAGTGTGACCCTATGCAATGCCACATGCCATCTGGGGCACTGAAATCACAGCTACATGCTTTCATTCACCAGACTCTGATTTCCAACAAATAGTCCTTGAAATTCAAATTGATCCCATTTCCAGAGAAATACAACAGAAGCCATGCAACTCTGACCCATATCTCCCTGAGGACTGACTTAGAGTCGAGTCAGAGGCTCAGCTAACCCCAAGGTCACCTAACCTGAGGGGAGCTGTGAAAGAGACCTACACTAAGACAGAAAAGAAAAGAAAGAACCAAGATAAGAAAAATACAGAGAGCACACACTCATACCTATGAGCATTTAAAGAGGTATAGGAAGTTTTGTGAGTACACAAATATGTGGACTTGACACATGGCTGGCCATGCAGTCCAAGGTCAGCTGGAAATTGCTTTCTGAGCTTTCAAATTGCAAGCCTTTATCACTTGCTTTGAGTATGCATTGTCCAGATATGCAAATTAGTACTTGTCTATTAGCCAAGGACATTAACCAAATCACTTCTTCTGAAAATCTTAATTTTAATTCAAATTAGACATACAACCCTCCAGCTCTCCAGTGTATTACTTTAAGCTATGGATGCTCTTTTCTATCAGCTTCTGTTGCTATGAAGTGCTTTTGTTTTGCAGTTTCTTTCATAAATCTGGGATGCTTAAGTGTTTGTCTTGGCTGTTAGCAAAAAAGTTTTAGGATTATATAAATAATTATTCAAATGTAAATAAAGCACTACAAATGCTATACTGAATCCCTAATAGGAACCAAATCTAGCAAAATATACCAATGTAACAAATTTTTTGATGATACTAATGTCATAAAGGAAAAAGAGGGGCATCCCCCTCCAATGAAAAGACAAGGGACATTGTTACCAATATTTTCAGTAGTTTCATCTCCTTCATTGTTGTTGTTAGGCACCATCTGGTCAGTTCCAACTCACAGCGACCCAACCCTATGTACAACAGAACAAATCACTGCCCGGTCCTGCACCATCCTCACAATGGTTGCTATGTTTGAGCCCTTTGGTGCAGCCACTGTGTCAACACATCTCATCACGGGTCTCCTTCTTTTTTCACTGACCCTCTACTTTACCAAGCATGTTGTCCTTTTCCAGGGAACTGGTACCTCCTGACAACATGTCCAAAGTATGTAAGACGAAGTGTCTTACATTCATAGTTACTATTACCTTCATAAAACGAAAAAACCCATTGCCGTCGAGTCGCTTCTGACTCACAGTGACCCTGTGAGTAGAATGGCCCCATAGGGTTTCCACGGAGTGCCTGGTGGATTTGAACTGCCAACCTTTTGGTCAGCAGCTGAACTCTTAATCACTGCACCACCAGGGCTCCATTATCTTCATAGCTACTGTTAAATGAGTTTCGCTCTACAGTGAGCACAGAGCTTGTGCACTGTAAACGTTATCTCAACAATTTCTTCTCAATAAACCTATGAAGCAGGTATTACACCCTCAACTTACAGAAGGGGAAAACTGAGACTTAGGGAGGGTAAAAAAATTGCCTAAGGTGACATAACTTAATATGTAACAGAGCCAAGATTCAACCCCAGTCTGTCTCACTTCAAAGAGTGTTGGAACGTCATAAAAAACCACAGGTAAGTGATTTAGTTGCCACAAGCACTTGAGGTTAAGTAGAACTTATATTAAAAAGGTAAAGCAGCTAGCCCTTCTTCCCCTTAAACCAAACAAACTAGTTGCCGTTGAGTCAAATCCAACTCATGATGAACCCATGTGTGTCAGAGTAGAACTGTGCACCATGTGGTTTTCAATAGCTGAATTTTCATAATTAGATTGTCAGGTCTTTCTTCCAAGGAACCTCTGGGTGGACTCAAACCTCCAACCTTTCAGTTAGCAGCCAAGCACATTAACCATTTGAACCACCCAGGGACTCCCTTCTTCCCATTCCAAATCAAACCAAGCCTGTTGCCATCAATCTGTTCCAACTCATAGCAACCCTAAGGGACAGAATAGAACTGCCCCCAAGGGTTTCCAAGGAGCTGCTGGTGGATTCGAACTGCCAACCTTTTGGCTAGTAGCCTGAGCTCCTAACCACTGTGTCACCAGGGCTCCGTCTTCCTGTTAGGAGCTTATAATTTAGGACAGAGATTATCTCAGAATGTGTCTCTCCTATCAGAGATAGATTTCTAGCCCCAGGTTAAGCCAGAGCAACAGCCACTTTCGCCTTTATAGGTGTTCATTTTTGGAATTTCTCTCCGTCACTAATAAGCCACCACTTGGAAATTTCCTATTGTGTCTATTATTGGAATGTACTGTGGTGTTGAGGATATGCGCCAGTATTTCACATGGCTTCCCTTTAGGAAGACTCAGAGCAAAAACTTTTCTCAGGCTTTGGTGCTAGAAAAAACATATTCCTCCCTTAGCAACTAATATTTTTCTGTGGCCATTGTAAGCCTGTGACTGATCATGTTTCCCTTTTTGCTTTGACAACTAGGAAGCTTAAGGCCAAGCTTAACAGCAGACCATGAAAAGTTGTGTCGAACATAATGGTATGCTTCATGTTATCAATAATTTCTACTGGCTAACTATTTTTCCTTTTTTCTTTATTAAATTTTTTCTCTTCTATTGTGTTCTATTCTAGACGTTCATGTAATCCTTTTCCAACCCTATTGGAAATAAATAAATAAATACATTTACCTGTTTCTGTGTGTAATAGAATCTCTCTATTTGCAACTGGAATAAATAAATAGTCCCCAGTTAGTGAGAAAGCTCCTCAAAGGCAGGGAAATGTTTTACTCACCTCTGTGTCCTTGGTACAAACACTCTTCTTGGCATATAGTCAGCACAGAATAAACATTTATTGAATTGAATTTTGAAATTTTCCCAGAGAATCTTTGGGAGAGTCCAAAAAACTCTTTAGAACCACGGACTGCAATCCCAGCACTTCAGTCCTCATTACACGATGGAGATTTTGTTTACACTGTTACTCTCATCGTAAGTGGAGACCTTTCATTGTAAGTGGAGATGACGCTATTACAGTACATTCCACATCATAAAGTACCAGCACCCCTAACAGAGTATCCATACCAGAGTATCCTTCACACTGCATCTCTAACACTACACCCATAACAGAATACCCCATATAACGCGGGAGCACAATAAATGTTGTTGAATAAACGTTAAAAACTGAGGATCTTATTGTCTTCTATGCACAGATGTAAGAAAATGCTTTCTTCTGAGTTCTCTTTTCTTTTCCTCTCCAACAATCTAGGTTGAAGAGATGGAGCATCAAATGGGCTGAACGCTAAGATGCTGGGTCAGACAGACTTGGGTTCAAATCCTAGCTGTGCCACTAAATAGGTTTTCAACTTTACCTCTCTTCAGTATTTAACCCCTCTAAGCCTCCATTTCCTCACCTTTAAATGGCAAGTAATCATCATACTTCTCTCATGAAACTGTTGTAAGGATTTAATGATATAATGGGCTCAGTATACTTAGCCCAATGCCCTGTATGTTGTCAGTACTCCGTGAATGGAGGCTGTCTTATCCATTTTCTCATATTTGCTCCATGGTGAAACATCAAACATCTAACCTTAGGGAGCGGAATTATGCTTGTGATCAAAACATCCTAAATTTTTGTTCCCCTAACATCATCTGAAATATACTCAGTCCACCCTCCTGCCCCAAATCCATCCATCTAAGTTTTCACCCACCTCCCTGCTATGCAGAGTTGCTGTGGGGAGGAACAAGAGGGGAACAGGGTTCATTAACTGATAACTTCAAATCCTCTTAACATACTAGGAATAATTGAAAAATGACAGGGCTTCTCAACTATTTCAGAGATATTGAGAAATGGAATTTGAATTTAAAGCAAGTATCATTAACCAGATTGAAATATTTGGGAACCTTGTGGCTGATTTCCAAGGATTAGATTTAGAAAAACACACATTCTTCTAAGTGAGGCATGGACTGAATTTATGCATTAGCGATAATTCTTTGCTTTGAAAGTAAATCTCTACAGAGTGATGACAATATAAAAATATGTTTGCATTTAATTTAGTGTTTATGAAAGACATTGTATGCTTACTACATAGAAGTCAAACTCACAGGGTTAGGAGTTAGTGAGTAGTATAATCTTCCTGCTGAAGCTTTATCCTCAAGTCACCACAAACCATCTGGGCTCTCTGTATGCTCCATCTGAATGCAGGGACAAGAGCATGACATTAGCATCGTGGCTATACAAAGACTAACTTTGCATTTAGAGACGGGAACAAGGAAACACAGAATGCACAATTACCCAATGGCTTGTGTATTGAAGCCTCCTGAGTACAGAGTTGTGCGTCCCTGGAAATCTTGATTTCAAAGTTGTGAGTACCATTGTTGAGAGGTGCTCTGCAGCTCCCCACACTGGGAGACAAAGAACTCATGTTCAGGCTCTTCAGGTCCATCTCATCTTTAGGGAGCCAAATAATGTTTTGTATATCTGCCTTCCCACCCCTCGCTTGAAATGCAGGATTGTCCTCTTGCTCAAAAACAGCACAGCCATTGTTGTGTTCCACCCTATAATTATAAATGAGCAAACCAAATGATACATCAGCTGCACTATATCCTGTACCTATGAGGAGCCACAACACGAAACAGGGAAATCCATTTGAGCTGGTAGTGCTTCTCGCGGATAGTGATCTAAGTGGAAACAGTTGTCTGCTCTAACGAACAGCTTGTATTTGAGAATTTACACTTGTGGTCTTATATATATTGAAGGATTATCCCATATCCCACAGGAAATCAATGTTTGCATAGTGGGCTCAGCCTGGATTGGAATCACTGTGTGAACTTTGGTAAGTCACTTTCCTTTCTTTGCCTCAGTTTCTTTATCTATAGAGAAGGGATAATGATAGAACTTACTACAGATTGTTAGATGAACTACATGTATGCATTCATATTGTATAAAAGACTTAGAACAATGCCTAGCATGCATTAACAACTCAAAAGGTGTTGTTGTTGTTAGTTGTTGTCAAGTTAGCTCCAACTAATGGTGACTCATGTATAACAGAACTAAACATTGCCTGGTCCTGCACCATCTTCATGATCCTTCGTATGTTTGAGTCCATTGTTGTGGCTGTTGTGTCACTCCATCTCATTGAGAGTTTCCCTCATTTTTGACCCTCTACTTTGCCAAACGTGATGTTCTTCTCTAACGATTGTCTTTCCTGGTGTTAGGTACTTGTCATAGGCTGGGTTCTCTAGAGAGGCAAGTAAAGCATATAAATATATATAGAGAGAGAGATTTATATCAAGGAAATGGATCATGAGGTTGTAGAAGCTGGAACATCCCAAGTCCGTGGGTCAGGATAGAGGCTTCTCCTGACTTACGTAGCCGCTGGGGCTGGCAAACCCAAGATTGGCAGGTCAGAGAGCAAGGCCCTTACTCACAAGCTGTGAAGTTTGATGAATCCCAAGGTCAGCAGGCAAGACTGCCAGTAAGCTGCTAGCTCAACTCCCAAGAACTGGAGGTCAGATGAGCAGGAGCCAGCTGCCCGATCCAGAGCAAGCAAAAGCCCTCGAGCCTCGCCAGAATGTCCACTTATATTCAATGTAGGCCACATGCCCAAGGAAACTCCCTTTCAACTGATTGGCTACTCGCAGCAGATCCCATCATGGATATGACCACATTGTATCAGATCTCATCATGGAAGTGATCACAACATCATACGACTGCCAAACTACATCATAACTGTCAAACTGCCGAGAATCATGGCCCAGCCAAGTTGGACACAGTCTTAACCATCACAGTCCACCACTTGTCAACCTGGCACCTGTACACATCTCCTTAAACCATACATAATCTCTGAATATAGACAGTTATAAAGTCATTCTTTACCTAACATGACACAATGAATACATATACAACAAAAATGCACTAGCCCTGTTTACAACTTATATTTTACAAGTGAAGAAAACAAAAATATTTGATGTACACATACAAAACAGAAATACTCATAACAATTACAGTCCTAGTTTCTGCAACTGGTCATGTGGTTATAATTGGTGTTTAGAACTACCTTCTTCCACTGCCCATTCCATATCACTTTGCCCTCAGGAAGCACCTCAGCTGGTTGTGGTTCTTTGCCTGGTGGAGTGACACAAACCTTCATTCCTGACGGATCTGGATCATTGGTGGTCGTGTCAGAATTGGCTTGCTATAGTTTTCCATTGACTTTAATCACAGGGCATGGTAGTAGTAAGAGATGCCCTAAGAGATCTCCTGCATTCCAGACATACTCTTCTTTACCTCCGTTATGCAATATAAATCTAATTTCCTTTTGGTAATCAGGATCAATCACACCAGCCAATATGGTAACTCCCTTCTTTGCCTGTTGATCCAGAGGCATAAGGAGCCCAAAGTGGCCAGGTGACATTCTTAACTTCCAATTCAATGGAATCAGGAGATGTGTCTCCAGATGGGGGCATTCCTCCATTTGGAATTAAGACCTCTAGACCTGCAGAGTATAGGGTCGTGGGAACAGGAAGCAAAAATTTTGCAAATGGGTCACTATAAGTAATAGTGAGTGGTGCCACTCCCATTTCCACCCCTTGATTCTGAGTCTTGCCAGAATGCCCACTTATATTCGATGCAGGCCACACGCCCAAGGAAACTCTCTTTCAACTGATTGGCTGCTCACAGCAGATCCCATCATGGAGGTGATCACATTGTATCAAATCTCATCATGGAAGTGATCACAACATCATATGACTGCCAGACTACATCATAACTACAAAACCACTGAGAATCATGGCCTAGCCAAGTTGACACACAATCTTAACCATCACAATACTGTTATTATTATGTCAAACATTTCATCTATGGTCTTGCTTAAAAATCACAGCAGTGCAGGCATAGGTATTATCCTCTTCCACTGAGGAAGCAGAGCTCAGACAGTTAACTGCCATGACTTTGTGGTAGCAAAGCTGACTTAACCCTCATCTGACTCTAAAGCTAATGTGCTTCTGTTTTACCCCATTACCTCTTTAAGACAAATTTTAAACTAAAGCTATAAATTTCCTACCACACTTTTCAAATGTACACATTTGAAAAATACTTTTATAGAAGCATAACACCTAGTCCTATTAATACATTTCTTTTTGTGGACGCAAGCCTTAGTGGCTTAAAACAAAAAGATGAGCTTTTCACTCAGATATGTAGGTAGGAAGGCTCTGCTCATCGTCTTTACTCAGGAGTTCAGGCTGAGAGAACAGCCTCTGTCTCTAAAATTGTAGGTCACTGTGCAGAGGGTGAAAAGGATTCTGGTGGAATGACATTAGGAGCTAAGTGCTCTAGCCCAGAAATGACATGTATCACTTCTCACAACTCATTGGCCAAAACTCATCACGTGGCCCCAACCAACCACAAGGCAGCCAAGAAGCGCAGCCCTATCATGGACCTGGAAAAGCGGGAAACTAGAAATATTTATGGAAAAGCATTGAATACTACCATAAGACAATATCAGACAGTTGTATGCTGAAGCAGAGTTTTTCTAATTAAACAGGATTAAGGACATATCTCCACAATCCATCTGTCAGTTTGTCATACTGTGCTAATTTGCATATTGCTATGATACTAGAAGCTATGTCACCAGAATTTCAAATACCAGAGGTTCATCCATGGCAGACAGGTTTCACTGGATCTTCTAGTCTAAGGCAGACTAGGAAGAAATGCATGGCAACCTACTTCCAAAACTTAGCCAATGAAAACCTTATGGACCACATCAGAACACTGTCTGACTCACTTGCTTTGGACATGTCATCAGGATGGGTCAATTGCTAGAGGAGGACATCATATTTGGTAAAATGGAGAGCTTGCGAGGGCAACAGCAAGGGAGACCCTCAGTGACGTGGACTGACACAATAACTGCAATGATGGACTCAAACATGCTGGTGATCATGAGGATGATGCAAGACTGAGCAACATTTCATTCTGTTGTACATAAGGTCGCCTTGAGTTGGAGTTAACTCAACGGCAGCTAACTAATTAACTGACCCTATAGAGTAGGAGTTGTGGGGATAAGGAATGGAGGAGAAGGCCAGAAGACGGATAGGGGCTTCATTTCCTAAGTTCAGGAGAAAGACATGAGGAATTCCCTAAACTCAGGCACCAAGTAACATTGAGGACACCTAGATGATAACAAGAGAAGTACGTAACTAGGGAGCCACCACAGATAAAGAACCTAAACATCAGCAAAGATCTAGTCACCAATAAAAAAGGACAAAAATAAAGTGGAGAACAGAAATTATTTCAACAGCTACTGTAAACAATTTGCCAGACTAAGTGCAGATGTTTTGTTTGGCTGAAGGACATCACTGTTGGAGTTAAGACAAATCTGAACTCCAGTCACCATCTGTGTGAACTTTGGCAAGTTACTTAACCTCAACTATAAAATAGAGATTATAACGAAAGGTTATTCTGAGGATTAAATAAGATAATACATAGACAGCACTTAATGCAATGCTGAGCATATAATAAACACATAATAATTGCTATGATCTTTATTTTTATTGCTGTTATTATGTTCATAAAATATCAAAGCCAAAGGGAGACGTGGGTCAACTATTGACACCCAATCAGGTAAATATTTTTTATCTACAATATATATCTCATCATATAGTTATAATTGCCTTGTTCCTTAGAGTATAAATAGTCATAATTTCACCACTAAGTACAATGATTGTTGTTGTTAGGTGCCATCAAGTCGATTTTGACTCACAGAAACCCTATGTGACAGAGTAGAACTCCCCATGGAGTTTTCTAAGCTGTAATCTTTACTGGAGCAGATTTCCAGGTCTTTCTCCCATGAAGTCACTGTTGGGTTCAAACTGCCAACCTTTCGGTTAGCAGCTGAGCACTTAACTGTTGCACCACCAGGGCAATGATAGTTGTAGGTTTTTCACAGATGCTTACATCTACGGGTCCTGGATGGTGTGGATTTTTTCAAATACTTTGTTTGCATCTGTTGAGATGATGACATGGTTTTTCTTTTTTAGTCTGTTAGAATGGTGAATGACATTTATTTGCAAATGTTAAACTGACATTATATTCCTAGCCTAAACTTGGCCAAGATGTATTATATTTTTATGTAATATTGTATTTGATTAGCTAAGATTTTCTGCATCTATGTTCACAAGGAATATTCCTCTAATGTTTACTTCTCTTGTAATGTCTTTGCCTAGTTTTGATATTATAGAATGATATCCTCAGTTTTATTAAACAAATTGTATAGAAATGGTATTATTTCTTCCTTAAGTGTTTGGTAGAACCCACCAACAAAACCTCCAGACCTGGAGTTTTCTCTGTAGGAATTTCTCTTTTTTAAGGGAGATAGTGGCTCCTTACTTTTTCTTTGTATTTCATTTTACAAATTCAAGTCATATGAAATGTTCTCCTTTTACAGAAAATGAAAGATAGTATTAAACTGGGAAATGTGACACTCAGAAGATTAACTCAATTTTTATTTTCTTAAATTGGAAGCCCCACTTATATTTTGAAATCATCTTTTATTTCTAGTTTTCTATTTTTAAGCTATCCTTATTTTCACTAATTTCAATCACCGTGGGATATTTTTAACACTTTAAAATGCTTCTGGCATGTTTATATTGCATTTGGAATACACCTACTCCTCACTTACCGACTACCTCATTATCTGACATTTCACATTCACAACAATAGTAAAAAAAACCTACCATCCAACCATTTTGCACATTAATGACATCTGGCAGCAATGAATGCTGACGTATGAGGCAAGAGTAACGCTGGCTGTGATGGTTAAACTCACGTGTCAGCTTGGGTAGGCCATGATTCTCAGTGGTTTGGCAATTATATAATGATGTAGTTGTTCTCCATTTTGTGATCTGATGTGATTATCCTCCATTTTTGCATGACACTGATTTTCACATAATGACCTGGTCTCTGGAACCTAACCATGTTGAAGTGAGGAGTGGGTTTATGTCCTTAAAACTGGAAAAAGTCTTAGTAATACTGTCATGAAATCTCTTCTTTTTCTACATGATGAGTAGACATAAAGAGGTGTTTTACACAAGATAACACAGTTACTCAGTAGAAGAGTAAAAGCCAGAATCTACCTCTCCTTTCATTAAACCATTAATGTATTAAGCAATCAACTATTGATCCCAACTGAATGCCAAGCACTGCTCTAGAGATTTCCTGCAAAGCTATTTTTCCCTGCCCTAATGAGGCTCCCAGTCTAATAGTGGTGTCAGTCATGATAACAGATAATTAGAATACCATGTGGAAAGTGCAGCAGTGGAGGTGTACACGGGCTGCAATGAGATTAGGATAGGATATTGTTGCTATAATCAAAGTCATAATGTATTTTTCCCTTTAAATTTTAGACACCAAGCTTTTATCTCACTTTTTTTTGAAGTATTACATAGAGAAAAGTGTATAATTTTCAAAAAGGGAACCAATCCATGTAACCAACACCCAAATCAAGAAACATAACATTTTCAGCACCTGAGAAGCCCCCCTCCAGTCATACTACCCTCCAAGGATAAGGATTGCTATTGTTAGTTCCTGTACGTGCGCTCTGACTCATGGCGACCTTATATATAACAGAATGAAATGTTTTCTGGTCCTGTGCCATCTAAATGATCATTGCTATGTTTGAATCCATTGTTGTGCCTATTGTGTCAATCAATTTCACCGACGGTTTCCATCAGTTTCATATATTGGTGATTAATTTTGGCTGTGGAAATGTGGAAAGTCCAGAGGGGCCACATAAGCCAACTCCCAATCCATTGTTCTCTCCACTGCACCAAATATGCCGCTTGTTAAAACCCTCTAAAACTCTTCTAAAATTCACAGATTCCTCAGAAATCTCTTCTACACGATTAAGTATGGAATATTGCCATACTACAAAATGTACATATTTGTATAATTAGGACAACCCATGTTTAAAAGATTAAAAAACACCATCAGGGAGGTTTTACTTTACAACATTCACTGAAGTTATAAAGTTTTCCATTTACAACTTTCTAGATGCTTTTAGAATCACAACTTGGATTATCTTTTAAACAACAGCAAATGCAACATCTAAAAGTTTCAAGGCAACACACTGAGAGCTCTTGTTATCAGATATAAACAGTCATATAGCATTTAGAGATAAACATTTAGATTCTCCGTTTGTCTTCAAAATATTTAAAATCAAGAGATGATTCATCAATGAATAAAACAGAAACCTATAATAACAGTTAATTGTATAAATATTTTCCTGCCCTCCTCCTCCCCAAAAAAAGGAAGACATAATTTTTTCTCTGACATAGAATGTGATGGGAAAGTTTGGATTTTCCTTGGGAAAAATGATTCTGACCGGAAAGTTATCGGAGAGACCTGTTCTTAGAGTCCTTCCAGGGGTTCCTGTTTCCCTGGTTTATCATCTTTATGATATCATGATAGTTCATCTCTAATTACATGACCAGCTTTAGTCCTCTGGGTTTGGTCTTTTGGTACTTAGGGGGTAAAAAATGAAAGAAAAATAAAAGGAATATCTAATTTTATGAAAATGCTTGTGCCCAAAAATATCTGGAATATTCAAATTTTTACTGAAGCAAATGTATTCTATGGTTGTTGTGAATACCAAACCTAATTGAGTGTTAAATTAATTTATAATGTAGATAAATTTTCTTTTAAATTAACACTGGGAAATGAACTTGTGGAATGCTAATATGGGATGAGAGTACAAGAAAAGAAATATTTCTGAGGAGGAATCAGTTTGACTTCTACTGCTTGTCTCTTGGTTATATTTCACGGAACCAAATGTGCCTTTCATTCCTTCATTAGGCCTTTTTCATTAAAAACAAATTTGTGATGCTTGACAAGTTTTTTAATCCTGCAACTCAAATAATTAACTAACAAGTCATCAAAACCAAATAGCATTATATTGAATTTGCATCAAAATGCTAGAACTGCTTAATTTTATCCCACTTCAAAGGCCCCAGTTAGTGATGTTGTTTTGGCTGAGGATAATATGTTTGTGAGTTTGATAAACATATGAATCTTTTTAAGTCCTATAGGTATCTCCAGCTTCACAAAATATCTGTATTATTGAAAAGGTGGCTTTTTAAAATCATTTCCATTACAAATATGGGAATTATTTCTCACATCCCATATTGTTCCTGCCTCCGAATTGAGGGGAAAACATAGCACAAAATGTATTTTGATGCAATTGGATTTAGGGTTATTTTGAAAAGACAATCTGTGATGCTTCAAACTACAGAACAACATTGTTCTTCCATCTTTAAATGATGTATCTATTTTCTTCCAGATACTCTGGCTCCAGGAAAGAATCCTTGGGAATTACTTCAAGTTATAATTCATACCAAACTTTTACCTTTAGAAAGTAGCACTTGGCAAAAACAAACCCACGAACTAGGACTGTTTGAAAGAGGATAAAATAGATCCTAAAACAGTTAAGCCATAAATCTATAGTTGTGGTCTTGCCATATCCTACCCACCATCTGGTCCAATCTAACCAGTTGCCATCGAGTCAACTCTGACTCATAGCAACCCCATCTGTGTCAGAGTAGAACTATGTTCCATAGGGTTTTCAGTGGATGATTTTTTCAGAAGTAGACCTCCAGAACTTTCTTCCAAGGTGCCTCTGGGTGGACCCACACCACCAACTTTTTGGTTAGCAGCTGAGCACATAAACCATTTGCCGCCCAACAGCTTCAGAATCCACCAAATTTTCTCCCTTCCTGGGCATGAAATCAATGGCTATGAAGTTGTAATCTGACAATTATTACTCCTCTTCCTCAGTGTTATCCCAACATCTTGCCTCTATGTTAACTCCACCAAGCTTATGGAGGAGGCCTTCCCAATCCAAGGCAGAGCCATCAGGCTGCCCTGGTAAGTGGTGGCTTTCTCTAGCAGCAATGCTTCCTCATTCTTCTCTGAAGGGAGGTGCCTTCTAAAACTCTCTTTCACTCCAGCTCTCAGATATAAACACTGCACTTCCAGAATTCTTTAAGTCTTGTCTGTGTGTATGATGGTGAAAATCTCACCTTTGAATAAATCTATGAACTGGGTGAGCACAATCTGAAATTGGAACCATTCAATCAGATCATTCCCAGCCATTTTATTAATTAGTACAATAGGCACGTTAGCACATATGTACTCTTGGCAGGCAGAATTGAGAACATACAATTCTGTAATAAGAGGTTTAAAATTAATGGCTAAAAAAGTGACTAATCATACACTCAGGACATATTCATACAGCACAGTCCCATGTAGAATCTGAAAAGTCTTTAGTTCTCTTAAAATAAAGATCAAATCGTCCATTATTCTAGAGCTTTAGTAGGCACGATTTTTAAATAGGCTGATTAGGGTTGGAGACTCTGGGTGCTTTTCAGGCTATGCCAAATATATATATATAAACATGGCTGTTTTGGAGTCCGTCTTATAAAGTTACAATTTTACAGTTCATTTATGAATTCTCAAATGGGTCAGGATTACCTCTGTGGAAGCTTATTTTTCTTTGTGGGAGATGATTACTTGCCTCAACCCAAGTCATACTAAGACTCGGTAACAATATAATATGATTTATACTGAGCCATCTGCTCAAAAGTTGCTTCAACTTTCTCTTTCTAGGGCCTTAAATAATTTGAGAAGGAAAAGAACTCCATTCTGGTAGAGACCATTCCTCTCTGGCTCTCACTTTCCTGTTTACTGACTTGCCCATTTACATACAACCAATATAAATGGGGACTTCCTATATGGAAAAAATTCTGTGTCATATTTTCTCTAAGTTTGTTCGTGGACTTGCTCACTCCCATTCATTCTTCCCCACCTAAAAGGTCAATCATAGCAAATTCAGTTGCAGCAGAGAACAAGGAGAAGAAGCCAAACTGTCTACTATTTCCTACTGCTCTTCTGGAGTTAGAAAACCAAAAGAGAAGAACACCCTCGACATTTCTCAAGCTAAAAGAACTGAAGAAAAAATTCAAGCCTAGAGTTGCAATAGTGAAGGATTCTATTTGCAAAATACTGAATGACACAGGAAATATCAAAAACAGATGGAAGGAATACACAGAATCACTATACCAAAAAGAATCGATGAACATTCAACCATTTCAGGAGGTAGCATATGATTAAGAACCAGTGGTACTGAAAGAAGAAGTCCAAGCTGCACTGAAGACGTTGGTGAAAATCAAGGCTCCAAGAATTGATGGAATACCAACTGAGACATTTCAACAAATGGATGCAGCGCTGGAAGTACTCACTCGTCTATGCCAAGAAATTTGGAAGACAGCTACCTGGCCAACCGTCCAGAAGAGATCTATATTTGTGCCCATTCCAAAGAAAGGTGATCCAACTGAATCTAGAAATTATTGAACAATATCATTAATATCAAATGTAAGTAAAATTTTGCTGAAGATCTTTCAAAAGCGGCTCCAACAGTACATTGACAGAGAACTGCCAGAAATTCAAGCTGGATTCAGAAAAGGATGTGGAACAATGGATATCATTGCTGGTGTCAGATGGATTCTGGCTGAAAGCAGAGAATACCAGAAAGATGTTTACCTGTGTTTTACTAACTTATGCAAAGGCATTTGACTGTACGGATCATAACAAATTATGGATAACACTGCAAAGAATGGGAATTCCAGAACACTCAATTGTGCTCATGAGGAACCTTTACATAGACCAAGAGGCAGTTATTCAAACAGAACAAGGGGATAGTGTGTGGTTTAAAGTCAGGAAAGATGTGTGTGAGGGTTATATCCTTTTCCCATATTTATTCCGTCTGTATGCTGAGCAAATAATCTGAGAAGCTGGACTATAAGAAGAACAGGGCATTAGGATTGGAGAAAGACTCATTAACGACCTGCGATATGCAGATGACACAACCTTGCTTGCTGAAAGTGAAGAGAACTTGAAGCACTTACTGATGAAGATCAAAGACTACAGCCTTCAGTATGGATTATACCTCAACATAAAGAAAACAAAAGTCCTCACAACTGGACCAATAAGCAACATCATGATAAATGGAGAAAATATTGAAGTTGTCAAGGATTTCCTTTTACTTGGATCCACAATCAATACCCATGGAAGCAGCAGTCAAGATATCAAAAGAAACATTGCACTGGGCAAATCTGCTGCAAATGACCTCTTTAAGGTGTTAAAAAGCAAAGATGTCACTTTAAAGACTAAGGTGCTCCTAACCCAAGCCATGTGTGTTTTCAACCACCTCATATGCATGCAAAGCTGGACAATGAATAAAGCAGATCAAAGAAGAGTTGATGCCTTTGAATTATGGTGTTGGCAAGGAATATTGAATATACCATGGACTTCCAAAAGAACAAACATATCTGTCTTGGAAGAAGTACCAGCTAGAATGCTCCTTAGAAGCAAGGATGGCAAGATTTCATCTCACATACTTTGGACATGTTATCAGAAGGGATCAGTCCCTGAAAAAGGACATCATGCCTGGTAAAGTAGACAGTCAGCAAAAAAAAGGAAGATCCTTAATGAGATAGATTGACACAGTGGCTGCAACAATGGGCTCGAGCATAACGATTACGAGGACGGCGCAGGACCAGGCAGTGTTTCGTTCTGTTGTACAGAGGATCGCTATGGGTTGGAACCAACTCAACAACAGCACCAACAATTTACTTTGCAGCACTGTGATAAGTAAATAACACAATTATATTTGGTATGATTATCAGGACTAATGTACGCCTTAAAAATATTAGTGAGGGATAATAACAGAGCTTCAGACAGTAAATCAGAATTTATCTCCACAGTGGAGATGTCATACTTTCCTCAACAAGCACAATGTACAAGGCTTACAAATTTCATTTTGTTTCTTGAAAATATTAACTAAATTTAGAACATTTCCCTTTTTTGTAGATGGTTTAATATTCAAAGAAAGGTCACTCCTGTAAAGATTAGAAGTAGCTTGTGATACTTTGATAAATGAGCAGCACATTTCCAATGTGTTAAAATGTTTGAAATACGTTGAACAAATGCTGAATCTCATTCTGAACTAGCAGCAACACTTATCTCTCATGATTATTAAAAAAAAAATGCAACATAATGAATTGAAATATGCTGAGCAAAATCTTATACAAATTTTGATATTTCCTCAATAGTACAAATTGAAATGTAGCCTCTTGTTATAGCAGTTAATTTACAGGTGATGTTCTTAGGAAATCTGACAGAGATTATGATACATATTTAAAATAATAATTTATAATTTTCCTTACTAAAGAAGTCATATAGAGAGCTTAGAATATAAAAAATGAGAAAGATAAGACAAATAAGAAAATAAAATAATAAATTTTTTATCCAACCATTCAAAGATAACCAGTTAATATTTTGTTGACTATTATTATAATCTTTTTTGTAGCATAGTTTAATATCTTATTCTAATATGTTTATAAACCACTTTCTATCTCTTAAAATATTTATGAAAATAAATGGGATCTCCCTTTTTTCCTAAATCCTTTTCACCTGTATGTAAGAAAGCTGTTGATATTTTCTATACAGTACTTATTTTGTAATTGGACACCTTGCTAAACTCTCTCATTAGTTGTAATTTTATTTAAATTACTTCTTTTGATGATAATAATGATATTGTTTGATAATTTCTGCATTCTGTTCGATCATCTTTCTTTGGAATGGGTACAGATATGGATCGCTTCCAGTCTGTTGGCCAGGTAGCTGTCTTCCAAGTTTCTTGGCACAGACAAGTGAACACTTCCAGAGCTGTATCCATTTGTAAAAACACCTCAGTTGGTATTCCGTCAATTCCCGGAGCCTTGTTTTTCACCAGTGTCTTTGGTGCAGCTTGGACCTCTTCCTTCAGTACCATTGGTTCTTGATCATGTGCTACTGCCTGAAATGGTTGAATGTCAACCAGTTCTTTTTGGTACAGTGACTCTATGTATTCCGTCCATCGTCTTTTGATGCTTCCTGCATCGTTCAATATTTTCCCCATAGAATCCTTCAATATTGCAACTCAAGTCTTGAATTTTTTCTTCAGTTCTTTCAGCTTGAGAAATGCCAAGCATGTTCTTCCCTTTTGGTTTTCTATCTCCAGGTCTTTGGACATTTCATTATAATACTTTACTCTGCCTTCTCAAGCCACTCTTTTAAATCTTCTGTTCTGTTCTTTTACTTCACCATATCTTCCTTTCACTTTAGCTACTCTACGATCAAGAGCAGGTTGCAGAGTCTCTTCTGACATCCATTTTGGTCTTTTCTTTCTTTCCTGTCTTTTTAATGACTTCTTGCTTTCTTCATGTATGATGTCTTTGATGTCATTCCACAACTCGTCTGGTCTTCAGTCATTAGTGTTCATTGCATCAAATCTATTCTTGAGATGGTCTCTAAATTCAAGCTGGATATACTCAAGATTGTACTTTGGCTCTCATGGAGCCAAAGTCTCTTTCCACAAATGTAGTTGGTTTGATTCCTGTGTATTCCATCTGATGAAGTCCACATGTACAGTTGCCGTTTATGTTGTTGGAAAAAGGTATTTGCAATGGAGAAATCACTGGTCTTGCAAAATTCTATAATGTGATCTCTGGTGTCGTTTCTATCACCAAAGCCATGGTGTGGGCTTAGTTTTTATTTATCTGTATCCAGATTTGAATCTACGGGATCTAGAAAATTCTCAGTCATTATCTTATTTGTAGACCCTTAAAAAGCTCATAGAACCTAGGACCTCTGCTTATAGTTCATAATAAATAAAACATCCCTGGTTTAATTAGGATACATAAGAAAGTAAATCAAGCATTTATAACAGCAATATGAAAGAAGTACCACAAGAGGTCCAATGTACTGATTTACAAAGGACTGAGAGAATTCAAAGAATGTAATTTATCTCCAGCAGAGATGGCATTTAAAAGGGATTTTAAGAATCAGTAGGTTTTTTACTACAGAGGCAAAAAAGAGTGATGGAAAATACTCAGAAGAGAGACCACACAGAGTATATTCAGAAACTGGCAATTTGGATATCACATAAAGTAATTAGAAAAGAATAAAGGGAGATAAGATATAAAGATGATGAAGATAGTGAAATGTGAGTGTGGAAGTCCATAAAGCCAAGACTAAAGAACATACATATTTTATCCGGAAAGTTATGGGGAGCCACTGAAGATTCTAGAGTAGAGAAGTGGCTTAATTGGCTATTTATTTTGGAAAGACCATCATTCCTGAGGTACAATAAATTAAAGAAGAAAAGATGGAAAGGGTAGAGACCACTTAAATTTCTAAATAATCAGATCAAGAAGTAATGAGAGCTTGACCATAAAATGGGTAGCTTTGGGATTGAAAGGGTGAAGCCAATTACGAGAGAAGGTGTAGAATTTAATTTCTGCAAAAACTTTTTCTTCCTTTAGTCCCTGTAGGTATTCTGGCTCCTGACCATGGGTCTGAACTCTGGACTTACTATCCTGTATAATGTCTACTTGCTTTATTTTCCTGGTTCTTGTTAATCCAACTAGTTTTAATCAAACATACATCCAGCCCTCATCCCTACTCTAAAAGGAAAATAGAACTCTGATTTGCCTTCCTAGATCTGACTTATGGCCTTGCTCTGCTCCTTGAAAACTTCTAACCCTTAAATCTAGATTCCCTGAGCCACTCATATTCCAATGAGATGATGAATCATAAAGGAATTAGGGAGGTGAAAAACAGTCCAAAAGGAAGAAATGAGAGGGAAACAGGTGATAATTATGAAAAGAGAAAGAAGGAAATATTTGGAGGTTTGTGAATCTTACATCCATTTAGGTACAGGATGTATAAACCTCTACATGTATAAATTTGACCTTTACTGAAAGATATTGGGTGTCTGATTAAGGCAACTAGATGTGCCTATTTTAGTCAAGAGCTTTCTTTTAAGCAAGATTTACATGCTAAATAATGCCAGTAAGCTTCAGAGATTGGATGTTTTCCGTGATCACAGTATTTCTTTCTCAGAGCCACTGACACTCCAACTGCAGAGTGCTAATAAGGATATCTCACTTGTCCTCTCCACAGGTAAGCAGAGTGTGATGCCAGAATCATTTTTAAACCAATTAGGAACTTCCTGCTTGGAATTACACTGATGATGATATAGGAGGCTCTCATTTCGTGTAAGTCTTGTGGTCAGTTTTGTGAAAATACTTTCAGTATAATTGTGACAAATCATCCAAAAGGAAATCCTAGCTGTCAAAGAAAAAGGCTCAAAGAGTTCATTTTCTTGAAATTTAACATTACTTCAGTAGCAAACCTTTTACTTAAACCACAGGGATAAGTTAATTGGACAAGTGTAAGCATTAATCCAGTCAAGTATATTGAGCCTATACGTTTTATAGGTAGTAGAATAAATATGCACAGTATTCACACATTAAATTTTTTATCATAAGGTGGTTTTTACATCCTGGTGGAAAACCATGCTTTCTTCTGTAAGGTATATTGAATTTGACCAGTCTCTCACTTAGCAAAAAATATATTCTTTTAAGCTATAGTTGTAACTATTTTCTTTTGAGATACTAAAATAAACCTCCAAAATCAGAGTTCTCCCACACACCAAACAGGGTAACAATGCTTCTAAAAGGAAAGAATCCAGGCTCTAAAGCCAAAGAAGGATAAGAACACCTGACTGAAGATTCAAAACACAAGCACAGAAAAACAAACTGTTAAATACAGGACTTGAACATTTTATAACACTGGCACTGAGGTTATCTTCACTTTATGCCCTAACCTTTTAATAGATTCTTCAATCAGAAAGTATTTATTGAGTATTATCATATAGGTCGCTATGAGTCGGAATCGACTCAACAGTAGTGGGTTTGGTTTTGGTATATTAGTTTTCTATTGCTGCTGTAACAAATTACCGCAAACAGTATTTTAAAACAACACAAATTTATTACCTTACAGTTCTGGAGATCAGTAGTCTAAAATGGGTCTCATTGGGCTGAAATCAAAGTGTCAGAAGGGCTGCATTCCTTCTGGGGGCTCTAGGAAATAAACTCATTTAACTTCTAGAGGAGCGCTGATGACTTAGTGGTTAAGTGCTCAGCTGCTAACCGAAAGAAAGGTCAGCAGTTTGAACCCACCAGCTGCCCTGTGGGAGACAGATGTCACAGTCTGCTTCCCTAAAGATTTACAGCCTTGGAAATCCTATGGGGCAGTTCACATTCCTTGGATTGTGGCCTTGTTCCTCCTTCTTCAAAGCCAGCAACATCAGGCAGAGTCCTCTTCATGCTGCTGTCTCTTTGGTTCTCTCTCTTCTGCATCTCTCTTCCGCTTACAAGGACCCTTGTGATTACATTGGGTCCACCTGGGTAATACAGGATAATATCTCCATCTCAAGATCATCTCATTAGAAACCTTAATTTTATCTGCAACCTTAATTCTCCTTTGCCATGTAACCTAACAAATTCACATATTTCAGGGATTAGATGAACATTTGGGGGCCATTATTCTGTCTAGAGGAGAACTGGTAGTGCAGTGGTTAAAGTGCTTGGCTGCTAACCAAAATGTTGGTGGTCTGAACCCACCACATTCTGCAGGAGAAAGATGTGGCAGTCTACTTGTGTAAATATTACAGCCTTGGAAACCCTATGGGACAATTCTACTCTGTCCTATATAGAGTCACTATGAGTCAGAATTAACTCAACGGCAGTGGGTTTGGTTTTGGCTATTCTGTCTAGTACAAGTACCCATGCCTGACATCTCTTAGATACTGCAGGGGGTACAAAGCAAATGAAAAATCCAGTGTTCAACCTAAGAGATATGGGTTCTATACAGAGAAAAAGACAAACATGAAATGCCAGGCAATGTAGTTGACAAAAAAGATGCCAAATTTTGTTTCAATGCAACAGAATTTCAGAAGTAAGTAAAATCATTATGGGCCGGAGTAGTCACAAAAATCTTAACAGAAGTGAGACTTGGAGCAGGCAGCATTTAGCTAGCCAACAAAAAATGGAGTGAGCAGCTCAAAACTGGTAAGGAAAGGAAGGAGGAGACCTTAAGCAAAAGGCTAGTGTTAGAAATAAGCATGGTAGAGAGAATCATTTTTCTAGGATAAAGCAAGCTAATGTGGGAAATCATTTATCTAAAATAGATTAAACTGGCCTTAAAAACAAAGTAGTAGCTATGTTTAAAATAACATAATTAGACCCACCAAACATAAAACCTATGCAGTAATAATGAATGTTTTAACTTATATGCTGTATAAAACTCGTACACTAAATTTACCTATAACAAAGACTGGGATGAAACAAAATCTACTGAGAAGTACAATAATAACTCTCTGTTAGACATTCTCTGAAGGTCACCATATTGTGAGACTCTTGAAACATCCTCTACATGGGGCCTGAATCCTCTGACACTAATATGTCAATGTTTTCCCTTCTCATGGCCAACAGAGGGACAAACAGACTGTGAATGAAGTCTTCTACTCTTGAGCATGGGTAGGCCCAGGTCAGTGTGCCCTTGCCAAAGATGGTAGTATATGCAAACCCCCTGCTAAGAAGCCCTCTTGTCTAGAAATTTGCTTGCTTGTCTTTTATGTTTCTGTAAACCTGCACTTCGGTGAGATTCGGTGTTTCCTTAAGCCCACAATTTTGGCCCAAAGGGAAGTAATAAAAGAGATCCAACAGTCCCCACTCCCTGATTTACTCACCCTGTCAACTTCCCTAATCAATGAGAAATGTACTCCAGCTCTGTGACCCAGTAAGGTCGAAACCATTGAGGAATACCACCTTCAAGCAGAGGGCAGGAACAATGCAGGTAATAACTGAACTTTCAGGTGCTTAACAGAGAAATAAAGGGAGGACACTTGGTCCTTCCTCAGGAGTGCTGAAATGGCTGTCTCACTGAAGAATTGAAATGGGTTGTCTGCAGACCATAGAGAGGTGGTTTCATCCCACCTGGGAAGAGTCACCTCTTAGGAATGGTTTGTAAATCAGTATTTCCTATCTTTTGCAGAACACTAGTGTTCCAGAAGAGCCTAATAAGGCCTCTATGGTAAAACTGTTTTATGGGCACAAAAGCTTTGGAAATGCTGGGCAATGTGAGTTTCTTCACAGAAGAATATCTGAGACCCTGTATTATGCTGGGAGCACAGAGCTTGCAGCCATGCCAGATATTTGACCATGGGACATTTTTTCTCCTGAGAATGCGATGTTTCTTCTACAGCAAAGGTTTCTCAGATATAAATTTAAATGTAATAAAAGTCAACTAACCTGCATTTTACAAATTACTATTGGCTATAATGCAATTACAGCTTACCACCACAAAGAATAAAAAGGACCGTTGCCGCATTTGCAACTCAGCTGCTTTATTATGTTTATGTGTATGGTAGTTTCTCTTAATAATGGATGATAAAGGTGACTGTTAAAAGAATATACAAGTGCTAATTGAGGTATGAAAACAAACACCAGTACTATTGAGTAAAAGCTAGATGTAGACTCTAGATATGCTCAGCGATTCCTAGATTTTATAACTATATATTATTTTGTTTAATTCCTACAAGAAAAATAACTTACTGTGAATCTAAACCTCTCTAGTTACTAATTCCCCTTTTCCCACTGAAACTATTATTTTTATCAAATTTATCAAATGCCAGACTTCTCATATAAAGTTCAACTGTTTAGTGGCCCATTCTTAGCATGTTTTTATATGCAAGGAAAGAATAGACCTGATAGTTTAAAAAAAAAAATCAAAAAACTAATTACAGCTTTATTGAAATCACCTAAAGGGTGCTCCGTTTATAACACGCAACACTTCTTAAAATTCTCTTTCCCAGTCTCTTCTCTCAATTTTGCACATCCACAGTAGCTACCTTCCAACGTCTTTATCCATTTCTACAGTGGAGTTTGTAGTGGAGTTTTGTCCAAACCCAAGTGCCGTAAAATTTCTTCTCTTGTTTTCTATATCTATTCCATAATCTTCTGCCAGTAACTGTATTATTTCCAATGTAAATCTAGCTACATGTTCAGGCTTCTCCAGAGTTTTTCTTTTCTCCCATTACTTCCATTAATACAACTAAATCCTCAGCTCACCACTGAATGTGTCTGAGTAACAAAGGTTCTTTCCTTATTGGGAGGGTAGTAAAAGAGAATGGCTAATATCAGTTTTCTTTAGTACCATAACTAGCATGCTTCTCATACCAGAACAGATTGCCCCTATTAAAATTCAAAGAATGCAGCTTAGGAAACAGAGATATAGATGACAGTTTGCCCAAGGAAGACTGCAAGGACCCATGAGCCTCTTTAAAATGATTCTGATAAAAACAAAATGAAAAATGAGCATATGGAATACAAACCCCTGAAAATGGAAACTTTTTTCATTTTTTGCTTGACAGCTTGTCCTAGAAAGAAAGAGTAGATGTACTTTTCCTTATTCCTCCTGCTTAGTAAAATTAAAAACCCTGGACATTATATATAAAACAAATATACAAAGAGTCTAACAAGTGTAGAGAAGACAGATCAGCGAGGGAACATGGGACATGAGGAACGACGTGGGACGTGGGTTTTCTTTTTGCCTCATATATTCCAGAATTGGAGCTAAAGAAGCCAGCAACCTGGAAATGCCAATCATTGCAGTAAAAAAAAAAAAAAAAAGTCTGCTCTTTCTAGCCAAAGGTACAGCTTAGCAAAACAAAAAACTTTTTTACAATAATCACTCTACTCCAGCCAAATACCACTGAACAACTTGTGGCCCCAACCCCATCCATACCAGCAAAGGCAAAGCAGAAAAAGTAGACCTCCGCACTCCCCACAGGATGGTATTAAAAAAGGCCAAGCGAACTGGAACTTACATCCCCAGCAGCAATAAACAGGCCCAACCTCTGCAGTGTTAGTGGAGATCACGTGGGGACCTCCTCCTCCACCCAGCAGTAATGAGGTACCTCTCCCCCACCCCACTGAAGCGGTGTCAGAGAGGCTTCGTAGAGAGTCAAAATTTTCACCACTGCTCAGCGGTAACTCAGCCATCCTCCCCCCAACCATGGTACCAGTGGAGGCCACATAGGGATAAGTAATGTGGCACTCCTACCCTCCCAACCACAGGGAAATCAGTGGAGACCTACTGGAAAGCTGGAACTCCAACAACCCTGACTCAGCAGTAACAAGGAGTCCCCCACCCCAAGTGTCAATGACAGGCAAGTGGGGAACCTGGACTCTACCCTCAACTGGCAGTAACAAAACAATGCTTCCCTTTTTCCCTGCTGGAGTGGTGTAAAAAACAGGCAACTAAAACAGAAAGGTTAAATAAGAGCCAGAATGTCATTATATAATACTCAAAATGTCCAGGCTTCAGTTGAAAACCATGTGTCACACCAAGAACCAAAAATATCTCAAACTGAATGACAAAAGAAACTTAATAGATGCCAACACCAAGATGATAAATATATTTGAGTTATCTGACAAAGATTTTAGAGCAGCAACAATAAAAATGCTTCAAAGGGCAATTAGAAACACTCTTAAAATAAATTAAAAAAATAGAAAGTCTCAGCAAAGAACTAGAAGATGTAAAGAAGAATCAAATGCAAATTTTATAACTGAAAAACACAATAACTGAAATAAAAAATTCAATGGATGGACTTAAGTGAAGGATGGAGAACAGAGGAAAGAAATCAGTGAACTAGAAGATAGAACAATAGAAATTACCCAATCTGAACAGCAGAGAGAAAATACAGTGAAAAAAGAAAAGAACAAACCCTCGGGGACCTGTGGGACTATAACAAAAAATCTAACATTCATGTCATCATAGTCCTGGAAGGAGAGGAGAAAGAGACGAGGACTGAAAAAATACTCAAAGAAACAATGGCTGAAAACTTTCCAAATCTGGCAAAAACATCAACCTACAGATTCAAGAAGCTAAACAAACCTCAACAGAATAAACCCAAAGAAATCCATGACAAGACATATATTAAACTTCTGCAAACTAAAGACAAAGAAAAAGTCTTAAAAGCAGCCAGAGTAAAACAACACTTTACCTATAGAGAAAAACAGTTTAACTGCAGATTTCTATTCGAATCCCTAGAGGTCAGAAGGAAGTGGCACAACATTTTCAAGTGCTCAAATAAAACTGTTAGCACAAAATTCTATATCCAGAGAAAATATTTTTCAGGAATGGCAGGGAAATCCAGGCACTCTCAGATGAAGTTAAATTGAAAGAAATTGTTGCTAGCAGACCTACACTAGAATAACAACTAAAGGAAATCCTTTAAATTTAAAGGAAAATGATAAAAGAATGAAACTTAGAATATAAGGAAGGAAGAAACAACATGGTAAGCAAAAATATAAGTAAAACAAAACAGACTTTTCTCCTCCTCTTGAGTTTTTCAAATTATCTCTGATAGTGGAAACAAAAATTATAACATTGATGGATGTGGTTCTGGATGTATATAGAGGGAATTTTGAAAATGATTATATTATAAACAAAGAAGGGACATAAGGGAGGTAATGCTTTTATACTTCACTTGAACTAGTAAAATGGTAACACTAGTACACTGTGAAAAATTGTGTATCTATAGTGTAATACCTAGAGAAGTCACTATATACAAAGTGATACACTCAAAAATATTATAAATTAAAAAAACACTATAAATAATTATAAAAATTAATCAAGTAACCCACAGGAAAATATCAATTCTCTTCAAATTAATATACAGGTTTAACACAATTTCTATCAAAATCCCAGCAAGATTTCCTGTAGAAATAGTCAACATTATTCTAAAATTTATATAGAAAGACAAAGAAATTAGAATAGCTGAAAAACTTTGGTGAAAAGAAAGGATGTCACTTTGAGAACTAAAGTGCACCTGACCCAAGCCATGATATTTTCCATTGTCTCATATGCATGCGAAAGCTGGACAATGAATAAGGAAGACAAAGAATTGACGCCTTTGAATTACAGTGTTGGTGAAGAATATTGAATATGCCAGGGACTGCCAAAACAACAAACAAATCTGTCTTGGAAGAAGTACAGCCAGAATGTTTATTAGAAGCAAGGATGGCAAGACTTCATCTCAGGTACTTTGGACATGCTATCAGGAAGGACCAGTCCCTGGAGAAGGACATCATGCTTGGTAAAGTGGAGAGTCAGCAAAAAAGAGGAAGACCCTCAATGAGATGGATCGACACAGTGGCTGCAACAATGGGCTTGAGCATAACAACGATTATGAGAATGGCACAGGACTGGGCAGTATTTCGTCCTGCTGTACATAGAGTTGCTATGAGTAGGAACCGATTCAACTGCACCTAACAACAACAACAAAACACTTTTGAAGAATAATAAAGTGGGAAGAATCATCTACCCAATGTCATGACTTATTCTATAGCTACAGCAATCAAGAATGTGGTATTGGCAGAGGGATAGACTCACAGATCAATGGACAAAAAAGAGAAACGAGAACAGACCCACACAAATGTATGAAAGTGATTTTTTGACAAAGATGCAGAAGCAATTCAATGGACGAAACATAGCCATTTCAACAAATGATGCTGGAGTAATTGTACATCCATTGGTGAAAAGAAAAAAGAAAGAAAGAATCTTAGCCTAAATCTCACACCTTTTACAAAAATGAACTTAAAATGCATCATGAACTTCAAAGTAAAATGTAGAACTATAAATCTTTTAGGAAAAAATCTTCAGGATCTGGGCTAAACCAAGATTTTTTTTTAGACTTGACACTAAAAGCACAAGCCATAAAAGGAAAAATTAATAAACTGGAGTTCATCAAGATTTTGCTCTGCTAAAGACTCTTAAGAAGATGAAGAGAATTGGGAGAAAATACTTGCAAACCACTTATCCAACAAAGGGCTAGTACCTAAAACATATGAAGGACTCTCAAAGCTCAACAGTAAAAAAAAAAAAAAAAAAAAAAAAAAATTCCAATTATAACATGGGCAAAACACAGAAGAGACATTTCATCAACAGAATATACAGATGGCAAATAAGCACATGAAAAGATGTTCAACACCATTATCCATTAAAGAAATGCAAATTAAAATCACAATGAGATATTACTACACAGCTACCATAATGGCTAACCTATAGAAACAACACCAAATGCTGACAAGGATACAGAGAAACTAGTACATATATTGCCAAAAGTGGTACAGCCACTCTGGAAAACAACATGGCAGCTCGTTAAAAAATGAAATATGCAACTGCAATATGACCCTCCTGAGCATTTTTCCCTAAGAAATGAAAGCTTATATTCACACAAAAACCAGTACAGATGTGTTTATAGAAACTTTATTTGTAATTGCCCAAAACTGGAAACAACCCAGATGTCCTTCAGTGGGTGAATGGTTAAACAAATTATGGTACATCCACAGAAAAGAACTATTCACACTTGCAACAAGCTGGATGAATCTCCAAAGAATTATGCTGAGTGGGGGAAAAAAAAAAAAACCAAAGGCGGCATATTATGTGATTTTACTTATATAACATTTTTCAAATGATAGAATTATATAAGTGGAGCATTGATAAGTAGTTTCCAGTAGTCAGGAAGTAGTTAGGGGCAAGAAAGAAGTAGTGTAACTATAAAAGGACAATACGAGTGATCACTGTGGTAATGAAAGTGTTCTGTAACTTGACCACATTAATGTCAATATCATGGTGGTGATACTGCATTATAGTTTTGCTAGATGTTATCACTGAGGGAAACTGGGTAAAGGGTACACAGAATCTCTCCGTATTATTTCTTATAACTTCATGTTAATCTACAATAATCTCAAAATAAAAAGTTTACCTTAAAAACTACCACGTTTTAATTAAACGCAAGTAATATTTCAGATATAATGACTTGAAAGTTATTCAAAGAACATGATGGGAGGCGGGGCCAAGATGGCAGAGTAGTCAAACAGCTTCCTATGTCCCTCTTACAACAAAGACCTGAAAAAACAAGTGAATTGATTGTATATGAATATCTAGGAGCCCTGAACAAGGCAAAGTTGAGGAATCGGACCAAGTGATGGTGGGAGAAAGATATGGTTCAGAAGCTGCGAAGAGTTCCCTGACCTGACCCAGCGGGAGCTACAGCCCTTCAGCCTGGATCGGCTCAGGGTGTGCAGTGAGGCAGGCATACAGCTCCACTCGCTCACTTGGGAGCCACTTTCCACATCGAGAGAGATCAGGCAGCAGAGATTCTACTTGGACACTCCAAATCAGTGAAAAGCAACACCCAAGTGTCTAAAGATAAGTGCGTGAGTGTGGCATTTCGTGGGGATTTAAAAAAAAAAAAAAAACCCATCTGGGAAATACCTCTCTCCCATTTACCTCCTCCCTCCCCACTCTGCACCGGGTCTGGCCAGCTTCAGTGATCTGTGAGTCCCCTGGGCTGGAAGCAGATCCCATAAGGTGCCCTGACCCATTCTCCTGGCCTGAGAGAGGGAACAAAGTAACAAACAGGGAAAAAATAAGCTACCAGCTCCCCTAAGCCAGGAACTCAGGGTTGGTACAGCCCCTTTCCCTAGGCACAGGCATAAGGGGTCCGCAGACTTTGAGTGCCTTCCGCCCCTGTATACACTTGTATGGACCCATCTCAACAGCGTAAGCCCTCACTACCACAGTACAACAAGGTAAATATCTGAAGTCTAACTTCAACTGCTTCAGCTGTGAAGTGGCAGATTTGTGACACTTGACACTGCTCTGCCCTTTAAGCAGGCACCTTACCTGTCCACATCAGGGGCTTGAGGACTGGTGGCTCCACCCATGCACCTAGCCACCTGCTAGGTGCCCTCCAGTCCTTACAGCCAACAGAGTAGGGTGCTCATAGTCCAGCTGCAAAACTCACCTACCGACTCACTCTAGGGAATTGGGACAGGCTTTCTTTTCAGATGCTCAGGGGCAGCTGACAGCCCCATGCCTTGCTCAGAACATGACCCTCTACTGCAGCCAGATACCTGTGCCTACACCAATCACCCATACCTCTCTAAGACTGTAGGTGAGAGCCTGCACCACACACTTGGTGACTGACTGCCTGAACACCTGAGCTGAATCCATACAGGAAAATTTAACGGACTCCTGGGCACACATACTTAGTTACAGACCTAAACTACCTGGTGACAGGATGTCAGAGCTTTGAAAGCGCCAATAATCAAACTAGCACACACGAGCACCCTATTTGGGCATATCAAAACAAGAAGCTAGGACACACTAAACAAATATAAGATTATAATAACTTATTGATGGCTCGGGGACAACAGTTAATATCAAATCACATAAAGAGGCAGTCCATGATGGCTTCAGCAAGCTCCCAAAATAAAGAATCAATAAATTTTCTGGAGGAAGAGTATTTCCTGGAATTACCAGAGGCAGATTATGAAAGATTAATATACAGAACTTTTCAAGAAATTAGAAAGGAAAGTCATTAAAATGCAAAGAAAGTCAAAGAACATATAGACAAAGCAGTAGCGGAATATAAAACAGTTATTCAAGAGCATAATGACAAATTTAACAGGCTGCAAGAATCCATAGAGAGACAGCAATCAGAAATCAGAAAATTAATAATAAAATTTCAGAATTAGACAACTCAATACAAAGTCATAGGAGCAGAATTGAGGCAGCAGAAGTCAGAATTAGTGACCCTGAAGTAAAGGACTTAATGCCAACTTATTTAAGGAAAAATAAGATGAAAGAATGAAGAAAATCTAAGAGTTCTGTGGGATTCTATCAAGAGAAATAACCTACGAGTGATTGGAGTACCAGAACAGGGGGGAATAACAGAAAATACACAGAGAATTGTTGAAGATTTGTTGACAGAAAACTTCCCTGATATCATGAAAGATGAGAAGATACCTATCCAAGATGCTCATCGAACCCCACATAAGGTAAATCCCAAAAGAAAGTCTCCAAGACATATTATAACCAAACTTGCCAAAACCAAAGATAAAGAGAGAATTTTAACTAGGGATAAACAATAAGTCATCTACAAAGGACAGTCAATTAGAATAAGTTCAGACTACTCAGCAGAAACCCTGCAGGCAAGAAGGCAATGGGATGACATATATAAAGCCTTGAAGGAAAAACACTGCCAGCCAAGAATAATACATCCAGCAAAACTGTCTCTCAACTATGATGGCAAAATAAGGGAATTTCCAGATAAACAGAAGTTTAGGCAATTTGCAAAAATCAAACCAAAATTACAAGAAATACCAAAGGGACCCATGGACAGATCCAAACTCCCCGAGGGACTGAGTTGCTGGGCGGAGGGCTCTGGGGACCATGGTCTCGGGGAACATCTAGCTCAATTGGCATGACACTACTTATAAAGATAATGCTCTACATTCTACCTTGGTGAGTAG